>NC_137090.1:957104-1219604 GCF_951640355.1 Cnephaeus nilssonii | reverse complement strand
TCCCCCACAGACCCCCGGCCACCCCGCCCCCCCCGCGCCTCCCCCTTCGCCCCGCACCCCCTGTCTGATTTCTCTGATGCCCCAGCCTGGCAGGATAGGTTATGGCGGTGGCTTACGTTCTGGATATTTCAAGGTTAACTTCTCCCTCACTTCCAGTCTGGAGACTGGCAGAGGCACCTGCTAACAAACCCCTTTGCCAGGCTTTGGGGTGTTGGTAGAGCTGCAAACGATGAGGCCCGGGAAGAGGGGGGCCAGGGGGGGACGTCTCGTCTCGTGACCTCCTGTGGTCCCGGCCCGGTGTGCTGAGCAGGGTTCCCGGTGCTGCAGAGCCTCCCGGCCATCATGGGAGGGTCCCTGCTCTCTCTGGACCAGGAGCAGCAAATCTTCTGGTGATGGATTAATGGCTCCACATGTCGGGAGGCTCCTGTTCACAGCCGGCGCTCTGTCTGCCCTCCGCAGCCCGGCAGCGTCTTCGGGAAAAGTTATTGGGCAGCAGGGTCAAGTGAAGGCTGCTCTTTTTAAAAAATATATTTTTATTGGTGAGAGAGAGAGAGAGAGAGAGAGAGAGAGAGAGAGAGAGAGAGATCAATGATGAGAGAGGATCATGGATTGGCTGCCTCCTGCACACCCCACCCTGGGGATCGAGCCCAAAACCCAGGCATGTGCCCTGACTGGGAATCGAACCGAGACCTCCAGGTTCATCGGTTGACACCCAACCCCTGTGCCGGCCGGGCGAGAAGGTTGTTCTTCCAAAGTGCGAGGAGAGCAGTGCCAGTGTGTGGTCCACCCAGGCCCCCAGCCCCGGGAGCTCAGCTTGGGGAACTGACTCATGGTAACCCAACGCACAAGAGACTGAGAGGAGCCCGAGTGGCCGTGTGCTTCTTCCCAACGGGGGGGGGGGGGGGGGCTCGCAGCCCCGCAGCCAGGGCCTCTGGCCCGCAGCTGGTCCTCGGTCCCGGAGCCCCGCGGGAAACGTGGGAGAGGCTCCGATGGACAGGACGTCTGGGCGGGGCCGGACTTGGACTCGAGGCTCCTTCCCAGCCCTCCTGCCTCTCCCCGGCTCAGCCGCCTGCCGTGGCCGTGTCCTCCAGGCTCCAAACGTAGTCCTCAGAACGTCAATGTCACTCTCTTCCTTGGGGGCCGAACTCAGGGCCAGAACTGAGATTCCGTGTGCGTGGCGAGCACGTGTCCCTCCCGGGTCCCCGAGGAAAGAAGGAGGGTGGACTGCCCCTGTGCGCGCGCAGCCAGGGGTGCCCGGCGCGGCTGGGAGAGCGAGGCCGAGCGGGTGCTCTCGCTCGCGTTGGCAGCAGTGAGAATGCTGGCGGGGCCTGCTAGCCCCATGGTCGGCAAACTCATCAGCCAACGGAGCCAAATACCAACAGCACAACGATTGACATTTCTTCTGAGAGCCAAATTTTTTAACTTAAACTTCTTCTAACACCACTTCTTCAAAATAGACTCGCCCAGGCCGTGGTATTTTGTGGAAGAGCCACACTCAAGGGGCCAAAGAGCCGCATGTGGCTCGCGAGCCGCAGTTTGCCGACCACGGCGCTAGACCGGGGCGGGCCTCCAGGGGGAGAACACAGGACAGGTGATCTTTGTGAAATTGTGGTCCCGGGCACACGACAGAGAAATGAAACCTGCGCCGTTTTCCGACGTGCAGCTCCGCGGCGTGAGGCACGTTCGCGTTGTCATCCCCCGTCACCGCCATCTGTCTCCGGGGAGTTTTCGTCCTCCCAAACCGGGGCTGTGTGCCAGGATGCACGGCTCCCGCCCCAGCCCGCCAGCCTCCGTCCCATCTCTGCCTCCGAGAGCCCCACTCCTCCCGGAGCCTCGAGGGAGGAGCCGCGCAGCCGGGGGTCCTTGGTCTCGGCCGACGCGCGAAGGGCAGTGTCCCGTGGGCCCCCGCGTGGCAGCAGGTGTCCGAGTGTCCTTCCTGTTGGGCCGAAGCCTGTTCCATCGGCTGGACAGACCCGTTGTTTGCTGTCGTCTGGTGAGGCCTGTGGGCTGTTCCTACCTTTATTTTTTTAAATATATGTTATTGATTTCCGAGAGGAAGGGAGAGGGAGAGACAGAAACACCGACGATGAGAGAGAATCGCTGATCAGCTGCCTCCTGCACCCCCACGCTAGGGATCCAGCTTACAACCCGGGCCTGTGCCTTGACCGGGAATTGAACCCTGACCTCCTGGTTCATAGGTCGACTGAGCTGCGCTGGCTGGGTCGGTGGGCGCACTGGGTGGCTTCTTGTTGTGCAGGAAGAGGTCATCGGGGTCCAGTGCCCCCCTCACCCGCTCCCAGCCCCGCCTCCACCAGCATCTCACTGACCAAGACCCGTCTCAAGGCCCAGCCTGGGGTGCAGGGTGCGGAGCGGGCCTGCCTCCCAGGGAAGAGCCGAGGTCACCAGGCAGAGGGGGGGCGCAGGGAGGGTGCAGAACTGGTGCAATTCTGCTGCCTTTCTGGAATGTTCCGACCAGAGCTGGGTGAGCACCCGCCTTGGGTCCCCCCTGGCCGGGACGGAGGTCTGAGTTCCCGCCGTGGGTGCTGGGTTCCAGCCCCGGTTCCCTGACTCTCAGTCCGCGCGGATGAGCCGCACGCGCCCAGGCGAGATCCCCGGCTGCGGGCTGACAGGGCCTCGGCGGGCCCCTTCCCTCCTCAGCCCGCAGCCCGGTTCCATCCCAGGCTCCCGGGACGGAGAGCTCGGCTGTGGCTGGGGCGAACCTGGAAAGTGCAGGGATCTAAGGGAGCCGAGCAGGCGGCTCTCGGGGGGAGGGGAGCCGGAAATCCTGCCTGTGTGGTGGCTGTCGGCCACCTCGGCTGCCAGACTCACTCTTTTGGTGTGTGTGCATTCCTGTGTGTGCACGACGGCATGTGTGGGTGCATGACGGCATGCATGGGTGCATGGGTGCACACACATTAGCATCATGTGCATGCACATGTGCGTGTGCCTGCATGTTGCATGTGCATTTATGTGGCATGTGTGTGCACATATGTGCACCTGCCTGTTGTGTGCGTGTTTATGTGGCATGTGTATGCACATGTGCATACATGTGTGTCCGCGTGTTGCATGTGCATTTATGTGGTATCTGTGTGCACGTGTGCGTGCATGTGTGCCTGCATGTTGTGTGTGTATTTATGTGGGGGTGCCTGTGTGTTGCATGTGCATTTGTGTGGTATGTGGTGTGTGTGTCTCCCTCGTCCGGATTGTGATGTACAGCTTCCTTGCCTGGCTGTGCTCCTGAAGGGCTGGATTATGAAGAAAGTCCAGCCCATGTCCCAGGGCAAACAGGCCCCCCGATCGCCGGCTCCACTCCCCGCGCTCCGGGGTTTGACGCTAAGCAGGATTTATGTCTCCCCGACGGCGGCAGGCGCAGGGAGGGCCGGCCCTCGGTGTGCGGGAGGCGCCGGCACCTGGCTCGCCATATGCTGGATGTGGATTTAGGAGAGGCTTTTGTTATTACAAAGGGCTGCATGGAAGCCGCGCTAATGCTCTGCAGCCGTGCTGACGGGAGCGATGGGGTTCCGGAGCCCGGCCGCTGCCGGGGCTGGACACATCCCGGGAGGTGCCCTGTCCGTCACGGGGCGAGGCTGCTGGGAGGCCTCGTGTCTTCACACACGCGTGGCTGGGAGCCGTGTTCTCAGCCAGGGACGCTGTGTCCCGGGGCCGTTTGGCAAAGCCTGCAGCCTCTCCTGCTGTCTCGCTGGGAGGAGGGAGGAGGGAGGCGGGAGGAGCTGCGGCAGCAGCGGGTGGAGGCGGGGACGGCTCCCCCGCCCGCACGGGGCGGCCCACGGCGGAGTCATCGGCCCGGAGCGTGACTCAGCCGAGGCAGGAAGGACGCTGACACCCGCCGGGGACGTTGGCTCAGCGAGCTCAGCCGGTGACGAGGTGACGAGGAACCAGCCCGTGTGACTCCCTCACAGGAGGCCCCGGCGGAGCCGCTCAGACACGGAGAGGGGACGGCGGCGCCAGGGGCCGGGGAGGGCCTGCAGGGGGGAGTGTGGGCGCGGGTGGGTGATGGTGGCCCAACAGGGATGTCTCCATACCACTGCACAGGCACATCGAGTGACATTTAAAAACACTGTTTTGTTATGTATATTTACCAGATTTAAATATATATATTTTAATTGATCTCAGAGAGGAAGGGAGAGGGAGAGAGAGGCAGAAGCACCGATGATGAAGAGGATCATGGGTCGGCTGCCTCCTGCACGCCCCCCACGGGGACCGAGCCGCAACCCGGACCTGTGCCCTGACTGGGAACCCACCTCCTGGTTCCTAGGTCCACACGCAACCCCTGAGCCGCGCGGCCGGGCTCTGCCAGACTTTTGGATTTGAATGCTGAGCTATAACCCAGACAAACCCGGCCCTGAGCGCCATGGTGCCCGGCGAGGGCCCTGTGTCGTGTCGGGTGAGTCGGGGCTGGCCTGGCCTGCGCAGCTGCAACCGCCGAGGAGGGCGCATGCAGAGGGGTCCTGCCCCGGCCCCTCCTCCTGCCCCGGTGCCCACAGGACCTCAGTCCCTGTCCCGAGGGACACGGTGCCCATCCCCGAGGAGCCCGCACCCCGGAGAGGCCACCGGCAGGACAGACAGACAGACGCCCTGCCCCGCCCGCCTGCCTTCCAGGGGGCAGCGGGCCACAGACACATGCAGGGCGCGCAGCAAATGTGCGGGAGGTGGTGAGGGCCGGGGAGAGAGGACAGGCAGGGCGAGGGGACGGGGGACAGTGGGGGGGGGGGGGGCGCTTCTGGAGACGTGACGTCAGCGGGACCAACGCCCGAGCAGGGAGCGCTGGGCAGGGAGGAGCAGGCCCTGGAGGGAGGGGTGCGGCCTGCGAGGTCCCAGAGGAGCGCAGAGGCCGTCGTCATGGCTGCCGATGGGCGGGGGCTGTGGCGTGACCCGTGGTCAGCGGTGAAGGCTCAGACCCCAGAAACCTCGGGTGACGGTGGGAACCGGGTTTGTCCTGCGTGAACCTGGGCCCTGGGAGGTCTGGAGCCCCAGGTGGTTCCTGATGCGCGTGAAGCTTTCAAAGAATCGCTTTGCAAAGTGCCTGCCCAGCCCCGTCCAGGTCAACCTCTCAACTCGGACACCACCTCGCCTTCTCCCCGCAGGGGAGAGCCCGAGGCGCAGGGAGGTTAGGTAGCTGCCAGGGCGCAGAGCCTGTGGGCGCAGAGACTGTGGGCGCGGAGTCTGTGGGCACAGAGCTTGTGGGCGCAGAGCCTGTGGGGGCAGAGCCTGTGGGGGCGGAGCCTGTGGGGCGGAGTCTGTGGGGGCGGAGCCTGTGGGGGCAGAGACTGTGGGGGCGGAGCCTGTGGGGCGGAGCCTGTGGGGCGGAGCCTGTGGGGCGGAGCCTGTGGGGCAGAGCCTTGGGGGCGGGGTCTCACCGCAGGGCCCGGTGCAGTGCGGGCCCCTGAGCGCTCTCCCGCGTGCTGGGCGGCGTCAGGGGCAGGGTGGGCGGTGACAAGGGGCCCTGTGGCCTGGATCCATTGCCTTTGAGATGTAACCCAGGGCGTGGGGGCCGCACGGTGGACGGGGGGACCTGCGGGCACAGCCTTTGAGGTGACCTGGGCCTGAGGTCGGGGCTCTGACCTTGGTTGTGTGGCCATCAACCTTGGACAGTTTTAGGTCCTGCTGCCGCCGGCTTCCCCCTGCTGCCCGGAGCCCCCCTCGCCACCCGTGGTGAAGACCTCGAACCCGGGGAGAGCAGTGTGACAGCTGCAGGCTTATTATTATTATTACCAGTATTACAGAGGCCTGGTGCACGGAGTGCGTGCACGGGTAGGGTCCCTAGGCCTGGCCCCATCAGGGCCGATCTGTGGGGCGACTAGCAGGGTGATGGCGGGAGCGGGGGGGGGGGGGGGGGGGGGCTGGGGGTAGCTCCTGTGTTGAGCGTCTGCCCCTGGTGGTCAGTGTGTGTCATATTGACCGGTTGTTCTGCCATTCAGTCGATTTGCATATTAGGCTTTTATTATATAGGATTATATAGGGTTATATGGGATTATATAGGGTTACATAGGATCACATAGGATTATATAGGGTTATATAGGGTTACATAGGATTACATGGGATTATATAGGGTTATATGGGATTATATGGGATTATATAGGATCATTTCAATTCCATCCCTTCAGCCTTCAGCTTCCATCGAGCTGGTCCTCAGCTGCCAGGAAAGCTCTGCTGGGGGTGGGGCGGGCGGCTCAGGGGATCACTGCTCCCCGGGGGCGGGGGGGGGCTGTCCCTGGCGGGGGGGCGGAAGGGACAGCCAGACTCCAAGGAGAGGGCCGGGCTCCCCACTCGCCCCAGCGCCCCGCCCACTTTTTGGAGCGTGACTGAGAGATGCCTAGAAATGAAACCACACTCCGAACAGGTGACGGAGACGCGTACGAGGAGATACAGGCCCTCGCGGTTCCTCAGGGCGGGGAGCACCTGTCAGCCGAGCCCGCCTACGGGAAGACAAGCTCAGACTCCTCCTGGCGCCTCCCTCCGTTACAACGTGGAGAAGAGCGGGAGGGGCCGGAGCATGGGGAGAGGGATGCCCACCCGTCGGGAGGGGTCGCAGAGCTGCCCTGGCACCCGCTCCCCTGGCGCTCGCTGGGTCGGGCCACCCGTCACAGGGCGCTGCCACGGGGTGACTCAGGGGCGGCCCGAGCTGCCGCGGATCCTCGGCCCCATCCATCCCGGCAGCCACCAGACCGAGCGCCCGTGACAGGCCAGCCAGACGCCGCTCTCCCCCTGGCAGCTGGGCGTCTGCCGACAGCCACCCGCCCTCCGCAGGGACATTAATCTCCGAGGGCGAGATGGAGATGTCTGTCCTCCTGCCCTGGTGCTCGCTCTGTGCCAGCAGGGAGCTGTATGCTGGGCATCTGCTCCTGCAGCCCCGCGCCTCACCCCCAGGCCCCCCGCCCCATGCGCCTCACCCCCAGACCCCCAGTCCCCCCGCCCCGCACCTCGCCCCCAGCCCCCCCCCCCGCCCTGCGCGCCTCACCCCCAGTTCCCCCGCCCCGCGCCTCGCCCCCAGCCCCCCGCCCCCCGCGCCTCGCCCCCAGCCCCCGCCTGACCATGCGCCAGCCTTCGGTTCCAAGGAGGACGTGACTGGCCGGCCCCCTGGGCGCTTTTCCTGCCTCCCCCGAGAGCTGTCTATCAAAATGAAAATGTGGCCGAGCCTCGTGGCTCAGTGGTTGAGCATCGATATTTGAACCGGAGGTCACGGTTCAATTCCTTGTTCCTGGGAGCAGGTGGGACTCGGCTCTCGTGGCGGTCTGTGAGTCACTGCGGTCGCCTTCAGGGAGGGCGCGGCGCTGGCATCGGCTCCCTCCCTCCTCACGGCGTCTCTCTGGACCAGAACCGACCCGTTTCCCTATTTCACTCATGAAATTGGGGCCTGGGTGCTGTCAGCACCTCTCCCAGGGTCCCAGACACGGAACCCCAGAGCAGAGCATTTGGCTCTAGGTCTGCGTACCCCTGACCGTCTCCAGAGGCTCAGTTTGTAGGCCCGGGGGAAGGTGAGGGGCTCAGGGGTGCGCTGAGGCTCCTGTGGGCTCCAGGGCCCGGCCCAGCCCAGCCCACCCCACCCCACCCCGGCCCAGCCCAGCCCAGCCCAGCGCAGCCCACCCCACCCCGGCCAGGCACCTGATTGTTCTGTCTCAATTTCCTGGCAAAACGGACGCAAAGCAGGAGCTTTAAAGGAGGGTGTTGGGAGAATTACAGGCGTTAATTCTCAGGAAGAGAGCTGGGCTCACCCGGACACGCGGGATTGGGTAGGTTCGTGACAGGCGTGTTCTCTCAGCCCCATCAAAGGCGGAGGCGAGGCCAGGTCAGCAGGCGCCCCTGGGCCTGGGCCGGCTGAGCCCCGAGAAGCGTTGGGGGGATGTGGGTGTTACAGCAAATAAACGGGAGCTTAGGGACGTTGAGGAGACCGTCGCTCCATAGTTGTATTTTCACAGAGCGGAATCGGGCACAGGCAGACCACCGGAACCGAGGAGGGAACGGGGTCTGCGTGCTTTGTGACGGGACAGCCAGGCTCTTCAGCGCCGCCGCTACCTTAAAGGCTGCCTGTCGCCCTGCGCTTTGGGGGCGCTGTCTAGGGGTTCCACGTCCGGTCTGGGGCCAGAGGAGGCCCCCTGCAAACGGAACTGGTCCCTTCTCCACGGGGAAGTCGGCCCCGACGGGGGGCTGAGGTCTGACCCAGGGAGGGCCTGAGCGGGTGCCCCAGCCCCGGGCGGAGCGGCCAGGGCGCCCGGGGGCCTCATCTTTTTTTAAAATATATTTTATTGATTTTTTACAGAGGAAGGGAGAGGGAGAGAGAGTTGGAAACATCGATGAGAGACATTGATCAGCTGCCTCCTGCACACCTCCTACTGGGGATGTGCCTGCAACCAAGGTACATGCCCTTGACCAGAATTGAACCCTGGACCCTTCAGTCCGCAGGCCGACGCTCCATCCACTGAGCCAAACCGGTTAGGGCCCGGGGCCTCATCTTGCTCCAAAGTCCAGGCACCCGACAACTTCTTTACTGCCCCCCCCAAACCGCCCCCCCCCCCGAGTGGGGAGGAAGGGCCGGGTGAGGCCCTGCTGTTAAGGACCCACGGTCCCCTCTGCGCGCCCTCCTTGGCGCTGTCCGTGGCGGCTCCTTCAGGCCGAGGCTACGCCGGCACGCTCAGCTCTGAAGGGAGAAACGTGGGCAGCTGGGGAGGTTGGCCCCAGGCGACTCAGGCCTCAGCCCTTTCCAGAAGGCAGTCACACTGTGGGCTCATCCAAACCGCGGCGTGTCAACAAAGCATGGCCGCGCGGCGGGGGCGGGGGCTGCTGAGCACAGTGAGACCTCTATCGCAGGCTTTGAAGCGAAGCAGAGATTTCTCTGGAAGGCGCGGAGCTGGCCGGGCTCCTGAGTGGGGAGCAGCTCAGTGAAGCCCCGGCTTTGCTCATGCCCCCCGACCTCGGCTCGCTCCCGGTTCTTGATGACAAAACACGCTCCCGGCCCTGGACGGACGGATGCCGAAAGAGGGAGGCAGAGGCGCTTCTGCGGCCCGGGCGCCCCCCGCTGCGGTGGCCGGGCCTGAGGAGCGCAGGTCCCGCGAGGTGGCCACGCCGCGCTCGGAGGTGGAAGCCCGGCCTCCTGCGCCCACCCCCACCCCGCCCCGGGCAGCGCTGCAGGCCTCCGCTCAGCCCGCTGCCCGGACGGCCCCTGACTGAGACTTCTGCTTGTCTGACCAACTCGCTCAGGGTGGCGTGTGCATCCTCTGCTGCCTTTGGCAGGCGGGCTGGCAAGAGCAGGTTTCCAGGAGTTTGTGGGGAAGACGATACGCAGTGACACAAGGAGAAAGTCTGTGTCTTTGTTGTTCATCCTCACCCGAGGGTATTTTTCCGTTGGTTTTTAGAGAGAGTGGATGGGGGGAGAGACAGAGAGAGAGAAACGTCGATGTGAGAGAGACACATCCGTTGGTTGCCTCCTGCACACGCCCTGACCAGGGCCACGATCGAGCCTGCAGTGGAGGTACACGCCCTTGACCGGAATCCACCCCGGGACCCTTCAATCCTCAGGACGACGCTCTATCCACTGAGCCACACCTGCCAGGGCTCAACTCCGTGCCTTGCGTGCTCACAACGGTACCCTGCTTTGGCCCACCCACAGATGCGGGTCCTGGTCGCCAAGGAGCCGGCGGGGTCCTGGGCTGCCCTCCCTGCTAGACCCAGGGCCCCGCCCCATCCAGGCAGGGGGGAGGTTGTTCAGCTGCGTCAGCCTAAAGCCCCTCCCTCACCCAGGGCCGCCCCTCCCCCTCTGCCATCACTCGGATCAGACCAGGTTTCTTGCGTTTTTTTGAGGTTCACAAAGCTTGTCCTCGACATGAGCCCATCTTCCCGGGAGGCCCTGCTGGGGAATGAGAGCCGCAGGCCGAGGTGCCAGGCCACCGGGTGAGGGAGCAGGGCCCGAGTGCCCAGCCTGTCCCTAGTCACAGACACTCCCCGCCTTTGACACCCACTCGGAGCCACCCGGAGCCACACGCCCAGGTGTCAGCGGGGCTTGAACTGCCCCCGGCCGGCCGGAAGCTGGCTCCCTCCCCTGCGAGTGACTCGGCTGATTCTCACCTGCATCACCTGCTTCACCTGCGGGCTCCGGCCCCCTCTGGTGTGGGTGCGAATCACAGAGTTTGACCCTGACGTGTCCTTGCAGACTGGTCTCCTGCACAGCCCTCGCGGCGCTGACATGGAGACCGAGGACAAAGGAGGGCAGCGTGGCCATGGCCGTCGCCGGGACCAGAATGTGCGTGTCCTGCTCCTCAGTCCGGGACGGGGCCCGGCGGCCTCTCAGGTCTGAGGTCACGGCGGGAGGACGCAGGGGGGTTGTTCTGCGGTTGGGGAGGGGGCGCCAGTCCTGCTCTGATTTGTTGGAGGGACGGTCAGCGAATTTCCTCCGGGTTCTCACGTACTCGGTGCGGACCCTTCCTGAGGGTTAGGAGGGGAATACTGCCCGACATCCCCACGTCTGGCCGGCGCTACCACATCAGGGTCTCCCCATTAAACCGCCAACCACCCCTGCTTCCCGCGCCCCGGATGTCCGGGGGGTCTGGGCACCTTTATTTTAAAACAGCCTCCCCGGTGGTTCCGACAGCGGCCAGGGTGGCCCTTTACTGTCTCCACTGAGACTGTCAGACAGCGAGGCGCTCTGCAGGCGGGGGGGGGGGGGGGGGACCGAGTGTCAGGCGGGGGGACATTCTGTAGGTGGGGGGGGGTGACACTCTGCAGGGACGGGACTGAGTGTCAGGCCTGGGCGCTCTACAGGCACGGGGCGGGCCTCCCCAGGTGAAGTGGGCTCTCCCAGGTCCCAGAGCTCGTGGGGGCCGCACGGTCTGGCTGCCGCTCTCCTGTGGCGCTGCCTCCTGCGGTGCCCGGGGCAGAGCCACCTGCCCGGGGCCTGGCCTTCCCTGTCGCAGCAGGTGCGCAGCAGCGGGGGTTGTGCGGTTGCCCGGGGTGAGGATGAGGTCTGCCCAGGCCCGTCCCCACCCGAAGCCAGACCACGCGCCAACGCCCAGAGCGGGAGGACGGTCTGGCCTCCATCGGTGGCCCGGTGGCCCGGCGGCTCGGTCCTGGTGCTGCTGAGAGGACCAGGCTCACAGAGCTGTGGGACACGAGTGCCTGGGATGACAGTGATTGAACCCAGGAACTTCTGTCACGCGCGCTGTGTGCAAGGCGGGAGCGACGTGGGCTCGCACATCCCCTCCATGCTGAGGGACACGGGGAGCTGGAGGCGGACCACGGCGGCCAGCGCCCAGAACCACGCTGAGAAGCGGGGTCTGCTCGTCGCCCGCCTGAGGCTCCAGGTTAATGACACACCGGCTCTGCGCCAGTCCCGGGGCGCCCACCCTACCCGGGCGCCGTGGGGGTTCAATCTACCCTTCAGGGTGGGTCTGCTACCCCAGCTTTACAGCCGAGGACGCTAAGGCCACGGGACGGACAGCCCGACGGCCGAGACGCAGGTCCCGGTGAGCCGGACACCAAGCCCGACGGCACCGAGGGAGACAGCGTCTGGGCGCCCTGCCGCTCTGTCCAAGGTTCCCGTGAGCCCCAGGGACACCACGCGCATAGGGAGGCGCCGCTGGCTGGGCGCTGCCCGCTCCGGACCCAGGGCCTGGGCACACTGACCGTGAGCCGTGCCCGAGTGCAGGCAGAGACACGAAGCGGCGCCCGCCCTGCCTCCCGCACAGGCGCCGGCAGCATTGCTCCCACACACGAAGCTGCCTCAGAATAAAGTGCCCAGCAAGGAAGGTGGGTGAAACAAAAAACCGCAGCCGTGGAAATTGTTTTTCCGCCAACAAAAAGGAAATCTGATTGATGCTGTGAGAGATACGACTGGCGCAGACAATAAATAAGTAAAAAAGACGGCTGTCTTCTCTTGGCATCTTGTCCACGGTTCTTTCTGGAGCTTTCGCTGCGTTTTCAGAATCTGGGAGAAAACAAGAAAAGGGGTCGATTCCTTTAATCTCAGAAGCATGAAGGTCCATGTGTAATCACAAAAAGATTTTTTTTTCCAAATCAATTAACACAGTTTCATTTGCAGGCTTGACTCTGATCTCCTGCAGCCAAGAACAGCGGCGATAAACCCTGGAAAGCAGAATTGTGGTAACCATGGTGACGGGGTGGGGGCGGGGACCGCTCTCGCCGCCTCCTCGGAAGCGCGGCCGGAACGCTCAGAGGTCGTTTGGCCCGTCGGCCACACCGTAGAGCGCGGTGCATGCTGGGCCTCGGCAATATGGCGTCCTCCTTGACGTGCTGATGAGAGGAGTTTCACTGTAGCTTCAAACCCGAGGACAAAACTCCGCAAACCCAATAAGCCCACGATACCCGTCTTGCGCGCGGCTCCGCCCGGCCCGTTTCTCGGGACTCGCTCTCGGGCAAGAGAGGGGCGCGGGCGCGGAGGTCAGGACCGGCCAGGTCGCGCGGGCCCGGCGTGAGCAGCCGGCTGCGGGCGAGCACGATGGGCCGGTCCTGGCTGCGGCTGCAGCAGCTGCGGCGAGTGCGGGACCCGCAGGGCTGAGCGCGGCTGGCGGAGCCCCAGCGCCCCGGGCCCCTTCCCTCCGGCGGGACACCTCCGCCCAGTCGGGAACCGGCGGCCGGAGCGGGCGGCCGGCCTGCGCTCGGAGGCCGAGAGCCGGGTCATCGTGAGGCCTCGGGTGGCGCCCGCCCGTGACAGCTCGGCCGGCGGCCTCGGGAGCGGCCCGCGGCCTGGGACCCGGGGGCGTTGTGCGTCCGCGCGGCGCCCGCCGGGCTGCCCCGTCCCCACCGGCGCCCCCCGCCCCGACGTCCCGCCCCGAGTTAGACCGAAGGGCCTCCGCAGACTCGGGGCCCGAGTGAGGGTCCCCGCGCACCCCACGCATTGCCTCCTCGACCCCCCGATTCTCTGCGGCCTCACCGGCCGCGGTGCACACGACGCTTGTAAGGCTGGAGGTGCTCGAGCGCCTGCTGCCCCGGACCCCCCCGCCCCCGCCCGCCCCGATGGAGGCCGAGCTGCTGCAGTCGCCTCTGCTGGGGCTCGGGGAGGAGGACGAGGCCGACCTGACCGACTGGAACCTGCCTTTGGCCTTCATGAAGAAGAGGCACTGTGAGAAGATCGAGGGCTCCAAGTCCTTGGCCCAGAGCTGGAGGATGAAGGACCGGGTGAGTGGGCTCCCCCTGCGCCCCTGGGGTCTTGGTCGTTCCCCCCCCCAAAGCGCGCGTCCTTGGGAAAGCCGCGATGCTTTTTTGTTGTTCCTTGTTCCCAGCCACATGGCGCAAGGTAACTAAAAAGCACACACCGTGTCAGACCCCAGCTCCTGGCTGGCCATGGGAAGGCTGCCTGGTTTTAGTCCCGAGTGTTCACTCAAACCAAGTTCTGACGGGGACGATCGAAGTTAAGCGGTTTCCAAGCGCCGGCGCTGCGGGCATCGGCACAGGCTTTGCTGTACTTGGTGCTGCGAGCACCGAGGGGGAGGACCCCGTGGGCTGCTCTCTGCGGAGTTCCCGCTCCTGCCGGTCCGGGGAAGTGAAGCGGGGCGTCTAAGCTGGTGTGCCGGGGAACAAAGTTACCGGCGGGTGTTCAGCTGGGAACACACGGATACAAAGTTATTTCAGAGTTACCGTGAACTTCAGCACAGCCTTCTCATCCAAACGATGGGTCTGGACCCCGACTTTCCTCCTTTTATGGGGTGCTCCGTCGCTATAGCCTGGAGGCAGACTTTCTCCAGGAGCGGAGTTAGAGTATGATGGGCTGGAACTCGGGTCCAGGTTTTTAGGAGGGTCGCCAGGATGTTGGGGTGTGGACAGGCACTCACAAGCCGGTGGCAGGAAAGAAAACAGCCAGTTTGGTTGACTCTGGCCTTAATCAACCACCGTCTGCTCCCTGGTCCCCGGAGCAAAGGTGTCATGGTGCACACTTAGCACTTGTGTGTTGTGATTTATTTTCTCCTTCAAGACCGTCTTTCTTTATATGAACGTTTCGGTGGTTTAAGAGGAGTAGCTGTGGTTATAATTCCCTGTGATCGCTCGGGGCTTATGAACATGCTTATAGAGGTTATTGTTTTGGGTGTACAATGTCAAACATACGTAAGGTTACTGTTACGTGATTCTAGGTAACCGCGATGCTTCATTGTTGATTTGGCTTACTTTTAACCAGTTAACTGCCACGCGTCTAAAAACGGAAACCATCCCCACAGGCCACGATATTTTGAATTTAATTTAAAAAATCAATTTGCAATGAATATCGTAAAAATAAATATATTACAGTTTGGGCGTTCTTGAATATTTTCAGCTGAAAATTCTCACGAAAAATGATTTTAAAGTTGGTCAGGGCTGCCACTTAGGGAAAACATTTTTTTTTAATAGACGCGCGTGGGGTGTGGGGAAGGTCCGCCGCTTTCGTCCACAGACGCTACTAGTATGGCGTACAGTGGGTTAAAAAGTTAGGAACAGCCTGGCCGGTGTGGCTCAGTGGATAGAGCCTCGGACTGAAGGACCCGGGTTCGATTCCGGTCGGGGGCATGTACCTTGGTTGCGGGCACATCCCCAGTAGGGGGTGTGCAGGAGGCAGCTGATCAATGTTTCTCTCTCATCGACATTTCTAACTCTCTATCCCTCTCCCTTCCTCTCTAAAAAAATCAATAAAATATATATTTTTTAAAAAGTTAGGAACATTTGTTTCATCCAGAAGTAGTTTAAGGAGTAGAAGAGGCGGTCATGGGAAGAGACTGTATGAAGCCCGTGTTTAGCATGAATCACATGGTTCAGAGCTGTGTGGTTGCTCGGCATATATGAAAAGACGTTTGTTTTAAAGTTACTGTCTAATCATTTTCTTTCTTTCTACTTGGGCATTTTTTTTCTCTATTGAAATGTGGTTTCCTCTGCTACCCTAAGCACATGCTCAAACTGTGCAACAGTGCTTCAGGGCATATTTTCTGACCTTTAATTAAAGCGTTAATCTGTGAACCGTCCACAGAACCTATGAGAAGGGCTTGCTGGGGTCCTAGGAGAGAGCAAGCTCTGAGCCTCGCTTAGGAGAGGGCAGGAGGACTGGCCGTCTCTGACCCTGGCAAATCGCTAAAGAAGAAGACAGCAGCCAGCAGTTTAGTTAAGTTTGCGAAAACTGGTCACCTTAACAGTCCTGGCCCTGGGGCTGGCTCTGGAGGAAGGAGCGGCCGCCGCAGGGGCACGGGCAGGGCAGCTAAGGGGCAGCTGGGCCCGGCAGGTCCCCTTCCCATTCTCTCTCTTCTTTTTCTTTGAGAAACCAGAAAGCCTTTTTTCTTTTTTAATGTGCAATCTCCCATTTCTAAAATGTTGGCACGAATTCAGCTGTTCCTGAGCACGAAGCAGCGTTGGTGGGCTGTGTCTGGACAGCGGGCGCGTCTCCTCCCGCCGCTCTCACTGTCCCTGCGCTCGGGCCGCCAGCAGCCGCCGGGGCAGCGTCCTCACAGCGCGCAGGTGTGGGTCTAGTTGTCCTGTGCGCGCACCGCCGCTGGTGGGTTAGGGGGTGCCGCCAGCGGGTTCGGGGTGCCGCTGGTGGGTTAGGGGGTGCCGCCAGCGGGTTCGGGGTGCCGCAAGAATTCTTAAAACATGCAGAACCTGACTGTTTACTGGTAGTCAGGGGCACTAACCTCCCTCCCTCCCTCCCTCCCTCCCTCCCTCCCTCCCGTTAATCCTCACCTGAGGATATTTTTCCCATTGGTTTTTAGAGAGAGTGGAAGGGAGGCAGAGAGACAGAGAGAGAAACATCGATGTGAGAGAGACACATCAATTGGTTGCCTCCCGCATGCGCCCCAGCCGTGGCCAGCAGTCGAGCCTGCAACCAAGGATGTGCCCTTGACCAGAACTGAACCCATGACCCTTCGTCCGTGGACTGACACTCGATGACCACTGAGCAAAACTGGCTGGGGTGCACTGACCTCGTTTCCCTCAGATTGTCCAATTAAAAAATTTGGCAACAGCCAATACAACAATAGCTGTTCGTTGTAAATGAATCAAAATTATACCTAATTTTTTGATCCGATCGGCAAAAAGCCTGTTTGTTGGTGTGGTGCGGAACTCGTCATCAGTTCAGGTGCCTGAGATGAAGAGGCTGAGCACCGCTGGCCTCCGCCCCCTCCCGACGGGCCGTCTCTGCTTCGTCCTGTGGTCAGTGCGCAAGGCCGCGCACTTTTATTTTGTGCACGTTTAGTGGCTGCTTCCTGGTGTCCTACTTCCTGGCGTGGCTAAGGATCCCTAACGCTGACATCTTTACTGAAGTTGACTGGCCCCTCAGCATCGCGCACTCTTACAGAGCCCGCCCCCCCCATGCGTGCGCCCCTCTCAGCTGCCGCCCCGCGGTCTTTGTCTGCGGCAGTCCTGGTTCCCAAGGCCACCATTGTCGCGTCCTCATGACTAAGGCGCGGCTGGTTCCGTGCTGTTTTACCAGGTTACTTTGTTGTTTGGTTAATTCTGTTGTGAGGACACATATGCATCAACAGCATTTGTGGCTTGTCATTTTCAAGTCACAAGACTTACAGGGAGTACAGTTCACAGTGAACCCTTCGTAGGCCGATGGCTGAAACAGACACGTCTAGACCCCGTGGCAGTTCACTGGGACGCTTCGCAGTGACCAGTGTTCATCTTCCCGCCGGAAAGTGGGCATGGGGGGCCTGCTGGTCTCAGGTGACCTCTGTCCCGTGTCTGTGTGGCTGCGATGAAGCCATTTCCCAAACCCGCCTCTGGGCGGGCGGGCGGGCGGGCAGGGTTCTTGTAAGCCTGGCTTTGACTCCGTGGTGGAAGCGAGTAGATACATTAAACTAATGCATGGACATGGAGGTGCGTGGTGACACTTGGGGTACATGGTAACGCTGTAACCTTACCTCGCTCCACGCCCTCCTTGTCCAGCCGCCCCACGTGGCCCTCTTTCCTGGGTAAATCTGAAGGTCGCCCTGAGTCCTCACCCGTCTGACCCCGAAGATTCCACTGGCTCTGTCTTTCCAAACCTGGGTCTTGCTCTGAGCTCTCCAACTGCTCCTGCTCCGTCTCCTTTGCCGGTGACCCCTTAAGTGTGGGAGCGCCCCCCGAACGAATCCTGGACCCCTTTCTCGCTTACGGCTTTAAATTCCATCGACATGCCACCGGCCCCCCAGTCCCTAATGTCCAGCTCTGACCTGCGCCTGGAGCTCCATCCCAGGTGCCCGTTAACCCGCTCCGCCTCAGTTCCCCCTCCCGGCACGCCGCCACCACGCACTCCTTCACGCTGCGAGTCCAGAATTGGCCGCAGTTCCCTCCTCGTCGCCCTGTAAGTTCAGAGAACCCGGCAAGTTTGTCTCCAAAGCGTGACCGTCAGTCGGACTTCCTAGTTTTGTCCCCACCGCTGTGAGCCCCGCCCAGGCAGCGCATCTTCTGTGCCGCGCCAGCACAGCCAAGGGTTCGGCGAGCCTGAGGGAGGTGGTGAAGGATGGAGAAGTGATAGACAAAGAGAAAACGCTGGGTCTAGGTGGATCTTCTGTGCCTGGCTGAGGCCACAGAACAGGTCCAGACTGCAAAGCTGAGGCTTTATTTATAATCAGGGACAAACAAGGTAATCGACAATGTTGTTGTAAGTTTCACTTGTTTTGGCAGCACTTGCTGCCCCTCCCACAGCCCACTAGCTACCGAGGAAAGATCTAGGGAGCAGTCACAAGACCAAGCTTAATTATGCTGAGAGGACTGTGCCTCCAAGCTGGGACTTGTTTGCGGCTTTGCCAGCAGGTCAGTCCGAGGCTTAACCCGATAGCCTCTCCCAACACCAGCTGCCCTGCCGGCCGCCCTGCTCCCCGCCGGCCGCCCTGCTCCCCGCTTGCTGTGCAGTCGATCCTGCACGGAGAGGCCAGAGGGCTCTCTTCAAAGTGTGAGTCGGAGTCCATGGCGGCCGCGGCTCCCCGCCGGCTCCTGGGTGTCTGGAGCGGCCCGTTGAAGTTCTTACATCTGTAGGATTGGTTTTCACCAAAAGTTTGGAAAACGTGCTGCCATGTTTTCTCCCCCCCCCCCGCCCCCCAGCCTTGCAGAACTGCAGTTACGTTTCCTCTGGGTGTTCCCCGAGGCCCCTCCTGCCTGTTTGTCCCGCCCCCGTGGTTCTGCAGCCGCTCTTCCTGTTCCCTCGTTTGCTCTCCGGCGGTGGTTAATAGGTGGCTAAGCCCACCCATTGTGTTTTTCACTTCAGACACTATATTTCTATTTTCTAGAAATGGTCTTTTTTTTAAAATGTGTTTTAAAATTTTTTTACATATTTTTATTGATTTCAGAGAGGAAGGGAGAGGGAGAGAGATAGAAACATCAATGATGAGAGAGAATCATTGATTGGCTGCCTTCTGCACGCCCACACTGGGGATTGAGCACACAACCCAGGCGTGTGCCCTTGACCGAAATCGAACCTGGGACCCTTCAGTCCGCAGGTCGACGCTTTATCCACTGACCCAAACCGGCCAGGGCTAGAAATGGTCTTTTTATAGTTTATATTTCTCTCTTTTTGTTCATGTTTTCTTTTAAATACTTGAATAAATTCATAATGTCTTTTTTTTAAAATCTTCATTCAAGGATATTTTTTCCATTGATCCTTAGAGCAGAAGTTGGGGGAGGAGCAAGAGAGAGAGAAAAATATCAATGAGAGACACATTGGTTCTTCCCACATGCACCCCGACTGGGGCTGGGGATCGAACCTGCAGCCCAGGTACGTGCTCTTGACTGAGAATCGAACCCGAGACCCTTCAGTGCACAGGGCAACGCTCTAACCACTGGGCCACCGGCCAGGGCTGTCATATTTTAAAGCTCTTGCCTGTTATTTCCGTCATCACTGCCGATTCCGGTCTGCTTCTGTTGGCTGAGTTTCTCTGTTCGCGGATCACATTCTCCTGCTGTCACTCACCTGCTGGTCGTGGGCCGGACGCCGGACGCAGGAGTGTGACGTCCGGGGGCCGTCGTTCCAGCAGGAGGGGTGTCCGGGCAGGAAGGCGTTCCCCAGCCGGTCAGCGTCATGCTCTGGAGGCTCCTTTCCAGCTGCGGGAGCCGCAGGCCGCCCTGTGTGCTCCTGTGGACTCACTCGGAGCCGCGTCAGCCGCACCGCACGTGTTTCCTTTTGTGGCGTCTTTATTGATCTCGGGGAGGAAGGGAGAGAGAGAAGCATCAGTGATGAGAGAGAATCGCTGATCGGCTGCCTCCTGCTCGCCCCCCACTGGGGATCGAGCTCACCACCCGGGATGTGCCCTTGGCCAGAATCAAACCCGGGACCCTTCAGTCCACAGGCGGACACTCTATCCACTGAGCCACACCAGCTAGGGCTCACCACATGTATTTTCTGTGTTGCTGTCATGCTACATAGAATGCTACGTGACTGCAACATAGAGAGTAGCGGAGACGGGTGTGGCCGTGCTCCGGGCCTTTGCAGAAAAGGCGTGGCGGCCCTGCCCCAGAGGAGCCTTCGGGGTGGGGGGTGAGGCCCCTTCACCCGACTTGTTGGGCCGTGGGTGCTTCCCAGCCTCACCTGTGGTTGGATCCCCGCCTCCTGGAGACTCACTCAGCGCTCCGCGCCAGCACCCGGCCCAGGACGCACTCAGCCCTCCGCGCCCAGCACCCGGCCCAGGACGCACTCAGCCCTCCGCGCCCAGCACCCGGCCCAGGACGCACTCAGCGCTCCGCGCCCAGCACCCGGCCCAGGACGCACTCAGCCCTCCGCGCCCAGCACCCGGCCCAGGACGCACTCAGCCCTCCGCGCCCAGCACCCGGCCCAGGACGCACTCAGCGCTCCGCGCCAGCACCCGGCCCAGGACGCACTCAGCCCTCCGCGCCAGCACCCGGCCCAGGACGCACTCAGCGCTCCGCGCCAGCACCCGGCCCAGGACGCACTCAGCGCTCCGCGCCAGCACCCGGCCCAGGACGCACTCAGCGCTCCGCGCCAGCACCCGGCCCAGGACGCACTCAGCGCTCCGCGCCCAGCACCCGGCCCAGGACGCACTCAGCGCTCCGCGCCAGCACCCGGCCCAGGACGCACTCAGCCCTCCGCGCCAGCACCCGGCCCAGGACGCACTCAGCGCTCCGCGCCCAGCACCCGGCCCAGGACGCACTCAGCGCTCCGCGCCCAGCACCCGGCCCAGGACGCACTCAGCGCTCCGCGCCAGCACCCGGCCCAGGACGCACTCAGCGCTCCGCGCCAGCACCCGGCCCAGGACGCACTCAGCGCTCCGCGCTAGCACCCGGCCCAGGACGCACTCAGCGCTCCGCGCCCAGCACCCGGCCCAGGACACGGGGACCCCGAGTCCCGAGCTCCTCTGCAGCTCTCCTCTCCCCCCCCCCCGGTGCTCCGCCTCTCACTTCCAGCTGCGGCTCGCTGCCCTGGTCTCGCCTCCTGAGCTCGTGACCCCGTGTTGCTCTGCGTGGGGGCCCCTCTCCACGCAGAAGGCTCGGCGGGCCCGGGGCTCCCCCACTTGCCGCTTCTCTCGGGACCACGCTCCGCAGCGCCTGCTGTGTGATGGTGGCTCTGCTTTCTGGTTGTCTCGGGGGGAGGGCGCAGTGGGTCATTAGGCGAGTGGGGGTCCCCCAACGGGGGACGTGGAAGAGCCACGCGGGAAGACGGGACCGGAGACGTTCACGGTGCGAGGCCAGGACCGTGCGAAGCAGGTTGGAGGCGCTGAGGTCGCGTCTCGGCACCAATAACTGCGTGTGCGGCCGCTCCCCCCGAGCGTCACGTTCCCGCTGGATGTGGCTTTGAGATGTGAGGTGGCAGCGTGTGGTGAATTAACAGACACACGGGAGCCTGGAGACCTGGCTGCGCGGCCCCCCGGGCAGTCACGTGCCGTCCAGGGTCAGGCCTCTCTCCCCGACGGACACATGTGCGTCTCACTGGGGTTCTTCAAAGCCGGTGGGTCAGAGGTTGACGCTGAGTGCTTGCTAAACGTGTCAGAGGACCTAAGCATAAACCCTGCCCAGCGGCGTTAGATCTCAACTGGCGCCTTGTCCCGCGGTCTCAGTGCCGGCGTGGTGCTGCCTTCGGGGTTCAGGATCACACAGAACCCTCGTGGGGGTCAGTAGTCGTTAGAGCCCGTGAAGAAGTGTCTCATTGCTCCGTTCACTCAGATACTTAGGGAAGAAGTCTCGCTCCCGTCTTACTTGATGTTCTTTTTGTTTTTAATCCTCACCCAAAGACATGTTTTTTATTGGTTTTTTAGAGAGAGGGGAAGAGGGAGAGCGAGAGACATCGATGTGAGAGAGAAATATTGATCAATTGCCTCCCGTACACACACCGACTGGGAATTGAACCTGCAACCTAGGTATGTGTCCAGACCAGGAATCAAACCGGTGACCTCTTGGTGTACGGGACGCTGCTCCAACCAACTGAGCCCCCGGCCAGGGCTGAATTTATTGGGGTGACACTGGTTAATAAAATTATGCAGGTGGACGTCTTTTGATAACTCTCACAGGACTGTGCGGGTCTAATCTCCTTGCAGCTCTGCCCTCATGCCGTGTCTACGTTTTGAGGCTGTGTGATTGTGTGGTGCACGTGTGACACGGTGCGTCCTCCTGGCGAATGGAGTCTGCACCGTGACGCGGTCACTGTCATGTCCCTCGCGGCGTCTGTTGTCCACCAGCATCGCGCACCGTTCTCTCCTGAGCGGCACGTGCACTGTTTATGTTTCTATCCCTTTACAAACCTTTCTGTGTCCGTCTGCTTCTCATATGTTTCTTGCAAACAGCTTGTAGATGGAGTGAAAAAAACTAGTCCGACAATTTTTGTCTCCTAACTGCAGCATTTAGTGTGTTGACATTTATTTGGGCTTAAATCTGCCATCTTATTTGTGTTTTCTGTGCCTGTGCTTTTTCTTTTCTTATGCCTTTTTGTGGGTCGGAAATACTTATTATTTAATGTCTTCCTTCCCTGTTCCTAACGTGACACGCTGTTCCGCTCTCTTGCAGTCATTTCCTAGAAACAGCAGGGAGACGGGGAAGCAGGGCCAAGTTCAGCGGGACCTGGCCCTTTCCTGGGCGGCTTAGCCCTGGGCCAGCCCTGCAGCCTGTGTTCCCGAGTGCCAGTGTCGCCGCACGTTTTATTTATTTAAAATACATTTTTGTTGATTTCAGAGAGGAAGGGAGAGGGAGAGAGAAATAGAAGCATCAATGATGAGAGAGAATCATGGATCGGCTGCCCCCTGCACGTGCCCTACTGGGGATCGAGCCTGCAACCCGGGCCTGTGCCCTTGACTCGAATCGAACCCGGGACCCTTCGGTCCGCAGCCGACGCTCTATCCACTGAGCCACGCGGCCAGGGCTGGCCGTGCACGTTATTTCTGGGTCAGCATCGCCGCGCTCGCTGTCCCCGGCCCCTCCAGTCGGTGCTCTCAGTTCACACGTGTTTCTCGTTCCGCTCGTCTGTCCCCTGGGAGCTCCGCCCTCCGTGGGGCACTCGGGCGTGACTGGGAGCTTTGCGGCTCCCTCTCCGGAGGCCCCGCTGGTCCGGGCTCTGTGTGCTCCCCTGACAAGACCTGGGCTTCGGCCTGGTGTCCGAGAAGGCGCTTCCCGCCCCGAGCTCCAGCCTGTCACGGCCGCAGCACCGTGAGGCCCTCGCCGCCTGCGGGCCGTGCGCTCTGCGGCCTCCGTCTCCATCGGCTGTTAGTCCAGCAGCCCACGTCCGTCCGATGGCTCCAGATTTCTATGGGGCTCGGCAGGGGTGATGGCCGGCGCGGGGAGGGAGGCGGCCTGTCCGATTCTACACGTGTGCGTAGTTTTTATCAGGATCCTTTTAGAGATGGAGTGGATTTGGGGCAGAGGGAGTGGGGGAGGGGTTGAGTGAGCCGATCATGTTGAGGTTAGAATTTCCCAGTGAGGACGACAGTCATTGCAGCGTAGTGTTCTGGGGAGCGTGATCCCCTTCTTGTCTCCCTCGAGCTTTCGCTAAGGTTGGGTTAAGCCTTTTGTGTGAGCTGCCCGTAGCTGTTTGCTTTCCTTGGCCAGGGCAGGCCAGGCCAGGCCAGGGCGGCTGCAGCGCAGGGCGGAAGACCTCGCGTGGGCACTAACAGTAAAGTATGGGACTCGCACTTCTGCTAAATTAAAAATACAGGAAGGCCATATTGACTGAGTTAGGGAACTAAAATGCGGCCAGTAAAATAGGAGTTCAGAATTTATAGCGCATTAACCTGCATATAAACAGCCATGATTTTAAAGAACGGTATCCTTTCCTTGTGTTGCCGTCTTTCCTTATTTCAGGCTTCCCACTTACCCCCCAGATTTATATTCCCGTGTGGCACCAGGTAATGGGGTTGGGAGTTATGGGCTGCTGACACCCACGCACACCTTTTCAAACTGCACAGCGGAGAGCGACCACGGGAGACGGTGCCTGCCTCCGGCCTGCGACCGCCGCCGCCTCAGGCCCGTCCTCCCTGTCCTGGACCCCCCACCCCCACCCCCCGGAATCATGCAGCATCGGGAGCCTCGGTGCCTGGACATAAATCACCTTCGTCTTGTGGCTTGCAGTTTTATTACTTTTACCTTTTAAAAAATTTATACTCGTAAGAAAGCCATTCCATAGAAGATTTGAAAAATGGAAGAAAATGGTAATAATAGTGAAATAATGCTGCGGGCTGCTTGAATGAATTCTGGAGGCTCCTTCCTGCCATTCTCAAGTGCACAGATGATTACATGGTTGCCACGTGAGATGGATACAGTTTGTGCTGGTTTTTTGTATTTACCTTTTTATATGCAGTTTTTTGTATTGTTAAATATTCCCGACGAGTTCTTATGGCTCCTTTGAGTCCCAGGGGCGGTGCCGGCCTGCTGTGGGTAGCCAGGTTCCGTGGTCCCCTCCCTGTGGTGCGTGCCTTCGTCAGTGGGGATCCCCGGAAGGCCGGCGGCGGGGCGCGGGGCACGGAGACCAGCGGAGAGGCGGCGGGCCACGAAGGCCCTGCCCCTCCTGGCGAGGCTCTGCTCCCAGCCTGTCCGGTCGCACCCCTTTCTCCAGAGGTGGGGCCCTCACTTAGCTAGACCCCAGGTGCGGGACAAGGCGCCGTGGGAGTTCGCAGGGAAAGGGTTCGTTCTCGCATTGCCGGGTGGCGGCGTGCGGCAGGAGTGGACGCGGGGATGGCTCAGGGCCGCCCCGACCACCGAGGAAATGGAGAGGGCGGCTGATGCCCGCCCGGAAGTTTCTGGACTTGTCGTGTGTGCTCGCGGCGTGGTTTTCCGTGGAGGGCTTCCTGCCGGCGGTCGTGGGGCTGCTCAGTACACGGCCTGCCGAGTGGGTGGTTTTGTGCCCTCTCTCCCTCTCCTCGCTCCGCCCTCGGGAGGGGGTGGCCTGGGAGGGCCGGCTGCCCATGTCGTGTGTGCGTCAGGGCCTCAGTGTTCACGTGTGAGCCAGGCCTGGTGTCCGCCTCGCGGGAGTGCGCGCAGCGGTTCGTTCCAGCGCCGGCTGGTGCTGCCGCTGGCCCACGCTCACGGGGTTGGCAAGTGAAGAAAGCGGGCTCCGAGGACGTTTGTCCGTCCGGTGTGCACGTCTCTGCGGGGCTGGGCAGGAGGGGCAGCGGCCAGGCTGGGGGCGGGATGCAGACTGCGGGCGTGGCGCTCAGGCTGGCCTTCACTTTACACACCTCTATCATGTCAATTCTTTTTTTAAATATATTTTTAAAATTTATTTCAGGGATGAAGGGAGAGGGGGAGAAGGATGGAAACATCACTGATGAGAGAGAAACATCATCTGGTCGATGCTCAACCACTGAGCCACACTGGCCGGGCTATCATGTCAGTTCTGTATCAACCAGGTTTGAGCTGTTTTTCCTTTTGAAGCACAGATGAGAACCACAGGTCTTGATTACTAAAATAAATGCATTCTCCTTCATACACTTGATATTTGCACGCCATTGGTTTTGCTGTAACCAGTGCCTGGGAAGATGAATTGAAGGGAGAAATAACTTTTCCTAGTTAAAAACCAGATTTTGATTTACTGTTGAAGACAGGAAAATGCTCACAGCGTGACTCAGTGAGGACACGGCCGGTGCTGCCTGTGTATGTCCGGGCGACAGCGCCGAGCAGAGCGCACGAAGGCGGTGGTTCTGCGCGTTCTCCCGCAGCCGCGTTTACTGCGAGACCGCTTTGCAGGGAACACGCCAGAGTGCGTGCCGCTGGCCTCGGCTGTGGCTTGGCGGTGAGGAGCGGTGGAGACGGCCGTCCCTGGTCCCCACCGATGGGGGAGGTGGGTCCCGCCTTCCTCTCTAAAGGGGTGGCGGCCAGAGCCTCAGGCCCCGCCCCTGTGAGCCACTGGGCTTGCCCGCAGCGGCTCTTTTAAGCTCAGCGCGGAAGTGAAGTGATTTCAAAGCAGCCTGCAGTCAGCATCCTCCAGGTTGTGCCCCCCGCCCCCCCACCCCTCCCCCACCCCCTCACACACACACACTCATACACACACTTACACACACACACACACACACACTCACACACACACACTCACATACATGCACACACACACACACACACTCAAACACACACTCACACCCGTCTGTGACCGGCCGTGCTGCTGCCTCGCAGTGCAGTTGTCTGAGGTTCCCAGGGGGCTGGCTCTTTATTTCCTTTCGAGGTTTTCATCCCGAGACGGGAGCAGGGAGAGGCCCACAGACGCACACGTGGAACTGGCGGGTTGCTTGGAGTTCAGAGAGCGGCGTGTTGAAGTAGTTGACTTTCAGGTGTTCAGAAAAGGGTTCCTCAGTGGACGTGGCTCCCCTGGGAGCAGGCTGGTTCCTGATCTGATGTCCCTCTTCCAGGAGAATTCCTTGGGAATCGCACACTGTGCCGCCTCCCCTTCAGTGGGGGGCCCTTTGCGAGGAAGGCAGTGGAGCAGCTGAGCCGCAGGCCGGTCCTGAGGCGCCCACGCGCGGCGGCTGCCTGTCACCCAGCCTCGCAGGTCCGCCCGGGACAGAGGTTGGCGGGTGTGCTGGCCGCGTTGGGGGGGCAGGTGATGGTGCCGGCGGCAGGTCCTGGAAGAGGTCTTGGAGGGATGCCGTGCTGGTGGAGGGTGGTCAGCAGGACAGGGCACGCTGACCATCCTGCCCTGGCTCCCACCGCCCTCCCTGCCTCCCCCATGGTTCCCTGCCCCCACCCTTCCCATATTCCTATTTTTCCCGCAATTGCAGGAGCTCAGGTAAGCGCTTAGCAGTTCTCGGGTGGAGCCCTGGACGCCTCGTTTCCCCGAGGCCCAGGCGTGCCCGGGGCATCTTAGCTAATCCTGCCGTTGTGTTTGGAGAGGCCTTCACAGACCAGCCCAGCCCCGCGTGGCCAGGGCCAGAGGCCCCTCGGGAGGTGGGAAGGGAGGGCCTTCAGGGACTTGGCGGCTCCCCTCCGGCCCCGAAGGGCTGCTGCTGGCGTCGGAGGGGTCTGAGGGCGTTGACCTGTGCGGGCAGCGGAGTCGCCCTCGCTGGGACAGGCAGCCCTGTCGTGTCATCCTGCTGGACCCTCCAGGAGCGAGGGCGTGGCCGTCGCCGGGAGGTGAGCGTGTCGGCGTGGCCAGGGGCGTGCTTCAGGGTGGGAGGGGGCAGCAGGCGGCCGGGACCCCATGTTGTGTGGCTCAGAGTGATGGGGTCTGTGGTGACTGAACCGGTTCCCTGTGAAGAGGGGCGTTGCCACCTGCCTCCCAGGTGCGTCCCAGCAAGGCACTTCCTGTCCGTGGAGGGTGGACGGTGGACGCAGAGCCCGAAACTCACCTGCCCGCAGAGGACGGACCAGCAGGTGCGTCTGCGCGCAGGCGCGTGCGGTGACGGAGGCGGACACGTCCCAGAGCTGCAGGGTGCCTGCAGGCGGCCGGGCCGGACCAGGGTCCCCGGCCGAGGGCTGTCTGCTGCGGGGCTCCGTGCGGCCTGAGGAAGACCCCCGGTTTCCTGGATGCGCCCACCGCGTGGGCAGTGTGGACCCATCCCCGCACCAGGCCCCGCCCAGCAGACACCTGTCACCGTCATAGGGCCTCGGCGAGAAGTGGGTTCCGGCAGCGCTGGGCCTGGCGCGGAGCCTGCGGGGGCCTTGCAGTCTGTGCGGGTAGGGCGCCTTGGCCCCTCTGTCCGCATGTGGCGTCTGTCTGGGCTGTAAGGGGAGCCGGTCAGCAGCCTGCACGGCTCTTGGTGGCATTTACTCTGTGGCGCAGGTTCTGCGGAGAACTGGGGCTCGGAGGAGGCCGGAGGGCGGGGCTGTCTGAGCTGTGAAGGTCAGAGCTCCTGGGACCTGGGACGAACAGAATTGCGAAAACGTAAACATTTGAACTTGACGGTGACTCCTGAACCACAGCCTTTCAAGAGGAGCGGGATTCGCGGGGGAAGCGCTGTGGGGTTTCCTGCCCCGCGAGGCCCCGCAGGCCTGGTGACCCCGCAGGAGGGAAGCCCCGTGGGAGAGGGACCTGTCACTGCTGCCCCGGCCAGGGCCGGCGTGGTGGGTCTCTGGGCCTCGCCCTCCATGTCCTCTGGCTGCCCTCACTCCTCTCCCGCTGCGCACGGCCTGCGGGGGCTCCTTGCCCTCATCCTTTTCAGAAACACGTGTTCTCCTGAGGAAATGGGAACTGTGTTCTCAGCTCGTAATTAGATCAAGGCTTTGGTAGCTGGTGAGTCAGGAAACGATTAAAATAATGATCTCAGGTGTGTTGGGACATTACCGGCAAGATGCTGCCCGAGCCCCGGCCGGTGTGGCTCAGTGGACAGCGCCGGCTGCGGACCGGGTTCGATTCTGGCCAAGGGCATGTTCCTTGGTTGCAGGCTCCTCCCCAGCCCGGGCCCTGGTCAGGGCTCCTGCAGGAGGCTACCAATCGATGTGTTTCTCTCACATGGATGTCTCTCTGTCTTTCCCTCTCTCTTCAGCTCTCTCTAAAATCAATGGAAAAATATCCTCGGGTGAGGATTAAAAAAATAAAAATGAGGAAAAACGATGCTGCCCGAGTTCAAACCCTTAGAGCAAGGCAGGTATTGACACCCGTTCAGCTGGGCAGGAGCAGCTGCCTGCGCCTGCGGCTTGGGCCTCGGCCCTCTTCACGCTTAGGGGGGGAGGGGGGCTTTGCTGTGAGGAGCCACTGGAAGCGAAAGTGGGGGGCCGGCTGGAGCGGGATGGACCCTGCGCTGGGAGGGTGTGCTGGGTGTGGAAGGTCCCGTCCTGTTCCAGACTCAGGGTCTGTCTGTTCCAGGATTCGGAGCGCAGGAGCTGCTGCAGCCTGGCCGGCCCTGCCCACACGCCAGGGGGTGCCATCCACAGCACGTGTCCTCATGTTACACCGGGTTTGGGTGCCTTAAACACTCACGCAGCTTAAGGACAGGTGTTTGCAAAGAGAATGCGCGCGCGCGCGTGTGTGTAAAGAACAGTTTATTTTTAGAGAGGGAGGAAGGGAGAGGGAGAGAGGAACATCGATGTGAGAGAGCATCACTGATTGGCTGCCTCCTGCACACCTTCCACTGGGGATGGAGCCCGAAACCCAGGCATGTGCCCTTGACCGGGAATCGAGCCAGCGACCTCTGGCGTATGGGACAATGCCCAGCCACTGAGCCACAGCGCCCAGGGCCGGAGGGAATCGCACTGAGGGCTGTTCGCTTGCAGCTTAGGAATGAGATGCTTTATAGCCCGTAGCTGTGAAGAGGCCCCGGAGATGTGCTTCAACAGGACGGGTTTTATTTATTTATTCAGAAAGGGTGCTTCCGTTATTTTATGTATTTATAGTGATTGGGTTTGTTGGGGCGGCGTTGTTATAAGATTGCAGGTTCCAGGAGCCCAGTTCCATAACGCACCCTCCGTCTGCTGTGTTGTGTTCAGCACCCCACGTCCAGAGGCGGTTTTCCGATTGGGCGTAAGTATTTGGGTGCCCGTTAAGCACACACGTCAGTGACGAGAGGCTAGCACACTGCAGTCGGAATGAAAAACGCTCATTGCGAACCGGCCTGCTCTACGCGGCGTGCATATGCGCAGTCTGCTGAGCCCGCCGCGGCACTAAATACTGTCCTGACGCGCGTTCCCTGTCCTCGGCCGGCCGCGAGCTGGCGTCCCCGCGTACATCACGGGCCGTGTGCAGTGTGGCGAGGAGCCGCGGCAGATGGAGGGCGCGGGGCGGCGCGGAGGGCCTGCGAGGACATCCGTCCTGGGGCTCTGGCACAGGTTTAATTGTGCGGCTCAGCGGGGAAGCCATACGTCAACTCCTGCCCGGCCCCTGCTGATCTGCGGCGCCAGCTTCGCGCGGGGCCATTTTTCTCCGAGATGGAGCCGGAGAGACAGGTCACAGGCGTGGCTGCACTGAGGGCCTCGGGCCTGGCCGGTGCCCCCTTCCCGCCCCGGTGCTCCCCGCTGGCAGCCACACCAGGATCCAGGTGACGTGTGTGGCCAGGATTCTGCCCCGCAGTCCCCTTTTTGAGAAAGAACTAAAAAGAGAAAACAGCACCAGGTTTGGGCAAGCAGGTGCCCCTTTAGGTGTCTGAGGCGGGTTCTGACCGCCCGCTTGCCCGCCCGCACAGCTCCCCTTGGCCGCGGAGGCCCTGGCCGAGCTCCTGAGTGGCACAGGCGGCAGGGAGAGCGCGTCCTCGTGCCCGGGGGCGGCCTGGCCCAGCGCCGAGTCCCGTGCTCCTGAGAGGCGCGGCGGTGCCGGGGTCGCCTGCCTCCCGCGGACGGCTGGCGCTGTGTTGTGCTGACGGTGAGGCCTTGGCCGCAGGCGAAGCACAGTTTGGTTCTCTGGAACCCACACCGGCACCGACCACCTAAGGCCGCTGCGGAGGGGCGCGGGCACCCCTGGGCCTGAAGAAGCTGAGCGAAGGGGGTTCCAGGTGCAGGGAACATCGACCCTGATGCCCAGAAGAGGCGGACAGGGCGTTGGCCGCGTCCCCAGGGCGGGGGGGGGAGGGGGCTGGGTACCATGGAGGGGAAACCCCAGGCCGCGGGGACCAGGTGGAGCCTCATCTCGGAAAGGCAGGGCAGCTGTGAGCAGGTGGCAGCTGTTTCCGAAGACGACGGAGGGGCAGGTGGAGGTGGAGCGGGTGGAAGGGTCGGCCGGGGCGCGGGAGCCCGGGGTCAGCTGGCGGCGCCTGTGACAGGTGGTGGGCGTGCTGTGCGGACTGAGGGCGTCACTGCGGGAGAAGAAATCAGCGCTGCGGCCGCTCGTTCAATACAGGGGTGGCGGGAGCGCAGCACGGCCGGCCTCTAATTGCTTCTGGGCGCAGCGAGGGAGGAGGAACGGGTTCCTGGGCTGGGCTGTTGGTGCTTGTCCTCCACGGCCCGCGCCTCCTCCCGGAGAGAACCGCCAGGAGCCTCTCGCCCCGGGCCCGGGGTGTCGAGGGCGGCCTGCACCCTCCTTGGTGCTCAGGTCTGAGGTCCTGTCACATCCCGAGCTCAGCAAGCAAGCTCCCTGGCAGAGCAGGCTCCTCCCACGTGTGGCATTTGCGTGTCCCCGCGTGGACCGGGGCTGGGAGGCCACGCCGGTGGTCACGGCAGAGGCCCGGAAGGCGGCCTCCCCGCTGGACATGGGCCCAGGAAGACCCGGTGCTGCGCACTGACCGTCCACCTGGGGCTGCCTTCCTTGGGGGTCAGTGAGGAGCAGCAGTCACCCAGCAGGTGCGCTGGGAAGGGGGTGCTCCTGCACCAGCCGGAGGAGAGGAGGGTCCCCCGGCTCCGCGCCTCGGGAGCTGGCCGCGGTGCTGCCCGCACGGCCTGGTCCCTGGCGTGCTCCGAGCCTTCCCAGCTCTGCCGGCAGGTGAGTGCCGAGCCTTTCTTCCGGGCCTTTCTGGGAGCATCTCCTTCCCTGGAGGGGAACTTACTCCTTGAGGGTCCCCCAAACCTGATGCCTCTGGCGCCCGCGGCGCTGGGGGAGGCGGGAAGTGAGTGTGCGAGTCTGTCCGGTGGCTGCTGTTTCCCCTGCAGGTGCACTTCGCACGCCCCTTCAGGAACAGCGGGCGCAGCTGGCTGGCTGCTCGGGGAAGCGGATCGGAAGGGCCGCGCACGCACTCGGTGCCGGGCCGGGTGAAGTGGTGCGAGGTCCCTCTCAGTCCTCCGTGCGCCGGCCGCGGGGCCTCCTGCCGCAGGGCCGGGGACAGCCACTTCCTCCGGTCTTTGCAGAGGCCCCAGACTTGCTGCTGGAGTCGGGGGGTGGGGTGGTGGCGGGGGGTCCTTGACCCTGGTCTGGAGACATCCCCTCTTTCCCTCGTCCACCCAGGGCCTCCTTTGTACCCGCAGGGCCCAGGGCCCGGCTTCAGAGGTGACAAGGCCCAGGCCGGGAGGCCACCCCAGAGCAGGTTCTCGCCGGCCGGCCTGGTGCTGTCTGGAGGCCGGGCCTCCGTGGCCGCAGGGCAGAGCAGAGGCCTGAGGAGGGACCTGCTTCCCGGCAGCTCCTGCCTTGAGTCGTGATTGAAATGCTTCCTGAAGGATGTCAGTTTTGAAATTGGTTTTGTTTTTAAAGAGAAGAAAAAACCAATCTAAACGTGTTTATGAGGCCCAGATTGGATTTTTCTTTAAAAATCACTGTATCAAGAAGGGATTTTTTTTTATTTATTTTTTTGCCACAGCACTAACTCTAGTTTGCTTCCCTCCCTTTTCTTTTAAATAGTAAGTTTTTCTGGGCTTATTAGTGATTTCCGTGGCCCCTCAGGGATGTGGGATTCTGTGCTTGGCTGCCTTGGCAGAAAAACCCATCACGCGTGCAGACCTGCGTTTTCAGATGAGGCCTCGCTCCGTCCCATCGCAGCGCCACTGGGGTGTTGGTGAAATGTGGGGCGGTCGGAGCAGATGGGGCGCTCAAGGGAAAACAGTGTCAGCACCAGTTGCCAGACTGTCGGGAGGAGAGGTGCGCGGGGCAGGCAGGCTGCGGACACCACTTGCGGGTCTGAATGGCCCCACCCAGGAGGCTGGGGCTGCTGGTGGGCTGTGTGGGAGGCTGGGGGCGGATGGTGGGCTGTGTGGGAGGCTGGGGGCTGCTGGTGGGCTGTGTGGGAGGCTGGGGGCGGATAGTGGGCTGTGTGGGAGGCTGGGGCTGCTGGTGGGCTGTGTGGGAGGCTGGGGGCGGATGGTGGGCTGTGGGAGGCTGGGAGCGGATGGTGGGCTGTGTGGGAGGCTGGGGGCGGATGGTGGGCTGGTGGGAGGCTGGGGGCGGATGGTGGGCTGTGTGGGAGGCTGGGGGCGGATGGTGGGCTGTGGGAGGCTGGGGGCGGATGGTGGGCTGTGTGGGAGGTTGGGGGCGGATGGTGGGCTGTGTGGGAGGCTGGGGGCGGATGGTGGGCTGTGGGAGGCTGGGGGCGGATGGTGGGCTGTGTGGGAGGCTGGGGGCGGATGGTGGGCTGTGTGGGAGGCTGGGGGCGGATGGTGGGCTGGTGGGAGGCTGGGGGCGGATGGTGGGCTGTGGGAGGCTGGGGGCGGATGGTGGGCTGTGGGAGGCTGGGGGCGGATGGTGGGCTGTGTGCTGTCCGCGTCCTGTGAGATGCTGGGCCGTGGGTGGTTCAGGCGGCGATAACGCTCAGAGGAGACTGGTGCCTGCAGACACCTTTGCTGCAGGACTTTGAAATGAATGGGAATGTTGCTCTTTGTTATTTCATGTTTGTAAGCTTACCACCTTTGGCCCCGGCCGTCCTCGGGAGTCTCTCATTAGAATTGCTCTGAATGATTGGGCCGTGGGGAGGCCACTGGGCCTGCATTCTCCGTGGGTGGCTGAGAGGCCTGCTGGTCCCCAGCTGCTGCGTGTATCTGGGCCTGCTGCGTGCATCTGGGCCTGCTGCGGGCTCTCGAGGCCACACCTGGCCCTCCTGGGGGGACCCTGAGCCGCCTCCGCTCCAGACCTGCCGCCCAGGAGGAAAGGCAGCGCCAGCACCAGTTGTAAACCCACAGACCGCGGCCAAGACGCTGCTTTGGGTGCTTCGGACGGAGTGTGCTCGGGGCCAGTGCTTCTTGAACGTGACAGTCAGCGCTGTGAGCTCTCGGCCCCTCCTCCCTCCCTTTGTGGGCCTGGAGGTAAAAGCCACGGTGGGCTCCCAGCGCCTTGAGGCCGGGGTGTCCTGAGTCCCTGGGGGGAGGGCTGGGGTCGAGTGTGGCCGTGCCCATACAGTCACGGGGGGGGGGGGGGGGGGGGCTTCTGGAGTTGCTGAGCAGCAGGGCCTGGCGGGGAGCCGGAAGCCCTGCGCCGTCCAGGCCTCTGCCCCTCGGCCTGTGGAGCGGGGCCCGCGGGGCTCAGAACCGGGCTCCCGGGGGCACCCGCCGGGAGGAGCACAGGCCTGTGTGGCCCCGCCGCTGGAGGAGAGCCACGACACATGGCCTCCGTCTCCCACGGGGAGGGCCGCGTGTAGGAAGTCACCGAGTGTGCGGGTCAGTGCTGTGGACCACAGACAGCGGGGTGACTGCGGTCCCGTGGGCGCGTGGCAGGACCCGGGATGGGCTGTGCCTTTCCCGCTGCCCGCTGAGCACCGCTGTCACCGTGGCGTGGAGCAGCGGGTTCTTCCTTTCTCTGCCGCTCCTGTCCCTTCCCCGTGGCCATGCCCCGCGCAGGCCACGGTTTCACTCTCAGCTTCCTGGCTCATTGCCCTCCCTCCATGTCCTCCGTCCCAGGAGGCTCCGCTGTAGACGCCACCTCACCGTCCACCTGGCATGGCCTCGGCCCCACCCAGAGGCCGGAGGGAGAGGAGGAAAACCCGCCCTCGGCGACCTCAGACCGCCACCTCGGACCGCCACGCTGTGCATGCCCGTCCCCACACGGCCCAGCCAGCACGGGCGCTTCCCCGCCGGCGCTCTGCGTGCCGTCTGCCTGGGGACGGTGCTGGTGCAGCCGGCACGGCTGACATTACTGCTCGTGAGGACGGAGGTCTTCCTGAGCGCGCTCAGCCCGTGGTGATGCTGGCACTCTGATTTGCACGGGGAGCCGGGACGCATCCGCCCGTGGCCGAGCAAATGGAAGAACTCTGAGCGGCCTTGAGCCCTCCTGTTGGACGGCCTCGCGCAGGGCGGGTCCGGTGTCCTCCGGGCAGGAGCCGGGAGGGGTCCAGGCGGCTTCGCTTGCTGTGCCAGGACACGTGCTCGCGGGACCGAGGGGCCTGGGTTGGGGGCAGCGCTGTCCGCAGGGACGCCATCTGCCTCCACGCCTGCGTGCGCTCACCTGCACCCCTCTCCTCGCCATCCGCTCGCTGTTGCCTTGGATACTGGCCTGAGCTTCAGCGAACCGAGCAGGCCTCTCTCTCTTCAGAAGGTAATAAAATTACGTATACGTACACGCACACACATAAAGCCTCCCTGACGGTGTGATAACACTTTTATCACTTTCCCCGTGCTCGTAGAAATCACACGTTTATTATAGAAATTTGAAAACACACAGGAGGCCAGTGCGGGGAGGAGGAGGCAGCCGCGTTCCCTCCTCGGGGGGCCTTCGCCTGTGCTCCACACCTGGAGCAATAGCCGCATAGCCTCGCGCCCTCCTCTTCGCCCAGGCTCCGCGGGCGGTGTCCAGGCCCGGCACCCCGAGAAGGTGCCTCGTCTCAGGGCTGCTTGGAGGCCCAGTTCCCTGCCACTCGGCTCACCTTCTACCAGCAGAGTCCCCCAGGCCGTGCGCCTGCAGACGCGTGCTCCACCCAGCTCCGCCCCGGGCTCCAAGGAATAACGTTCGCCACGTTTAGGCTTTGTCTTGCCCAGTTACCTAGGGTTGACCGTCCGTGTGTACTTGTCTGAGGCAGATACGTATTCTTCTGTTTTCTCTACCCCTTTGCGACAGTATGGGTTCTTTTTTTAAAAAAATATATTTTATTGATTTTTTACAGAGAGGAAGGGAGAGAGATAGAGAGCCAGAAACATCGATGAGAGAGAAACATCGATCAGCTGCCTCCTGCACACCCCCTACTGGGGATGTGCCCACAACCAAGGTACATGCCCTTGACCGGAATCGAACCCGGGACCCTTCAGTCCACAGGTCGACGCTCTATCCACTGAGCCACACCGGTCAGGGCGCGACAGTATGGGTTCTTTTCCCTTTCTAGGGAAGGGGCTGAGTGGTCAGTCGGGTGACTGTGTGTGTGTGTGTGTGAGTGTGTGTGTGAGTGTGAGTGAGTGTGTGTGAGTGTGTGTGTGTGTGTGTAAGTGAGAGTGTGTGTGAGTGTGTGTGTGTGTGTGTGAGTGTATGTGTGTGAGTGTGTGTGAGTGTGTGTGTGAGTGTGAGTGAGTGTGTGTGTGAGTGAGTGTGTGTGTGAGTGTGTGTGTGAGAGTGTGTGTGTGTGTGAGTGTGTGTGTGTGTGAGTGTGTGTGAGTGTGAGTGTGTGCGTGTGTGAGTGTGTGTGAGTGTGTGAGTGTGTGTGAGTGTGTCTGTGTGTGAGAGTGTGTGTGAGTGTGTGTGTGTGAGTGTGAGTGAGTGTGTGTGTGTGTGCGTGTGTGTGTGAGTGTGTGTGAGTGTGTGAGTGTGTGTGTGAGTGTGTGTGTGTGAGTGTGTGAGTGTGAGTGAGTGTGTGTGTGTGAGTGTGTGTGTGAGAGTGTGTGTGTGTGTGAGTGTGTGAGTGTGTGCGAGTGTGAGTGTGTGCGTGTGAGTGTGTGTGAGTGTGTGTGAGTGTGTGTGTGAGTGTGTGTGAGTGTGTGTGAGTGTGTGTGTGTGAGTGAGTGTGTGTGTGTGTGAGTGTGAGTGAGTGTGTGTGTGTGCGTGTGTGTGTGAGTGAGAGTGTGTGTGTGTGTGTGTGTGTGAGTGTGTGTGTGAGAGTGTGTGTGTGTGTGTGTGTGTGAATTGCACCCGGAGGCCTTACAGGAAAAGGCAGAGACGCCATCGTGCTCCTCACCCAGCTTCCGGGTCACAGCTGGGCCTGTGGGCGGCATCGGGGACACCTTTAGTTTCCCGCGGGGTCTCGGTCCCTGGGAACCCTCTGAGAGGTTCGCCGCTGAGAGCCATCTGGGGAGGGAATTGTCCGGAGAGACGGCGACTAACGGCGTGCCCGAGGCCGCACACGTCAGCCGCCACTTCACGTTCTGCCGTCTAAAACGATGCTCTTGCAGATTTAAAATAAACTTCTGGGAACATAACTGTCATCGCCAATCACACTGCTCTGGAAAGGAAATGTGTTCGAGTCCAAATGGTTATTTTATGTATTATTATGCCATTTTTGGCAATTAAGTGGATAGCCCTTACGTTTTCTTAATGCTTAACTGTATTATTAAAAAACATTAATCTAGAGTTTTTGGAATGAGGTTACCATAGAAATGAACATAAAATACGGAAAAGACACTTCAGGGTACAGCTCAGGATTTAAAGCTCCCCACGCCTGGAAGCCGGCTGACGCCGCCAGCATTCGCAGGGGAGTGGCCGCGGGACACGCGTGGCTGCTCCGGGCTGCTTGCTGGTCATGTCTGTTGCCGATCGTGGCATCACATCGGTAGCTAGGTGTGTGGGACAGAGCGTTTTCCTAGTTCATGTGTCGTTGTATTTCTGACATTGTTTCTTGTTTCCTTAAAGGTGTAGTACAGGGTGTCGGGCGAGGTGTGTGTGTAAGCGCACCCTCTGTGGAGGTGGAGGGACTGTACTTTGTCTGGAGAGAGGGCCGTGTGGGGGCCCTGAGCAGTGGCTGCGCGCAGGCTCAGGAGGGGGGAGCGGGCAGGCCCAGGAGGGGGAGCGGCTCATGCGGGCCGGGCAGGAGTCGGGGCTCACGGGCTGCAGGGCCCCCTGCTTGAGATGCTGTCTCCCTCCCACGGGTGTTTTCCTCTTCGAGTGACGGATGTACCTAACGGTGCGCCTGGTCTTCGCTCAGTAGACGTTCGCCGAGGGAGGGATGAGGGAGGAGGACCAGGTCGCTGGCTGCGCTCCAGGCAGGCGGCCTGGCCCCTGGTCCCCGCAGGCTGGGGAGGGCGCAGGTGCGGGCGGTGTCGGCCGCCGCCTCAGTGACGGGCGCAGGCTGTGGTGTGTCAGAGACATCGGATGGTAAACACCAGACGCGGGAAGGAAGGCCGTCCTCGGGTTACGTCGGACTCGACGTACGTCGTCTCGTGGTTACGTCGCCATCTCCCATTCATTTATTAAAAAAGTTCCGTCATTTCGACGCCTGCACACGTGTGCTTTATGTTTTTATTATTTATTTACCACAAGTGAAGGTCGGGATGTTTCTCTTTCTTTTAAATTCTTTCCTGTGTCACGTCATCACTGTTGTGTCTGTGTCTGTGCTCCGTGTGAGGGATGGAGGTGGGTTCCGACTGACGGCGACAATCGCGTTACGTGGCGCCGTGGGAACGGATAACCCGAGGACCTACTGTGTTTGCAACCAGCCACGCGGGCGAGCCTTTAATACGGAGGGAGGGCGTGAGAACGAGCAGCAGCCCCGGGCGGTGAGCACACGCAGGAACCCGCCGACGGGCGAGAGGGCCCGCGCCCGTGCGCCTTCTCTCTCGCTGCGTGTGAGTCTGTGCAGGGCGGTGCGGGGAAGGTGGCAGGATGTTGGTTACACGTCGATGCTTTTGGTCACGTACTTCTTTCTGGAAACGTGTCCCGGGGAAGCCTCGCCTGCCATCTGCCCGCTTTCCTGCGAACCTAACCCTCCCAGAGCTGCTCCAGAGAGCGCCTGGCGTGCAGGCGAGGGGCGAGGGGCGAGGGCGAGGGCGAGGCTGAGGCGGGGGGCGGAGCTGGACGCCACGGCTTCCGGGAACAGTGAGAACGGCCTCAGACTGAAACGTCGGTTCTTCCTGTTGCAGATGAAGACCGTCAGCGTCGCCTTGGTGTTGTGCCTGAACGTTGGGGTGGACCCTCCGGATGTGGTGAAGACCACGCCCTGTGCGCGCCTGGAGTGCTGGATCGGTGAGTCCTGGAGGTCACTGGGTGGGCTCCGGGCCGGCGGGCGTCCCTCCTGCCCTGGTCCCGAGGGGCTGGCGCCCGTTCCTGTAAAGCCGAGGACCGGGCTCTTCAGGAACCTGGACCTGCATGTTGGCCGCACGTACCCGTGGCCCGTGGTGGAGAGTGTGTCGGGGAAAGTCAGTAAATCACGGCTGCTGGATCGTCCCTTCTCCTTTAAGCGGCCCTGCGTCTGGCCCGGAGCAGGAACTGGTCACCGTTCAGCAATGACTGACTGACCCTGCATGCAGTGCCTCCCTCCCCAGGGAGTGGGGGGCCTCGGCCCGCCGTCAGGGGATGTTAGCCGAGGTTTCGAGGGCAGGAGTGCCGTCCTCCGCGTCCTGTCGGGTGCAGCTGACTGATCGCGTTGCTGCTGACAGCTGCCCCGTCACCGGCCGGGCAGGTGCCCGCGGGCTTCGCGGCGGGGTCCCGCTCCCTCTGTCATCGATGAGCGGTTTGGGCGCGGTGCTCTGAGACCGCGCCAGCCCTGCCTCTTCCTCACGCCTCAGCTCCCTCCCCGCGAGCTCACCGTGTCCTCTCACCCAGTGGCTGACGATCGGTTGTTTGTCATCCCCGCGGCCGCTGAGGCCTCGGCCTCGCTCTGTCGTCCTTGGAGGACGCCCTTACCTGCCGGCCCCTCTCGCTCTTCTCCTGCGCGTTGCAGGCACCAGCCGTTTCCCCGGCATTCGGGTCGTGGGAAAGGCAGGGACAAGGAAGCACCGAAGAGAGAGAAACATCAGAGACCGCGGCCTCCTGCCCGCCCTCCACCGCACGGTCCTGCCCCGGCCGCAGACACACCTCCCCAGACACGCGTGCTCGCTCAGGGCAGGGCAGGCAGCGGGCGAGGAGCCGGTTCTTCCTTGTGTTCGTGTCTGTGGACCGCTGCCCTGCCCAGGGAGGCGCGGGCCGTGAATCCCAGCCACGGGCCCTGAGCAGCGGCTGGGCACTGAGCAGGAGGTGGCGGGCGAGGGCTGCACGGAAGTGGTGGTGGCCGGGGCGCGCTGGGCCTTACGGGGCACCGGCAAAGGCTTCCCATGGCGGACATGGGGCTGGCAGCCCCCAGCGGGGACACGTCATGTTTACGTGGAAACCCAGGGGGTGAGCTCAGCGGTGCCCAGGGACCCGGGAGCCGTTCTGCGCAGGCGCTCGGGCGTGGCCAGGAGGTGAGACTCGCACCAGGAACAGGCCCTCAAGTGGCGAGGAGCTCAGAGTGCAGGAGGCAGCGCCAGCACCGTGGCAGCCGGGGCGGGCTGGTGCCGGCCTCTGCGCCGATCTGTGTGGCCCCTGGTGACCCCGAGCCAAGAGGAAGGTGCTGCCGGGCCCTGGCACACCCTCCGTGCCTGCAGCTGGAACCTTTGTTCTCGGGGCCTCGCCTGGTGTGTCCCCGTCTCCCTGGCGAGGACGGTGCCGCTGCTGGGCGCCTCCCCACCTCCCTGCAGTGACGTTTGTGGACAGGACGAGGCTGTACTTTAACAGGGCGTCCCAGCCAGGCCCTCCGCCCTGCCCAGCAGTCACCTGCTCCTGGTGCCTGCACTGTCCTGCAGGTGGGTTGCTCAGTGGTTAGTGCTGCTGGAGCGTGGAGAAAGCTCTGAGCCAGAGCTGCTGGCCCGGGCAGTGCAGCCGGAGCTCCCGGCTCTTCCTCGGGCCCAGGAAGGCGCAGGGCCTCCCACTGCACCCGCTGCTAATGACCAGTGCGTGCAGGTGACGTGGTGATGAGACGGGGCCGTTAAAAGCCATTGCTGGTTTCAGAGTGGCCCTTTGCCATTGCGTGTTTCCTCAATTAAAGTCCTCCTCAAGGTGACTCCGCTAATTAGTGGAGAGCCCTTCAAAGTCCTGCGGAGAAGCACGGCCCCTCGGTGTCACTAAGGCAATTAGCACATGCTTGTGGGAGGGCCGCTGCGCGCAGAGCAGTGGCCGCGTGTGGCCTTTAGACTGCGGGGAAGACGGAGGTCAGGCCCAGGTCAAGAAGCGCGGCCCGCGGCCAGGGGCCCAGTCGTGTCTCTCACCACCTTCCATCCCCCCGCCCTCCCCTCGGCAGCTCCTGTTTGATTATGTTTTGCTGATTTTCAGAAGGCCCCAGAGGCTTTGTTGTTGTTGTTAATCTTCACACGAGGATATTTTCCATTGATCTTCTTAGAGAGTGGAGGGAGGGAGGAGGGGAGGAGGGGAGAGGAAAACACACGGGCTGGCTGCCTCCCGACGCGGACGGCGGGGAGCACAGCGGGAGCGCACAGGCTGCGGGCCAGCGGCACCTGTCGAAGCAGGTGTGGCAGAACGTAAAGCGGTGCTGGTCTCAGTTTTTAGTCATTTTTCATAATAAATGTTTATGTTCAAATGTAATGGGTTCTTATTTTAAATGCATGAATAAATAAACTTTTAAAAAATTTCTCACCCGAATTTTGAACACATACGGCTCATAGACACAACAGGCTTTAAGTGTGCGGAGAGCTCCCGGGCCCAGGCAGGGCGGGATTGCTGGCTCGCAGCGTCTTGCTCTAGAACCGCCCCTGAGAGACGTGGCAAACCCCGAGCCTCGCTGTGTGGGCGGTGTTCCCAGGAGGGTGCCCTTGCCCCCGGGTGCCCCCAGCCCTGTTCCTGTGTGGGCGGGGGGGAGGGGGGCTGTGGGCGGCTGCGGGCCCTCCCCGCACGGTGTCGGTGGACAGGCGCACACTGAGCCTTCGCACCGGGGCCGGACTGAGCACCAGAGGGGGCTGGGCAGGGGGCAGGCCACCGGCACCGAGAGGCTGGGAGGGTGAAACAGGCCCGGTGCCGCTGATGAGCCAGTTTCCTCTGCAGGCGGGAGCCCACGTGGGCGCCCCGCCGCTCCGCCACCTGCTCAGCACAGATGCACCCTGGGCCCTGCGTGTGGTCTCTGGCCGGGTGACTTGGAAGTGAGCTGTGTGCGGGGGCTCTGAGGAGGCTTGCCGGAGGACATGCACCTGTAAAGACCTCTCTCCTTGCTTCCTCAGATCCTCTGTCGATGGGCCCCCAGAAAGCCCTGGAAACCATTGGTGCCAACCTGCAGAAGCAGTACGAGAACTGGCAGCCCCGGGTAAGGCTCTGCTCTTTCCTCGCGGGGAGGGGCGGCTCCTGATGTCCGTGTGAACCCAGGCGAGAGCTGTTGGCGTCTCACCGCGCAGCTCCAGCAGCATTGCCCTCCTGTGCGTCCCGAACTGGCCCGTCTGCTGTTTATTTCGCCAAAGTACGTCCCGTGTTGCATGAATGCATGGCGTGCCTTTCGCACAGGAAATGCGATCTCAGTCACTGCAGCTCCACTAGTGAGCGCCAGGCCTCTGAGACCCAGGCCCGGCCTCGAAGGTGACACCTCGGGCCTCCTCTTGGATGGCTGCCTTCGGTTGCCTCCTTACGCGCCTGCGTAAGAGAAGAGGGGCATGGAGTGTGGGAACTGTGTCAAGTTGCCTCTAAGATCTTAAGTTATTTGTAACCTCCCCCCCCCCCCCCCCCCGCCGACCTATTTCCCTTCGCCTTTCTCTCAGCTGGTTTGAGGATTTTAACAGGCAGTGAGAAATGGTGGGTGTCTCTAGAGGTGCCTTCCCTCCGTCCTGGGGACGGGCTGGCTCTGGCGCCACCTAGGGGTGCGATGAGGAGGGCAGTGGCCCTGCCCGCGCCTCCCGAGGCTCCGCTCCCCGAGGTCAGCCTCCTAGCACCGGGGAGGGCTCCCTTTGTGAACATTTACCCCTGGCACCAGGATTCGTTGTCCATCCCTTACCTGGGAGGGAGGCGAGGACCGGAAGCGAGCTGGTTCCTGCCCGAGAGGCCCGCGGTCCCTGCTGCTCACAGCGCTGGTGACCTGTGGCGACGCATCCGCGTCCTCGAGGGCCACTGGTGCCTCACGTTTCTCACTCACTCAGCCATCGGGGCTCTCGCTCCCTGGAAGGCCGCTCGCTGCACGGAGACCCGCAGGCCGGGCCTGGACAGAAGGAGCTGCTGACCCTCGGAAGCCCTCGCAGGCCCCGCGGCGCCCTGGGTGGGACAGGCGGGCGTCTGCCATCTCAGTCCCCTCCCAGAGGGAAGTCCGCCCTGGGACACGCCACATCGCCACAGCCCGCCCTTCCCTCCCCTCTTCTCCTTCCCTTCAGCTCTTCCTCCCCCCTCTTCTCCTTCCTTTCAGCACTTCCTCCTCCCTCTTCTCCTTCCCTTCAGCTCTTCCTCCCCCCTCTTCTCCTTCCTTTCAGCCCTTCCCTCCTCCCTCTTCTCCTTCCTTTCAGCCCTTCCTCCTCCTCTTCTCCTTCCTTTCAGCCCTTCCTCCTCCCTCTTCTCCTTCCTTTCAGCCCTTCCTCCCCCTCTTCTCCTTCCTTTCAGCCCTTCCTCCTCCTCTTCTCCTTCCTTTCAGCCCTTCCTCCTCCCTCTTCTCCTTCCTTTCAGCCCTTCCTCCCCCTCTTCTCCTTCCTTTCAGCCCTTCCTCCTCCTCTTCTCCTTCCTTTCAGCCCTTCCTCCTCCCTCTTCTCCTTCCTTTCAGCCCTTCCTCCCCCCTCTTCTCCTTCCTTTCAGCCCTTCCTCCTCCCTCTTCTCCTTCCTTTCAGCTCTTCCTCCTCCCTCTTCTCCTTCCTTTCAGCCCTTCCTCCCCCTCTTCTCCTTCCTTTCAGCCCTTCCTCCTCCTCTTCTCCTTCCTTTCAGCCCTTCCTCCTCCTCTTCTCCTTCCTTTCAGCCCTTCCTCCTCCTCTTCTCCTTCCTTTCAGCCCTTCCTCCCTCTTCTCCTTCCTTTCAGCCCTTCCTCCTCCCTCTTCTCCTTCCTTTCAGCCCTTCCTCCTCCCTCTTCTCCTTCCTTTCAGCCCTTCCTCCCCCTCTTCTCCTTCCTTTCAGCCCTTCCTCCTCCCTCTTCTCCTTCCTTTCAGCCCTTCCTCCCCCCTCTTCTCCTTCCTTTCAGCTCTTCCTCCCCCTCTTCTCCTTCCTTTCAGCCCTTCCTCTTCCCTCTTCTCCTTCCTTTCAGCCCTTCCTCTTCCCTCTTCTCCTTCCTTTCAGCCCTTCCTCCTCCCTCTTCTCCTTCCTTTCAACCCTTCCTCCTCCCTCTTCTCCTTCCTTTCAGCCCTTCCTCCTCCCTCTTCTCCTTCCTTTCAGCTCTTCCTCCCCCCTCTTCTCCTTCCTTTCAGCTCTTCCTCCCCCTCTTCTCCTTCCTTTCAGCCCTTCCTCCTCCCTCTTCTCCTTCCTTTCAGCCCTTCCCTCCTCCCTCTTCTCCTTCCTTTCAGCCCTTCCTCCTCCCTCTTCTCCTTCCTTTCAACCCTTCCTCCTCCCTCTTCTCCTTCCTTTCAGCCCTTCTTCCTCCCTCTTCTCCTTCCTTTCAGCTCTTCCTCCTCCCTCTTCTCCTTCCTTTCAGCCCTCCCTCCCCCCTCTTCTCCTTCCTTTCAGCCCTTCTTCCTCCCTCTTCTCCTTCCTTTCAGCCCTTCCTCCTCCCTCTTCTCCTTCCTTTCAGCCCTTCCTCCTCCCTCTTCTCCTTCCTTTCAGCCCTTCCTCCTCCCTCTTCTCCTTCCTTTCAGCCCTTCTTCCTCCCTCTTCTCCTTCCCTTCAGCTCTTCCTCCTCCCTCTTCTCCTTCCTTTCAGCCCTTCCTCCTCCCTCTTCTCCTTCCTTTCAGCCCTTCCTCCTCCCTCTTCTCCTTCCTTTCAGCCCTTCTTCCTCCCTCTTCTCCTTCCTTTCAGCTCTTCCTCCTCCCTCTTCTCCTTCCTTTCAGCCCTTCCTCCTCCCTCTTCTCCTTCCTTTCAGCCCTTCCTCCTCCCTCTTCTCCTTCCTTTCAGCTAGGCGACACAAAACCTCTGGTGAAGGTGACTTGGGTCGGGAAGGAGTTGGAGAAACCACGAGGCACCAGGCTGTCAGGCCCAGGTTTCCCTGCCAGGCGGCCGGGGCCCTTTCTACACAATGGACCCGCGTGCCGCTGGGGAAATAGTTCCTCTGGCTGACTGTCAGGCTTTGCGCACATCAGTCTCCGTGGGAGATGGAGAGGGGGTGCCAGCCGCGTTTCCGCTGAGACTCGCAGGGAGGAGGCTGCCCTCAGCTCACGTGTCTTCCCTGTGGGAACAGAGATCATGAAGCCGAGCATGTGGGGGAATCTCGTTGGGACGTTTCCGACAAACTGGGGCTCGGGCAGGGCCGGGCAGGGCTGGGCAGGGCCGGAGCCCCTGGGAGACGCAGCCTGCGGCTCCTCTGCTCTCCCCAGAGGGTGCTCCCACCAGAGGCGGGGCCGCAGGCCCCCGGGTGTTTGAAACTTGCTGGGAGGTGAGGGAACGTGGTGACCCCTTCCCCGCGGCAGGTGTCTGCAGTGGCCGCAGTGGCCTGCCCGAGCCCAAGCCCGTTGCGTCGCCTGCAGCTGCACGGGGACAGAAAGGTGCCCACACGCGGGTCCCGCTCCTGTCTGCGCCTCCCACTGGCCTTTCCTGGGCTGCCGGCTCCACCCTCCTCGTTGTGTGTCTGTGACAAACTGCAAACGAGCTCACAGCACAGCTGCTGTGGTGTGGTGACTCGCGTGGCGGTGCTGCGTGGAGGTGCTGCGTGGCGCTCGCCTGCTTTCTGCGGAGCGCTGACGTCCCGCGGCAGCGTTTTATTTACCTTCCTGCTCCGGCCTCAATCATGTTCCCACTTCATCTTCCCGCCTCGTCACCGCTCCCCTGACAGCCTCCGTGCAGACTCGGACGTGCCTGGCAGCCCGGCTCCTGCTCAGCCGCCCCCGCCTCCCGCCGCCCCGTCTCCAGAGGCGCTGGGCCCGCCCGCCCCTGGTTGTGGAGTGCGGATTCTGCACCAGCTCCTGCCCGACTCCATGTGGGGGGGGGGTCCTGCCCCCCACTGTGCTCAGTCCTTCGCAAGAACAGCACTGTGGTCCCTCTGCCTCCCTCGGCGGAGACCTGATGTAGGTGACAGGCAGGGGGTGTCAGCCCAGCGCCGAGTGGGGCTTGGCCGGGTCTGGTCTCAGACTGCCCACACCGATGTGCTCCAGGGGCTGGTCGCGTCTGCTCTCCAACGCCGCTCCCTCCCCTTGTGCCCCAGGGTCCTGGGCAGGCAGCCCCTGGCATCTGTGCAGATGCCCCCGCCCCCTGCAGGGAGCGCACCAGGGGGCCTGGTACGGGGAGGGCGAGGCCAGGGCCTGGCGGCCACAGAGGGGCTGGGCTTGTTGAGGTCTGGCTTTGCTCCCTAGAGAAGTAGCGGAGGTGACTGCTAACCCTGGACGTGGGGCTTGAGCAGAGAAGAACGCGAGCAAGTGTTCGCAGCAGCCGGGCAGCCCCTCCCTCCGCCTCCCCGGGGCGCTGGCGAAGGCCGTTGCCAGCACAGGCCCTGGGTCCTGCCCGTTCTCCGCTCCCGGCTGGCTGCTCCCAGCTCCCCTGCACTGACCTACTTGCAGGGCGTATTTTTAGAGGAACAAGGCCTGGCTCAGTCCCTCACCAGCCTCAAGGATAGCGCCTCTCACACCCTCTCACGGGAGAGTCCGTTCTGTGTGCGACAGACTGCACAGGGGACCAGACGTCCGTGCGAGGCCTGAAGCGGTAGCGCCGCCGCCCGGCGGGCCCAGACTCCTCGTGCGTGCGGGGCGGTTTCCCCGGCTGCCCCGGAGCCGGCGCAGAGCTGTGGGGGGCGTGCGGGTGGCTGTGGTGTCGAGCAAGTGCTGCGCTCTCAGAAGCGGGATCCGGTGCACGGAGAGCGGCCGTGGAAGTGGAGGTGCCGGAGCCTGCCGTCTGCTCGCCATCTGTGACGGGAAGAGGTGTCAGATGACACCCAGCCGAGCGAGAAGGTGCCATCGAGGGGGCAGGTGCCGGGCTGGAGGGACGCGCTTCTGCTTCCCTGCACCTCCTCTTCCAGGACGTCACGCGCCTCCGCGGCCAGCACCCCTCCTGCACGTTAGGGTGACACACGGTGGAGATTTTTAAGAAATGGAGATAAAATTCATGTGACAAAATTATAAATGGAATCTTACAGCACGGGGCCGCATGTGTCTGACTTCCCCACTGAGCACAGGATTTTCCTAGTTCGTCCATGGGCAGGCATGTTGTTACGTGTTTCAGTAACTCAGTCCTTTTTATTTTGGAGCCGAGGAGTATCCCCACGGGCGGTGCGCGCGCACTGCTCGCCCACCTGACCACCTGATGGTGGGCGGCTGCCCCGCCTCCCGGCTGTGCACAGTGTGCGTGGGTTTCTCGTGGACGGTGCCGTCCTCTCGGGTCTGTGCCCGGGAGCGGAATTGCTGGGTCAGACGTAGCTCTGCGCTCCTTCGTGGGGCCTGCACGCTTTCCATTCCTGCGTCTGTCCCCGTGTCTTCCTAGCCTCGCCAACGCTTGTTATTTTCTGAGTTTTAAACGATGGTTATTATCACAGCCGTCCTGTGGGTGTTTCTATGGTTTTAAGTTGCATTTCCTCAATGACGAAATATGTAGGACAGCTTTCAGCGCTCACTGGCCATTTGTCCGCCTTCTTTGGAAAAACAGTCTGTTCCTGCTTGTCAGGTCGTACGCAGGTGTGCACGACCTGTACGTGGAAGGGCGGGCGTAGAGGGTAGGCCGGTAGGTAGGTGGACAGACGACAGCTCTGCCATCTCCCCACCCCTTCCGAACCGGGCCGTGAGGCTGTGGCTTCCTCAGTCCTTCTGGGCTCCTGCCCCTCCCCCTCCCTCCCCCGCCCCCTCCGCCCACCTCCCCTGCTCCCGCCCTCCCAGCTGGTCTCTGAAGAAGCACTTAGCTGGGCTGAGCCCTTGACCTTGCGGTTAGGGGAGAGCCGGCTAATGAGACATGCGAGGGGGAGCCGTGTCTCTGCAGGACCCGCCTGTGGGGAGTCTGACTACACGGTGGAGCGTGTATGTCCGTGGGTTGCTCACGTGAAGCGCCCGCGGTCAATTCGTGGCGCCCACCTGCCTCCCTGGACCTGCACCCTGCCCGCAGGGGACGCGCTCTCCGGGCGCTAGACCAGCACGCAGTCGGGTGACGGCACCGCTCCGCGAAGGAGCAGAGCTTTGTTCCTCCTGCGCTTGGGAGGCCGCCCGGCTCTGTCCTTTCCCTCCCCTCCCCGCCCTCCTGCCTCCCTTTCTCTGTCAGTTATCGTATTTGAAAGGAAATTTCTGCTGTTGACGGGAGCGCACACTCTTGGATGGGGCTGCCTTTCGGGGTCCCGGTCACCCGTTAAGTGGTTGGCCGGCTGCTCCCCATCAGGCTCCAGCTCCCAGGGAGAGCCGTGGGCAGGAGCTGCTGACGCTGCTGAGCGCGCCCTGACCCGGCTCCTCTCCCGAGTGAGGAGTCACCGTGAAGGTGACACGAGCGTTCACTGCAGGGACCTTCCCGGTGAGCGCGGAGGCGGCTGGTCGGTGCCCTCAGGCCCCGCGTCTGTCGTCTTAGCGTGGCCACCGCTCGTGGGCCGTGGAGTCCCAGTGGCTCCCTCCAGGAAGAGCTGTATTTGTTGCCTTTCAGTGTGAAATGTTAGAAGCAGAGCCACTTGCTATTACCTAAAAACTACCTTTCCCCAAACTTGTGAAAACAGAGTATTTTTATGGCTCCTTCTCCCTGGTCTAACCTTGAGAAGACCTTGTTCCCTCTCCCTCCATCCAGCCAGCTGGAGACATTAAAGATGGGGATCAGCCCGGCGGGCGTGGCTCCGTGGTTGAGCGACGACCTATGAACCAGGAGGTCACGGTTCAATTCCCAGCCAGGCACGTGCCTGGGTTGTGGGCTCCATCCCAGGCGGGCAGCGTGCAGGAGGCAGCTGATCCATGACTCTCATCACTGACGTGCCTCTCGGAAATCAGTAGGAAACACGTGTATTTTAAAAGTCGGGGAGCAGAACACCCTTGTCCCCTCCGCTGCTGAGCCGCTGAAGGCGGGATTAGGAGAGGGCCTCGGGCAGTCCCTGGTGTCGTCCAGGTCCGACGCAGGGCGTGCCGAGTGTAAGCGAGCGGCCGCTCCAGCCCCACGCTGGCCACGCTGTGTGCCCGAGGCGGGAGCGGGAAGCCACTCTGCGAGGCTCAGTGCAGCAGGCGCGATGGAGGTTTCTGTTCAGGCTGCTGAGGATGAAAGCAGGTGCTTCCTGCCTGCGGAGCCCGGAGCCCTGCGGGGCGGGGTGTGGATGGAGCGTTGGCTCAGGCGCTCCTCGCAGTTTCCCGGACCTGTGCTGAGCCAGACGCCGAGGGAAGCCAAGCAGGTCCTGCCCTTGTGGAGGCAGGGCCCAGACCCGCCTCGGCCAGCACGGCCGGTCCCCGTCCCCGGCGGAGGCTAAGGCTGCCCAGGTCAACTCCAGCCCTCCCAGCTCCCGTTCCCACCACCTGCTCACCTTGGTGAGCTGAGGAGAGTTCCAGCTCCCCTGGGGCTCGAGGGTGGGCTGTGGCCTTCGGGTGGAGGTGGCTGTGGCTCCGCAGGCTCTGTCCCCAGGGACCTGGCGTCCCTGCAGCCGTCACCCCTCATGCTGCTGGAACAGGACTCACAAGGGGGCAGCACCGAGGAGAACCAGGGCACAGCGCCAGCAAAGACGCACCCTCCCTCACCCCTCTGCCGCACGCCGGGCAGCCCTGCCGTGCGCCTGCACTGACGGTGGCGGGGCGGTTGAAGGCCGAAGCTTCCTCGTGCCCGTGAAGGTGAGACGGTGAGGGGCTCCGTGCTCCTCAGACGGTTCTGTTTCTCTCCTGTTCCACCTCGGGCAGCCTCCACCTGGCACCCATTTCCCTGGCCCTTTCTGTCGATGTTCCGTGTGCCGAGCGGCCGCCGGGGGACTGTGGGGAGCAGGTGCTGTGGTCCGAGGACCGCGGCTTCTCTGTATTTCGGCCAGAGCCTCGACGTGCTGAGCAGCTCAGACAGTGTTTGAAGCGTCAGATGTCACTTCCTGCCCCGGTTTGTGAAGGGCGGGCTGGTGTCGATGACGGGAAGAGGTTCTGCAGCCCGGAGTGTGCTGGCGGCTCTACTCAGCGTCTCTGTGTCTCTGCACACCCCACTGGGCGCTGGAGCCAGAGCCACCTCCCAGACTCCCTTGCAGCTAGGCCCCGCTAACCAGCGCTTATGCAGACGGGCGCCTGTAGCAGGTTCCTGCAGAGCGCGACCTGCCCAGGGCTCTGACACCTGGTCCTCCTGGGGCGGGAGGACGCCGGGCAGCAGGGCAGACGTCCTCTGCTCCTTCTCTGCCGCCGCCTCCCCTGAGATCCGGGCACTGATTTCAGGACGTTTGGGCTCTGGACCCCGAGGAGCGATGCCCGGCACAACAGGCAGCATCTTAGCGACTCGCCGTGTCATTTCCGCGCCCGCTCACATGGTCATAAATCCCCAGACAGGTCGCAGCTCCTGCCCACTCCGTCCCTCAGCCCTCGGCTGCGGGGCCATTACCCGGGCCTCCTCACTCCCACGCAGCCTCGGCGGGGTGCTGACATTTAATTTACTGCTGCTCATTTCAGAGCCCTTAAAAATATTAATTAATTCCCACGACGCCCCAGGAGGCACATTCCTGATATCCGCAGTGCCTCTCGCGCCAGCCCGTTACCGCGTCCTTGCGGGGCGGGCGCTCAGTAAGGAAACAAGGCTGTCATCTCAGCAGCCCCACAGCGGAGACCTTAATGGAGCCAAGGTCAGAAACAGCGACCCCCGGCTCTCTGCCGTCTGAGTGATGCGGCCCGTGGCCCGGGGGAGCAGCACTCCTGGTCAGGATGTGCCTCGGGAGGCCATGCCAGGCAGGGGGGCTGGACGTCCCTGCAGGGAGCCTGGCGCGAGCGGGCGCCTGTCATTCTCAGGCCGAGCGCCAGCGGCGTGTGGGCCGGGAAGTGGACTCAGATCCCAGGAGCTGCAGCCGGGGGAGCCAGCCGGCCCTCTGGGTTCTGTTTGGGCCCTTTTCCCTGCCGCCCCTTCTCGGGCTCTGGAAGCTTCTCCCGCAGCCCTCCCTGCTCCTGGTCGAGGCCGCAGGGGAGACTTCTTCGTGGGTGGCTTAGATTCGCGTCTGCACCGTCCGTCCGGCTGTTCTCACACCGGGGGCAGGGCCGTGGTTTGGGGCGGCTCTGCTCAGCGGCAGCAGTGTTTCCGAGGTCACAGCCGCGCTCCTAGCACGGGCCAGGCCTGCCGCCGCCGCCGGCCCTCGGGGGGCGCTCTCGGGGGTTGCTGAGAGCCACCGGGCCCATGGACTGGGCTCCCCTCCAGGGTGATCCCTGTTGCGTTCTTGGTGGTAATGAGAATGCTGGTGGTTCTCTTGTACCCACAGGGAAGTTAATGGGAATTCAGACCCCTTTCTGCCCTGTCAACGTTATTCTGTGACTCAGTCTCCCATCTTCCTGTTCCCTCCAGGAGCCACCGTTTTCTGGCCCTTCACGCGGGGCCAGCCCAGCCAGAGCCGCTCAGCGGGCGCCCTCCCTGGGCCCATGGTGCGGCTGACGGTGCGGCGTGCTCCTCTGCACCTCTGAGTCAGCGCTTTTTAACAAGCGCTCCCGTCCCCACGCACCGTGTTTACTCTCACCCACACGCAGGTCCAAGCGGCTGCCGCGCGGGAGGGCGGCTTGCCGCGTTGTCTGGCCACCACGGAGCCCGATGCTCAGCAACATCTAAATCCTGGGTGGGCGCCGGTCATGCGCAGTGGCTGGGGTTTGGCTGAAATTGACTCGGTCCACCTTCAGTGCAGGCTCGGAATGGGGGAGGCTGGGTGTCCCGCAAACCCGAGTAAGTTTCTAATCTTCTCCTGCGACAGGCGCGGTACAAGCAGAGCCTCGACCCCACCGTCGACGAGGTGAAGAAGCTGTGCACGTCGCTGCGCCGCAACGCCAAGGAGGAGCGGGTCCTCTTCCACTACAATGGCCACGGGGTGCCCCGGCCCACAGTGAACGGGGAGATCTGGGTCTTCAACAAGGTGAGCGCAGCAGGGCGCCAGGCGCCTGGGGAGCCCCGCTGGGGGGACACTCCTGGGAACTGGCGTGTCCCCAACACAAGGCCCAGCCCTGCCCCGGGGCCGGCTCCTGCTGAGCTCCTGTGGGGAGGCTCCTGGCTGGGCACTGATCTCCGTGAGGGCACAGGGCTGCTCAGGCTCCTGTTTCTCTCCGGGTCACTCTGGGAAGTTGAGTTTTAAGGCATTTTCCATCTAATTTGACTTGTTACATTTATTGGCACAAATGGTTGCTGTTTCCTTATCTCTCCGGTGCCTGTAGGGCCGGTGGTGAGCGCTCCTTCCGTTCCTTCGTGTTGACGGATCGTCTTTTTGTTCTCACTCTCTCTAGCTAGAGACTTGTCTGCTTTACCGATCTTTTATTTATTTATTTATTTATTACCAATCTTTTAAAAACACAACCAACTTTAGCGACGTTAACTTTCTCTACCAGCTGTTCTCTCTCACCGCTTCGTCCTGTTTCTTCCCTTCTGTTTACTTTGGGCTTACCCGCTCGCTGTCTGGCTTCTTAAGGCAGGAATTCAGATCTGAGCTTCAGCCTCCTTCCTCCTCAGAAGGGCTCCGCTGGGCCTTCTCCTCCAGCACAACTCCGTCACCTCCAGCCCATTGCGCTCTCACTTGGTGCTGGCGGAACTGGTTGGCTCTCCCTGGATATCTTTGTTGACACGCATGTTAGTTTCCAAACCTTGGAGGACTCCCCGCTATCCTGTAATTCACATCCCGCCATCAGAGACTGCTTCCGAACCTCTGGGACGCCTCTGCCCCCGCGGATGAGGCTCTGCCCGGCCAGTGAGGGCATGTGTGTGGCTCAGCCCCAGCGATGGTGGGCCCAGGCTTGGTTGTTAGCATGACCTTTTTATTAGAAAACACGTCACTGCGTGTGGAGTTTGCTCTGTGGGGAGGTGCTTACCTCTCGGCACTGCCCAGAGGCTGTTCGGACCTGGGACCAGGACTGTGGGTGTGGCCCCGCGGTCTCGCTGCGAGCTGAGCGCCGGTGTCCAGCGCGTGCGCATTCAGCGTGGGTCCTGTCCTCCAGTGAGCCGCGCTCGGTGCCTCACACCGCTTGTCCGTTCTCCCCACACACGGGCTCCTAGGACAGGCGCGGCTGAGACTCGCACGTTTGAAGCACATCAGCCCCCGACGCCTTTCCGGTCTGTGCCGCCCGGGGTCCTGTGACCCTACGAGGGCGCCCGCTCTGCTAGCGATGCCCTCCTGGGGTGCCCTGGGCCAGGACCGGCCGGCAGCCCGCGTGCCCGTCTGGCCGTGCGTCACACATGTGCTGTGTTTTGTTTCCAGAACTACACGCAGTACATCCCGCTGTCGATCTACGACTTGCAGACGTGGATGGGCAGCCCGTCGATATTCGTCTATGACTGCTCCAACGCCGGCCTCATCGTCAAGTCCTTCCGGCAGTTCGCCCTGCAGCGGGAGCAGGAGCTGGAAGTGAGGCTGCGTGCCGGGGCGGGGCTGTGTGCCATAGTCCTGCACGCTGGGGGCGGGCCTGCGCTCCATAGACAGTCCTGCACGCTGGGGGCGTGGCTGCACTCTGGGGGCGGGGCTGAATACCGGGGGTGGGGCTGGACGATGGGCTGCATGCTGGAGGCGGGGTAAGATGGACGGTCGGCAGGTGGCAGGAGACCTCCTGTAATAGGGAACTATGTTAAGAGACTCCCCAGTCGGACACAACATCACGTCACAGTCTTCCTTTATGTTCTCTGCAGGTCGCAGCCATCAACCCCAACCACCCTCTGGCCCAGATGCCCCTGCCCCCGTCCATGAAGAACTGCATCCAGCTGGCGGCCTGCGAGGCCAGCGAGCTCCTGCCCATGATCCCTGACCTCCCGGCAGACCTGTTCACCTCCTGCCTCACCACCCCCATCAAAATCGCCCTGCGCTGGTAAGTGGGCTCCCGCTCTGCCTCTGCCAGGACCTTCCCCGTCCAACCGAGGCTCACGAGGGCCAATGTTTTCTGATTTTTTTCATTTTTGCCTCCATCTTTCTAATGATCAGAATGTGAAACCTTCAGTAATTCTGGAACGAGCACATGCTTGCTCTTCCCATAATGCCCCTCTCCCCACGAGTGTCAGTGTGGTGTGGGAAGCACAGTGCACCCCCCCTGGGTTTCTCTCGGTCTCCGACGGAGGGGCAGGATTCCACTTGAAGTGTACATGGTGCACTGTGTGCTTCCGGGAGTAACCCTGGTCCCCAGCAGGAGGGCAGCATGGCGGGGCGACGCCTCTCGGCCCGCAGCACACAGCGGCGTTGTCTGCCAGGCACACGATGGGTGAACCGAGGCTGGGGAACTTCCCGTTACCCTGAGGAATTGAAAGCGTTTAAATATCGATGGCCCAGTGTTGCCGTATCCCGTCAGCATGGAAAGTGGTCCTGGGTTCGCCCAGCAAGAGGTGGCAGCGTGAGACCCCCAGGGCAGGGGTGCGGGCCCTGCCAGCGTGATGTCTGTGGTCTCAGCTCAAACCCTCGCCCAACGTTTGCTTTGTGTGTTTTCTTGAAGACTCACCGAGAATCAGAATGACCTTGGGGCACATAAACCCTCGCTGCTTCTCAGTGTGGGGCTGATGGTTTGTTCTCCAGCGTTTTCTAAAATGCAGTGTCTCTGTGGGAGGGCACGCTCTGTGCCCCCCTCCCTCGCCCCCACTCTGCGCTGTGAGCCCTCCTGCTCGGCCTTGCCGTGTCTGAGGAAGGAGAGGTCTGGGCCTCGGCCGGGAGCAGTGCAGACGGTTAGAGAACAAAGTTGGCCTAGGTTTTCCCTGTGGTGACGTCATAGCTCGGGCTCCGGCCGCAGGGGCGGGGCGATGGGCTAACAGGGAAGCCAGTGACATGGTTTTCTCTGGAGGTCTCCACTGGGTGGCCCAGCCGTGGCCTGGCCCTTCCGCTGGACCCCAAGATGGCTCCCGGTGGCCAGAGTCTGTCGGGTTCTGTACCTGCCCACGCCCACCTTGAGGAAAGCCGTTTTCCTCCCAAACCAGACGGGGTGCTCTCGGTCCCGGCTCCCGGCGCGCACGCAGCTAAGATGAATGGGCCGTGTTGCCGCGCTCGCTCCTTTGGAAAGCGGCGTGCAGACCTGATGCACGGCGCTGCGGAGGGATGGCAGCCGGCGGCCCGGCCTGGGGAGCCACAGGGAGCGCAGGGCTGATGGTCCTGCGGGGAGCCCCCCCCCCCCCCCCCGCCCACCAATAACATCAGAAACCCGGGGAACTTGGGAGGGCTGTAGCCACTGCGGAGGGGGCAGCAAGGGAGGCGGGGGAGGGGAAGGCCTGAGGGGGAGGCAGGCCTAGGGCACAGCGCAGGAGGGAGGGCGGAGGGAAGGAGAGAAAGAGGGTCCTTTATGGGACAGCAGAAGCACCGCCCACAGACACAGCCCTGTGCAAACACACACACACACACACACAGGCACACAGTGGACAGATACACAGACACACAAATAGAGGTAGACACACCAGCACACACACACACACACACACACACACACACACACAGGCTCACACAGGCTCACACACACACACACAGGCTCACACACACACACAGTGGACAGATACACAGACACACAAATAGAGGTAGACACACCAGCACACACACAGGCTCACACACACACACACACAGGCTCACACACACACAGAGGCACAAACACTGCAGATGGGTTCAGAATGAAGCATCGGCAGGGAGGCACACACACACAGAGGCTCACACACACACACACACACAGGCTCACACACACACACACACAGGCTCACACACACACAGAGGCACAAACACTGCAGATGGGTTCAGAATGAAGCATCGGCAGGGAGGCACACACACACACACACACACAGGCTCACACACACACAGAGGCTCTCACACACACACACACAGGCTCACACACACACAGGCTCACACACACACAGAGGCACAAACACACACACAGAGGCTCACACACAGGCTCACACACACACAGAGGCTCACACACACACACACACAGGCTCACACACACACAGGCTCACACCCACACACAGGCTCACATACACACACAGAGGCTCACACACACACATACACACAGAGGCTCACACACACAGAGGCTCACACACACACACACACACACACACACACTGCAGATGGGTTCAGAATGAAGCATGGGCAGGGAGCCTGCAGCACAGCGAGAACAATTAACTCCGCGCCGGAGCGTCATTCCAGAGGCGGGATGGCTTTCTGTTAGGCTGCCGATTAACATAATTCATCATCTTAATAGGGGAATGGAGGACAGTTATTTGATAAAATTGAAAATGAATTTTAATAAAAACCTACGAGAATAGAAGCAAACTCCCTTTGCGAGAGGGAGGATTTCTCTAGGCCCCCCCCTCCCCCCCGCCTGATGCGGTGGGAGCTTCACCAGCGTGCTGGCCAACTTGGCTCAGTCCCCCCTCCTCCGAGTGTCGTCAGTCTAGCAGTCGGATGAGCAGCGGGGTGGAAGGTGCGTACGTTCTAAAGAGGGCCAGTTTGTAGTGTTTGTGCGTGGTCTGGATTTCAGCTTTGGAAAAGCCAATAAAAGGCGCTGGAAAGCTGTTAGCAGAAACACGAGTGCTCCGCACGGTGGCCTTCAGGCCGTGGCCTGTGTGTGCAGGCCCACGTGGCCGTCAGAGGGCTGCCTCCGGAGGGCGGGGCGTCCCCGGCGAGGAGCTGAGAAACTTCCAGAAGCTGTGTGTGAGAGCCGTTGCTTAGAAAAGGAAGGCATTACTCAACACTTAGGATGTGGGGCACCTGGCTAACGATTAGAAATGTAAAACCCTCCTGGTGCCTCAATGAGATAAATTCCCAATACACCACAGACTTAGGTGCCAATAAGGAAGCTCACAGGGAGTGGGCCGGGAGAATGGCGCCTGAGAGCCAGGGTTGGCGGTGGCCAGGAGCCGCCCTGCGAGGCCTGCGGAGGGCCCTGCGACCCGCTGCGCACCGGGAGCCGCCCGGCACCTCCTCTCCACGAGGCCTGCTCGGGGCACCAGGCAGGGGACCGATGGGAGAGGGGCCGGGAGGGCCGCAAGCTTGGGCACAGACTCTTCTGGAAGACATGAGATGCCGGGGGTGGCCCAGGGCTATGGCTCTCCCCTGAGGACATTCGGGGCAGCGGCATTTTCCCGTCGCGCGTGTGACCGGCTGTTCTCTCCCGCAGGTTCTGCATGCAGAAGTGCGTCAGCCTGGTGCCCGGAGTCACGCTGGACCTGATCGAGAAGTGAGTGAGGCGTCAGGGCCTGCGCCTGGGTCAGGGTTCTCCCCTCCCTTCTCAGGGCACTTCCTGTGGGCGCGCCCCGTTCTCTGGTTGAGGCTGCGTGTGGATGGCACATCAGCGCCAGCCCAGGACACGCTCAGGTGGGGCCACTTGAAAGAAAAAGAATAAAAAGCCAAATCCTTTTGATCGTTTCAAGTCCTCCAGCGCTGAGAGAGGCTCCTCCACCTGCAGCCCGTCTGCTCCCTGCGGCACCGGGTCCGAGCGGGGTCGCCCCTCCCCCCCAGTTCTGCCTCAGGCGGATGCCAGGTGCGGCAGGGGGTGAGCTCTGGCGCGTTGGAGTTGCGTGGCCTCTGCCCGTCCTTCTGGTCAGTGGGCCGGCGCGTCCGCTTCTGGTTGGGAACCGGTTCGGTCTGACACGCCGTCTCGTGACCCTGCACTTGACCTGGTTTCTGTGTGTGTGTTCGCTTCGTCTGTGGCGTCCCGAGTCGGGCAGGCAGTGGCTCTCAGCCCTGCTGCTCTGCCCGCTGCGTCTAGGTTAGCACGAGAGCTCGCTTTCTAAGTCTGTAAATGCAAAATCGTGTGGTAAAACAGCCGAGGCTGAGGTTTTTAAAATATTTTTTTTATTGATTTCAGAGAGGAAGGGAGAGGGAGAGAGAGAAACATCCATGATGAGAGAGAATCATGGATCGGCTGCCTCCTGCACGACCTCTCCTGGGGATCGAGCCCACAACCAGGGCCTGTGCCCTTGACCGCAATCGAACCCAGGACCCTTCAGTCAGCAGGCCGACGCTCTATCCACTGAGCCAAACCGGCCAGGGCCGAGACTGAGTTTATTGAATGCGGTGGACGAGCAAATCAGCCTCTGGGTCCCTCCCCTGGACAGCGCCTTGCCCGTGAGCCAGGGCCGCATACCGGAACGCACGCCTAAGCGCCCTCCACGGGGACCCTCGCTCCATCGCGGTGCATTCCTCCGCGTGGCGTGCTGTGTGGCCCCCGCATGGGACGTGGAATGGCCCGGCAGCCACGTGGCTGAGTGGGAAAATGAGACCAGTCGGCGCAGCAGGGAGCCGAGCAGCCTTCAGAGCAGGCGCTGCGGGGCCGCGGGGAGAGGCGGGAAGGGTGTGTCCTGGTCGGTGAGGGGGGAAGAGCCGTGTTAAGTGACTGATTTTTTCCACCTTCTTTAGTTTTTTACAAGAACGAGGGCGTGTAGAATGCATGTGCAAGTGAACGTAAAAGGGAGAACCAACAACGTGTAAGTGGAGACCTGCAAGCAGCGCGTTAATGTAGGATTCTGTGCGTTTCAGGTGCACGCAGAGGCCGTGTGACAGCGTGTGACTGGCCCGCATCTGTGCTTCCGGCCTCTGTGCACGCAGACGGGCCAGTGGGGACGGGACCCTTGTGCTCGCATTGCCGTGGGCGGCGCCCCGCTCTGTGGGAGGGCGCCGTGGCCTCCGGGGCGCAGGGCCGCCTGTCGGCAGGTTAGGGTCCGGCAGGGGCAGCTCCGCAGGCTGTGCCTGGACCGGCGGTGAAGCCGTGTCCACCTGCACCGACCCAGTCACTTGACAGGAGCGGGGCCTGCGGACCGTCCGCAGTGGTCGCGGGCGGCTCCCCCGGGCGTGCAGAGCCGCGCGCCCCGTCGCCCGCGTCCTTCTCAGGAGCGTCTGCCGTGCCGTGCGGCGCCTGCCAGCTCCGAGTCGTGAGCGGTGCGAGGCTGGTGACAGATGGCCCACGCAGCTTCCACACGCTCAGGTGCTGAGCACACAGCGTGTTCTCGGGGACTGCACGTGGAGGGAGTTTTGGGAGATGAGAAAACACCAGGTCTGCCTGCTCGGCCGTCTGGCTGCTGGTTTCTGAGATTTCCGGGTCCGGGAAGCCGCCGTTCCCCAGGCGTCGCTGGGCGCTGTCCTGGCGTCTCCATCTCCCTCCATTTCTAAGTCCCGACGCACCGATCCCAGCCCTGCATGTTCCTTACACGCGTGATTCCTCACCGAACCCGCGTCCAGGAGGTCCCGGCAGCACGTGGTGGTGGCGAGGGTGCTCCTCACACGCAGCCTTCCTGTGCTCGTTTCTGTGGTTTGACCTTGGCCTCCCGACGACCTGGAGCGCGCAGAGCCGCGCGGCCCCTCCTCCGGTCTACCGGCCAGGAGCCTGGCGGTCAGTGCCTTGGCCCCTGGTGGCGAGTCCCCGGCAGGGCCGTCCTCCGGCACAGGCCCTGCCTTTACCCAGCCCGTGGTCAGGACAGCCAGCTCCGTCCTGTCACCTCCCGGTTTAAAATGGGAGCAGCACCTTCCTCCCTGAACGTGCTCCACAAAAGGAAAAAAGGGTGAATTGCGCTTCATCAAAGCTTACAATGTTCACATCTGAAGGACACACGAGCGCGTGGGCAGAGAGCCCCAGAGTTGGGGACGACGTGTCACCTCACACAGCTGACAACGGACCTGAATCCCGAACGCATGACACTGAAGCCCCGAACGAGCAAAGCGCACCCGTCACCAAGCGGGCAGAGGCCTGGAGATCCGCCCCGAGAGGTGGGGGCGGCCGGCACGCAGGTGAGAAGATGCTCCAAGTCCTGCCGCGGGAGGTTCGGGGATGCGAGTTGAGGCCACAGCGAGATGCCGGCCCCCGTCACAGCGACCCGCAGAGCAGACCCCAGCGTGCAGAGCGGGAGCCGACTCGGAGCCGCCACTGGCACTGCCCGTGGAGACGGGTGCGCGGCCCCCGGAGAGCGGCGTGGGGCTCGGGGCCCAGCGGGCCACGCCTGGGGGCTCCCAGCAGCCGGGCAGGGGTTAGCCTGGACACCAGCGGGTGGGGCATGTATTTTTTACGCCGGGACCAATTCCAGACTCTAGAACTCTGTGGAAATCCCACGTAACACGCCGCGGGCAGCCGGGCAGGCGCCGGCACGCGCTCCAGCTGCTCCAGGAAGTGTCGGTCTTCATTCGGCGCTGGCCAGCTTCTCCTGGGAAAGGAAATGCTGCTGCTCGTTTCTGTGACGTGGGGTTTGTCCGGGGCCCTGCCGGCTCAGACCACGCCCGGAGCAGGTGTGGCTGCAGGCTGCAGCGCGGCCCGGCCGCCTAACGGGCCTCCGACGGTCCCGGAGAAACCTCGCATCATTTCACCACTTTACTCGCATTTTCCGGAGATTCTTCTCGAAATGTGCAGCTCTTAGCCCCGGCTTCGCCCCCTGGGAGGTCGGGCTGCACCCACTGCATTAGGGCCGCCAGGGCCATCAGGCGCGTAACCGACTCCTGGCAACGGCAGCCTGCAGCCAGTCTCGAGCCGCTCTGCCCCACCCCTCGGAGGACCAGGGAGCATGAGTAGCTGGTGTTTGGAGAAGCCATGGGATATTTCAAAATATATGAATGTTAATAGTTTGAGCGACTAAATAAAGTGATTGCGCAGTTCTGACAAAGCTGTCAGAGTGGTGCGGGTGAGCTCTAGCCCGGGGTTAGCCCATGAAGCTCCCACGTGTTCCCACTCACTGTGACGGTGCGTGTGCGTGCGTGTGTGTGAGGTAGTCACTTAGCAATCTTCAAAGCTGTTTTCTAATTAAGCTGCGGAGTCTGGAGTACATTACAGCGCACCTCCTTGAGCACCGATTCTAATTATCTCCCCGAGTCTCACAGAGTGGCAGCAAGACCCACGCGTGGAAATTAAGGGGTGTTTTTCAGCTCTGAAACGAAGCAATGAAACACTTAGCCGCGCTGGAAATATGGGGGTGCTCAGACAGCTCCCGGGAACCCAAGCGCAGAGCGTTCTGGCTGCAGGCGCAGGGCGAGCAGGAATCATTCATAATCGCCATCTATTGTGTAAACAGCTCCTCTGCAGTGGCTCAGGGCACGGTTCACAGCCCAGGGCCTGGAGGCAGCGAGCGTGGCCGCGCCCTCCGGAGCTCCGGGCCAGAGCGGCAGGGCCTGGGCCTGGGGGGGCTGCCTGTGGAGCTGGTGCTGCGAGTGGAGAGCAGTCACCCCTGGTTCCTGTGGCGGAGACGCAGGGGGAATAGTCACAGCTCAGGATGGGCACCTGCCTGTGTGCCAGGCTTGGCCCTGCAGCTCTCCTCGTCCTGGTGGGGCCTTTGCAAGGAGGCTCCGCATGAAAACGGGGACCCGGGCCGGTCCCCTCGAGGGCGGTGAGCAGGGCTTGGCCCAGGCCTGTGCGCCCAGCCCAGCGTCGTTGTCCCCAGGGAACGGCCTGTCCTGTCCTCGCAGGCACAGCGGAGGTGAGGGGCTGCGGGCGGGCGGGCGGGCGGCTCAGTCGCTGAGATTGGAATTCTCTCTGCTGTCAAGTCGGCGTCATGCACGTGCGTTATGTTTGAAAGGAAAACTGAAAAGATACCTGTCTTCCCCCAACGAGAGCCTTTCTTTCCAACGTAAACATCGCGTCGGCGGGGGAGGCGGGAAGTCAGGAATTCGTTAGTGCCCGCCCCGCACTGGTGGGATGAGTGATGAGCACAGGAGCTGATTTAGTCGGAAGTGGGAAAGCACAGCCCAGAGGCGGCGGGGAGGGCAGGTGATGGCGCGAGTGCGCTGCGGGGATGGAACAGCCACGGCCCCTCCCTCAGCCACCTCCCTCTGCCAGCTTAGCGCCTGGCTGTCCCAGGACCAGGGTGCTGGGCGAGGGCTGGACCGGAGGGCGCACCGTCCCCATTGTGCTGGACACACACCCCATTGCCGGCCGCCCGCTCGTCCTGATGAGCCAGTGTGAGGGCTCAGCTCAGAGCTGGCCTTGTGGCCAAGGGGCTGCCGAGGGAGGGAGAGCGCGGGTTCAGGGGCCTGGCGCCTGCGCACTGGCGCATTCCCTGCACAGGCCACATCCCCTTTGTCATCGGAACGAAGGCCACAGAGGCCGTTCCCACAGCTGCGACACCGGACGCTTTCCACCTCCTGGAGGCTCCGTCCGGATCCCCGGTGCCGTTCCTGCGCGCGGGGCTCTGCGGAGGAGCTCCCTGCTGGGCCCGGGACCGTGCTCCGGGAATGGCCTGACGCCAGGAGACCCACAGAAAACCCACAGGGCGAGGCTCCAGCCCCTGGGCGCGGACTGGCTGCTGAGGGTCCTGGAGTCCGCCCTGTCTAACCGTCTGTCTTCCTGTGTCAGACGCGGTGGACTCCTCTGATCCTGGTCTCCCTGGGAGTCCTCTGCGCAGCCTCTGGCTCCGTCCCGCCTGGGGGTGTCTGGCTCGGGGACGGGCGCAGTTCATCATTCTGCAGGAACGTCAATAGGAGGCGGATGAGCTCCGGTGGCGATTTAACGCCTGCTCGCCAGTGAGCCATGGAAATCATCACTCTCTTTCCTTCCGAACTTAAACACGTTTTTCTACGTGTGCTCCGCAGGCGGAGCTGAGCGGTTTGCTCCGTGGGCGCAGCTGCAGGCAGAGAGCGGCCCGGGCCGCAGCCCTGCACGGCGGTGGGGCTTAGGGACACCCGGGCGTGTCCGTCAGCAGGCGATGCGCGGCCTGCGTGGCTGTGAACACCCGCCGGCTTCTGAGTGGGGTCATGCGATCCTGCCACTTGCCTCGGGCTGTGCTCGCCCCACGTCCTGCTGGCAGTGTCCGAGGGGCGCCCGGGGCTGCGTTCACGCTGAGCCTTTCAGACTGCGGGTCTGTGTGCACAGCCTCAGAGGACAGAACACGCCATGTTTCCCAGGAACACAGCTGCTCTTGGGTTCCGTGTCTGAATGTGTGTGTTGACATGTGGTTGTGTGTGTCACCAGGTGAAATGCGTTTCTTGCTCGGACTTCTGTCCACAGGAGCCGGACACACGCCCTGCGTGCGCATCCGTCAGTTGTATTCGGTGCCCTGAGCACCTGGGTCGTCCTCTCCTGCGTGGGGTCCCGCCCCTCACGTGACAGCACAGCCGAGGGGGGAGACAGCCCGGCGAGAAGGCAGCCGTCGGCACGCTGGGCAGAGAGCCCTCGGCAGACCCTGATCTTGCCGGCACCTGACCTTGGCCTGTGGTCTCCAGAACTCTGAGAAATAAACCTCAGTCTGGGCATTGCGGTATGGCAGCTCGAGCTGACCAGGCCCCGGTGCCTGGAGGGTTTTCATCGGCCACTGCACCCTGGACCGGTGCTCCCCCGCCCCCCCCCCCGCCTTCGGGTCCTTTGGGACCTGCACTGCCTGTCCACGTCCCGCCTTCTCTCTCCTCGTGCTGACACGCTGCATCCCTGACCCTCCCCTTCCTCTCCAGCGCTCTGTGCTGGTTTCTTAACACGCGGTATCAGAGGCTCTGAACTCCTGGGTTTGCAGACCTCGGAGCGCCAGCTCTCTGCCAGCGTCCCAGCCTCTTCTGTAATTCCGCGAGCATCTCCCGTGCAATTGCTGCCACAGCCCTGACCTCGCCGCTCCGATCCTCTCCCGCCGCCGTGTCCTGGCGTCGGTGCCGGGAGGGAAGGCCCGTTTGGCTTGGACCGAATGCTGCGAACTGAACGTGGACATCGTGCCGAGCCTCGGGGTGATGGGAGGCGTGAGGTCTGAGTTGTTTCCAGCTCACGCCCAGGCCTGGCTCAGAGCCCGTCTCCTCGGCAACCCCTCCTTCCCTGCCCTCCTGCCGGGAGCCGCCGGCCGCTGCTCCGCCTCTCAGTCCTGCGTCAGGACCGCCAGGTTCAAGGCTGGGCTTCCCTCTCCGGCCTGGCCGGCCCTGCCCTGACATCAAAAAGGTTCCCCACAGCCTGTCTGGTTGTCTCCGTGGGAGGAGGGTGAGTCACCTCACTGCCACCGCCAGGAGGGAGCCCAGGACACGCCGGGTGCCGCTTACTCAGGCCCGGCCAGCAGCCCTGCGGGCGTCACCGCGCTGCACGGAGCGTCTGAGTCAGGGAGGAGAACCTGAGCCGCTCTCCTGCTCACGCAGACGCGGCTGCATTTCCTGCCAGGCCCCTCGCCGCCTTCCTCCTGCCTTCTCCCACGCAGGCAGGAGAGCCCCCTCCGAGCTGACAGCAGCGCCCACACGGGTCGCACGTCACGCACTGAATGGACTCGACTGTCCTCCCCTGAGACCCGAGGGGGGGGCAGCGACGGCTCAGAGGACACGGGAGCCGGTTCCGCACCGTCTTGAGCAAAGGCCAGAGAAGCAGATACACGTGTGGCCTGGTTAGTCCCGAGAAGCCAGCCAGTGAGGAGACGTCTCGGGAATGTGCTGGCGGTGGAGGTCCCAGCCCGCCTCGGGCTGCCCCCCCGCTGGCCGCGGCTGCCTCCCTGGACGTGAGGGCCGGTGCCGGAGAGCGCAGGCATGGTGCAGACACCTCCCGGGGCCCCTCGAGACGCTGGCTCCCCCCGGCCGCTGCCCGCAGGGAGGACATGTGCTCGCCGTGCTCTCTGTCTACGATGACATGCCCGTCAGGTTCCGCTGGGAGAGCAGAGGTCATTTAAAGAGATGGCGCCAGGTCCGCCCCGCTCCCCAGCGAGGAGGCTCCCATGAGCCGGTGGCATTCGTCAGGGCCCCCAGGCTGCGCGGCCGCGGCATACAGGCCCTGAAGCCACGCGGCGGGCGCGCCTTGTGCTTCCTGCGGCCTGGGGGGAGCTGATGTGGGTTTATAAAGTGAGGTCGTTTAAAAGAGCTTCCCTTTTCGGGAAAACGTGCTGTAGCCTCCCTCTCATCAAACAACACCGTTACAGGTACGTGACTGAGTACAGAGAAGCCGTGGAATTGGGGTCACCGCATCCTCGCCCGGCAAGCATCACGGTTGGTGCTGGGTGCAGCCGTTCGAGGCTTTTCTCAGTGTATTTGTGAGGTTTTGTTTTGGGGTCTTTTGCAGCTTTTTAAAAAATATATACTTTTTGTTGATTTCAGAGAGGAAGGGAGAGGGAGAAATAGAAACATCAATGATGAGAGAATCATTGACCTGCTGCCTCCTGCACGCCCCACAGTGGGGATGGAGCCCACAACCCGGCCGTGTGCCCTGACCAGGAATCGAACCCTGACCTCCTGGGTCATAGGTTGACGCTCAGCCCTGAGCCAGCCGGCTGGGCTGTGAAGGCTTTAACAGGGACGCAGCACCCCCTGCATAGTGTTACGTTGACACATTTAAAATGAGCTGCTTTGTGGCCGGTCGCCGCGGGTTTCTGGTCGTTCTTAGATGATGGCGTTTGGGACGTTTGTCTTACCTTCTTATCACTGGAGTCGTTGTCAGGAGTTTGTATTGTTTGCTTGGAAGCGGCAGGCAGAGGTGCCGGAGCGGCCAGGCCCGCACAGCTGGACGAGCCCGGCCGCTGTACCGCCCTGGGCCCTGTGTCCGGCAGTCCGCGCGGCCCCTTCCTGCGGCCTCAGCCTCGGGCGCGGCGGCTCCGGGGCCCGGACGTTCCTCAGGCTCTGGTACAGACGGGGGCAGACGCCGCTGCTGGAGGGAGTTCACGTGCCTGTGGCTGCGAGTGCGAGCGGCCAGGTCTGCGCGGCGGCGGCGGCGGGCTGCCCACGCTTCCCCGGGGCTCAGTGAGGCTAGTGGACCTTCACGAGGGGGGGGGCTCGGTGTGCATTTATCCGCCGACGGTCACAGGTCAGAGCTTGCAGCTCGCCTGAACGCACAGCGACCCTGCCGTGGCCGGGCCCCCGGGGAAGCGTCAGGCCTGGGAGCAGCTCGGGCCGTGCTCCTGCCGGTCTGGAGTCGGACCTTGGCCAGGCGTCTGTCCTCAGGAGCCCTCCTGTCCCCCGCCCGCCCCCTCCGCGGCCTCGGGGCTCCGCAGCAGGAGGCGAGGCCGAGCCGGGCTCACCGTGCAGACGGACGAGCGTCCCCTGAGCGTGACGCCGAAGTCTTTCCTTCCATCGATCGTGGCCTTGCTCGCGCTGCGTGATGGCGACCGTGTCGTGTTTGTCCTGCTTCTTTCCTTGCGTCGGAGAGCAGGCGTGCCGTGCCATGAAAACGGTCACCCACAGCCGCTTAGGAGCCGGGGTTATTTCCTCGTGGCTGTTCCCTCGGGACTGCTTTTCCCGTGTGGGTGACAGGCCGCTCCTGACGCGCCCCTGTTACGGCGCGTGTCTTGCTTCCTGTCGGGTTCAGGACGGACCCTGGAGGTCGCTGGCGGGCAGGATCTTAGTCTGTGAAACCTTATAAACAGAGTTCCACTCTCGCTCCGAGCCACTTCCTGGGACCCTGCTGTGGAGGAGGAGGGTTTTCTGAGATTGCGGGGCCGCAATGAGCTTGCTGTGCGGCGGGCGGGTACCCACGCCACGGGTGGCCCGGCTGCCTCTGCCCACGTGCCCGCCCAGGTCCCCTCCTCACAGGGAGCCCCACCGCGTCCGTGCCTTTGCTGCTGGCCGCCCTTGCCAGCAGCACGCGAGCCCCCAGCAGCCCTGTTGGTGCCGGGATGGCGCCGGGCGAGCTGCGGGCGCTCAGAGTATTTGTCGAGCCAACGGCAGGTAAGCGGACCTTAGAGGACCAGCGTCCTTGCTCGGCTCTGGCGTTAGTGCGCGTGCGCAGCTGGAGCCACGGGCGGGGCAGGGACGCGGAATCGAATGTGGCACAGCTGCCTGTGGGGCCCAGTGCACGGCTCATCCCGACGTGGAAGCCACAGGGGCGGCCGTGTGGCCACTGGGTGTGGTCCCCACGTCTGGGGCGCGAAGAAACGGCTTTTGTTTAGACGTGGACGGGGAGAAAGCGGGAGGCGGGCGAGTTCTCGCTGTGAAGTTCGAGTCTCGGCAAGGCCAGGGCTCCTCCCCGTGGGCGGCGCCCTGCCTGGGGCTGAGGCTGCGGTCTCTGTCACCTGTGTCCGCAGCCGTGACTGTCCGCCGTCACTAATGGAAACGCACGTGTCTCCTAGGATCCCCGGCCGGCTGAACGACCGGAGGACGCCGCTGGGCGAGCTGAACTGGATCTTCACGGCCATCACCGACACCATCGCGTGGAACGTGCTCCCTCGGGGTGAGGCTGCTGCGGTCAGCGGCTGGGGCTGCTGAGCCGGGCCACGGCCTGGGCCACGAGAGGGGTCCGAGGGAAGAAATGGGTTCTCGCAGGCAGGAGAGCTGGCGGGGGGACGGCAGGGCAGGCACCGGGGGTTCGGGGGGGCAGGCGGGTCAGGGCTGCGCTGGTGAGGGAGCTGCGTGTGCCCCTGCTCCGACCGTCGCCCGTGTCCTCCCCGTCGCTGGCCGTGTCCACGCGGCCTGACGCAGCTGCCAGGAGCCTCGCAGCGGCCGGGGCTCGGTCGTGGCTCACGGGGTGGAGGCAGGGGCCCCGGGCTGGAGCGCTGGGCGTGGTCCCTGACGGGGCCACGTGTCTCCCCTCAGACCTCTTCCAGAAGCTCTTCCGGCAGGACCTGCTGGTGGCCAGCCTGTTCCGCAACTTCCTGCTGGCGGAGAGGATCATGCGCTCCTACAACTGCACCCCCGTCAGCAGCCCGCGCCTGCCCCCCACCTACATGCACGCCATGTGGTGAGTCTCCCGCTCCGCCTGTCCGGGGCCCCCGGGGCTAACGGCGCCCTGACTCGGGGAGTCCAGGCGCTCAGCTGCATCCAAGAGGGCCGTGCCCGCCTGTGCCCAGTTTTACCAGCTGCTGCCCCCAGGCCCGGGCGACTGGTGGGCTCTGCAGAGCTCGTGCCGTGACGGAACCTTCCAACGGCAGAGCGCCCTCCTGCCTCACGAACAGACCGGAGCGTGCGGCCCTGGGGCTGGTGTCGGCGGGTGTGGTGCGAGGTGGGGCTTTAGCGGGAGGAAGGGAACCACGCGCAGCAAGCACGCGGCGGGCACGGAGTAACGTGTACACGTGGCGGGGCGGCGCTAAGGATGACCGGCTGGCGCGGCTCCTGCTTCATTTTTGATGCGCAGCCATCAGAGTCCTTCCCCTCACGTCCAAGTTCAGCCCGCCCCTCCGGAGCCCGTGCAGTTCTCGGCGATCATGACCTGCGCCCTCTGAGCCCGGCCAGGGCGCCTCGCGCCGACTGCCCCGCGTGGGCGGCTGCCATGCTGGCCTGTGTCCTGAAAGCCCAGCCCTGGTCTGGGTGCCACATCTTCCAGGGGGTGGTCCCTCGGAGCACCCAGCTGCCCTGGGGGGACGGGGAGGGACCGAGATGGAGGGGAGCCTGAGGGCAGGGCCGAGCCGCGTGGGCTGGGCCGTGGGGGAAGGGAGGTGGCGGGAGCTTCCCTCTGTCCCTCTGCCGGCGACCCCGCCGAGCCCCCTGCCATCTCGGCTCCCACGGGAGCCCGCGGGGAGGTGGAGCCAGGCGGCGAGGCCCGGAGTGGTTGCCTAGGGCCCGGGAGATGGGCCTGACAGTGTTGGCAAGCCAGCCCTGACTCCGTGGGCCCCACGGCGGGCATTTGGGGGCGGTGGGGGGCACAGCCAGACCTCCTTTCTCCCAGCCTCACACGGGCCTGTTCCTAAGGAGGCGCGTGGCCTGGCCCGCGTTTTACGGTGCTGGTGTGTGACGCTGCCACTGCCCGGCCGCAGCCGCCCCCTCGGTGGGCAGGTCGCGCCGGGGACACTCGAGCCGGGCGGACACTGCTTTAGACGGCGGACGGTCGCTCTGTGGTTCCCAGGCCTCTTTCGTTTCAGCTGGAGGAGAAAAGAGCTCACGGGCAACATGGCTTTAGCTCCTCTGCCTTCCCCGGGGCCCGGCCGCTGCCCTGCTCCGCCCTGGGTCCTGGCGGGAGCCGGTCGGTGACGCTCTGGCGTCCTGTGCTCTCTCCCCAGGCAAGCCTGGGACCTCGCCGTGGACATCTGCCTCTCCCAGCTGCCCACCATCATCGAGGAGGGCACGGCGTTCCGGGTGAGCCCAGGGGCCCCCTGCGGGGCCCGCCGCGGGGCCGCTCCCCTGACCTGGCCACAGAGTGCCCGTGGGTGGTGACGGGACTCGCGGTGCCCTGCACCCGCCTGCACTTAGAGCTTCAAAGACGCGTGTCCGTCCCTGGCCAGTGCGGTCAGAGGATAGAGCGTGGGCCCCGCCCACCAGAGTCGGGCGTGTGCGTGCAGGAGGCGGCGTCCTGTCTCACATGGACGTGTCTCTCTGTCCTCCTCCTCCCTCCACTCTGAAATCCTGCGGGAAAACACCCTGGGGTGAGGATTAACCAAAAAATAAAGCTGTGTGTCCGCCGGGGTCGGCGTTAGCCTGGGAGCGGTCAGCTCTGCGAGGCACCGTCGGCTGAGGCGTGCTGTCGTATCTGCCTCCTCGCTGGCGCCCCCGCTGGCGACTGGGGTTCATGTGGAAGGGAGTCTCCTGAGCTGCCGTCCTGTGTGGCCCTGACCGTGGACATGGCCCGCAGGGCATGTTCTCCGGCCCCGGTGGGCCCTCTTTGTGAACTGCCTGGTGAGGCTGCGGGCTTCCTCCTGGCACCGGTGTCTCACTGACCGGAGCAGGTTCGGGATGCGGCCGGCACGCGCCTCCCTGTCACGCTGCCGACTCCTCCGGGGGGCAGCACGGGGCCCGATAGGCGCCGGCGTTTTGAAGTGACCGCCACGAGGCTAATTGTTTAAACTGGACGTTCGTCCCCTTGACCTCCTTCACGGCCACCTGCCCGCCCGTCCCTCTGCCGACGGCCTCAGGGGCACTCCAGCCCATCGTGTGGCTGTAAATAGCATCTTTTTACATTTCACTTCCTGTTTTCTTCCTTTTCCTATATGTCGGTCTCAAGTGACTGTGTAGCACCTCTACTGAAGTCACTTTCTTATTCCAGTAATTTCGCTATAAATTGCTGGCCTCGTAGCACTTACGCCCGTCGTCCGATGCACGCGGCCGCTCTCAGGAGCCTGAGCCGGTGCTGGGCGCCCGGAGTGCCAGCTCCTGCCCAGATGCACGCACGGCAGCCCCACGCACGCTCCCCGCAGGGCCTGGCGGGACGGTCAGGAATGTTCGTGTCCCTGCGCGGAGCCACTTCTCCTGCGATGACGTGGGCTCCCTCAGGGAGCAGGGCCCGGAGGGGCAGGAGAGACCCCACATTCCCCGCTGCCGACCCCCTCCAGAGCCGGGCTCCCTGGGCCTGCGATCTCCGCTGGGGGAGGCCGCTCTTAGCAAGGTCATCTTTTTAGCCCGTTGCTGAGGAATTCACACAAACAGGAAAGCACTCGGGGCTCCGCTCCAGCCCCGGCCGCCCTCAGCCTTGATCGCGTGACTGCGCTGACGCTGCGGGAACATGAACCCTGAGGTGGCGGATTCTCTGTGAGCCTCACGGGCACACCCTGCCCCGGGCCCGGTGCTCTGGGCGCAGGCTCTCCGTGGAGGCGTGGGGTCAGACATGTGAATCCCCCATCTTCCCCGCAGCGTCCGCCTCAGTTCACGGCCCCCTCCCGGGCTCAGCGCCTCCCTGCCCGCACCCAGTCTGCACTAGGCCCCGGCCCCACCGCAGCGCCCAGGGCGGACCCGTCTCCCGCTCTGCTCCGGCCGCACCCCAGCTCTCCCACGGGGCTGGCGGCGGCCATGTGGCGCGGGGACTGAATTGAAGGGGGTGCGGGGCGTGTGGGATAAGGAAGGCGGGTCCCTAACTGCCGTCCCTCTGCCTGACCACAGCACAGTCCGTTCTTCGCTGAGCAGCTGACCGCCTTCCAGGTGTGGCTGACGATGGGCGTGGAAAACAGGAGCCCCCCCGAGCAGCTCCCCATTGTTCTGCAGGTGAGGCCTCGGGCTCAGGGCAGCCTCGGGAGGAGCTGGAGAGCCGCAGTCTCCTGGGACAGGGCCTCTCAGCCCTCTCACGGGGGCTGCGCCCGGCCCAGCGGGGCTGGGAAATGGTCTCACGGGCGTGTCAGGTCACGGCGTGTCAGGTCACGGCGTGTCAGACGTCGTGGGAGCTCAGTGAGCATCTGTTCCTTCGGGCTTTTCCCGCCTCCAGGGAGCACTGATGTGGGTTGTAGTCATCACCCCGTTGCTCCTTGCCTTCTCGGGGGCCGAGGGGACGCCAGCCTCCTGTGGCCTCCGTGAAACGGGAGCACGAGTGTCCTCCACCGGCCTGAGGGCGTGGCGCACTTGCTTCCGAGACGCGCTTGCACTTCCTTCCTCCGGTGCTGGCCGGTGGTGAGGGACACCACCACCTCCCTGGGCCCCATGCTCACTGTCACCACGTGGACACGCCGCCCCGGGCACAGCCTCTGCCCGTGTCGCCCGCGGGCCCTGAAGGCACCTGCAGCAGAGCCTCGGCCCCCCTGGGGCGGGATGTGGCTGAGTCCGCCGGAGCGTCAGAAGGGACGCGGGGAACTTGTCAGACGCAGCCCAGCAGCCGGGCGTGATGTCACCGAGGCGCCTGCGCGGCTCTGGGTGGACCGCCTCTGCGGCAGAGGCGAGAATGCGAGGGAGCCGCCCTCTCCGGTGTCGGGTTCGCTCGGGCCGCTCGCGTTCGCAGGGTGAGCTGTGACCACACAGCGAGCAGAGCAACAGCAGCAGACCAAGCAGCTGCCCCCCCCCCCCCCGCCCCCCGCAGGCCGGGCTTCCTGCTGGCAAGCTGCACGCGGCCGGTGTGAATGCGCGACAGGCGGGCTTGGGCATGCAGTGGCGGGGGGAGCGGTGGCCCTCGCACTGGCCTCCCTGGCATGTCGGCAGCAGGGCCGGCGCGGCGCGGGCGTGTGGAGCCGGTTCGTGAGCCTGGCCAGCAGCCTGTTGTGAATGGCCTACTGTCGACGGGTTTGACACTCCGTTTCCGTCCGCTCCCTGGGGACGGAGGCCCACAGCCCTCGCTGATGCTGGAGAAGGGAGGGACTGCGACAGGGAAGCGGGGGCATCCGCGTGACCTTCCACAGCGACGGCCGGTCCTGCTCGCCCCGGGCCCAGGGGCCACGCGGGAACCCGGGCTCAGGAGACCGAGGAGCGGCGCCGAGAGCCTGCGTGAACGTGGGGGCGCACGTCGGGGGATTGTCCCCCGCCCCCGTTCAGCTCCCCCACGGCTGCCTCTGCTTCCCGCAGGCCCAGGGCAGTCGGAACGGGAATTTTTCTTTAGCACGTTAAGCGCCACGTCAGTCACCGGTGACGGACACTGTACTTTCCGTCCGGACCGGTCAGTCACTGGTGCCGCCAGCATATCGGCGACATCGGATGTCGCGGGCCAAACGGGAAGGAAGACCAAACAGGCCTGGCGCTTCACGTGCTAAGAATCAACACAAACAAAAGCCGGTCTTGACCGTGAAGTACCTCGTCCTGGGCTTCCGTGTTCTAAAGCCGCGAGTCCTCGTGTGGAAGGCACGGGCGCCTCCCTCGAGAGCAGGTTTCCAAGTGCCTCACGGAGCATCCCGGAACACAGCTAGTGTTTGTTCCCGTGCCTCCTGGGCACCGTGTGACCCGTGGGTGTGACCTGCGGCTGCGACCTGTGCGATCTGCAGGTGTACCTGTTGGCCTGTGGGTGTGACCTCTGGGTGTACCTGTGTGTGTGAACTGCGGGTGTACGTGTGGGTGTACCTGCAGGTGTACCTGTGGGTGTGACCTGCGGGTGTGACCTTTGGGTGTACCTGTGGGTGTACCTGTGGGTGTGACCTGTGAGTGTACCTATGGGTGTGACCTGTGGGTATGACCTGTGGGTGTACCTGTGGCTGTGACCTCTGGGTGTACCTGTGGGTGCACCTGTGGGTGTGACCTGTGGGTGTACCTGTGGGTGTGACCTGTGGGTGTACCTGTGGGTGTGACCTGTGGGTGTACCTGTGGGTGTGACCTGTGGGTATGACCTGTGGGTGTACCTGTGGCTGTGACCTCTGGGTGTACCTGTGGGTGCACCTGTGGGTGTGACCTGTGGGTGTACCTGTGGGTGTGACCTGTGGGTGTACCTGTGGGTGTGACCTGTGGGTGTACCTGTGGCTATGACCTGTGGGTGTGACCTGTGGCTGGGGCCTGTGGGTGTACCTGTGGCTGTGGCCTGTGGCTGTGGCCTGTGGCTGTGGCCTGCGGGTGAAGAGCAGTGTCTCCTGGCCTCTGAGCGGAGCAGCAGGGACAGCAGCCCCGGCGTGGGCCACGGTGCAGGACGCAGGGCTGACCCGAGGGACCGGCCTCACGCCTGCACGGCTTTGCAGGTGCCGCCATGACCCCTTCTCTCCCCGCAGGTGCTGCTGAGCCAGGTGCACCGGCTGAGAGCCCTGGACCTGCTGGGGCGGTTCCTGGACCTGGGCCCCTGGGCGGTGAGCCTGGTGTGTGTCTGCTGCGGGCGCAGTCAGAAGTGACCTCCCTGTGGTTGAGGGTGACGTGGGCGTGGCCAGTGGCCGTGAGGCCCTGGGAGGGCCTGGGAGGGCGAGGTGGGCCTGTTGCCGCCGTGTCGGGTTTGGTCCCGCCCTCCTGTCCCACCTGCTGTCATTGGGTGTCACTTGCAGCACGGAGAGTGTGCCCGCGTGTGGCTCCAGGAGCGGCTCAGCCCGCCCGCCCCGCCCAGCCACGGCCGTTTCCCAGGAGCCCTCATCCCGCGTCCCCTCTCGGCTCTGAGCCTCTCCCCGCTGCCCTGCGGAGGAGGGGGCCGGCCGGTTAGAACGGGAAAGACGGGCAAACACGGAACCAGGGAGCAGTCCGTGTTCCCAGCAGACCAGGAGGAGAGCTGCGGGGAGAGGAGCCGGGGCCTGCCTGTCAGGCGCAGTGCGGGGCCTCGTCTGCTTCTGTTTGCAAACGACAGGAGGGTGACAGTTTGCAACGTCACGGCTCCTGGAACCAGGGCAGCTGAGGGTTCTGGGCCACAGGCTGCTCGTGTCCGTAGGGCGGCGGGCCTGTGTCCGGGGGGCTGCTGGCCGAGGTGAACACCACGTCCACAGTGAAGTGGGGTGGCTGCACGGTCTCGGCCGGCTGAGGGGGCGAGTGGCTGCCGCGGGGCTGGGCCATGGGAAGCGGGCGAGCCGCGTGGGCTCCGTGTTCTCTGATTTCCGTGTTGGCTATTTAAGTCTCCTCCTTACATAACGTCCCCGCAGGAGGCTGAGCCATAGTCCCTCGAAGGCGAGGGGACGGGGAGGGACAGTCTGGCCCGCACAGGGTGGCCCCCAGGCGCCCGCGGCAGGGTCTGCGCACCTGTCAGCGCCGCGCGGTCACCGTGGGAAGCAGCGGGGAGACGGTGTGGTTGCACCTCAGAGTTCTCACTCGCGTGGCTCACTCCCCAGAACTAGCTCTGGTCTCGGGGACCGAGCGAGACCAGGGGAGTGTGTGGGGCTGGAAAAGCAAGGCGCTGACAGGCACACCTGTGGCCCTGAGGCGAGGCCTGCGTGCCCGTCCTGTTAGACGTGGCCTTCAACGGGGGCACAGCCCTGCTGCGGCCAATGCCAGTGTCCGCCCCAGGAGGGGGCACCTGTCCCGGGGGGCGCCTGTCCCGGTGGGCACCTGTCCCGGGGGGGCACCTGTCTCAGGGGGGGCGCCTGTCCGGGAGGGGACACCTGTCCCGGGGGGACACCTGTCCCAGGGGGGCACCTGACTGGAGTCCCAGCACACTTGAGGAAAGTCAGCACAAAACGGATGGAACGGACACAGCCGGGCTCTGCCCCCTGTCCTTCTCATAAGGGGCCGTCTTCTCCCTGCCGTCCCCGCCCGAGAGCAGGAAGGACCCCTCCCCAAAGGTGCTTCACTGCCGGGTCCAGGGCCCGGAAGCCCCGACGTTGCACCTTCGGGAGCCTTTGTCCGAAGGCCCCTCCGTGTCCGTGTGCCTGGGGCTGGCGGACGAGTCGTGGAGGGCCAGGCGCCGTCCACACCTGAGGGTCACGGGGCCTGGAGTCCTGTTGCCGAGAGCAGGCAAGGCCCCGGGTGCGGACGGGGCCCCGGGACGGGCCGGCTGGCAGCTTCCAGACAGGAAGTCGAGGGAGCCCCGTGCTGTGGGCGAGACACCGCCGTTCCCATCCCACGGCCCATCTGCCGAAGCCACGCCTCGGCCTCTGCCCCAGCGGCGCCCCCGCTCCCGGCCGCCGGCTCCCCTGACACGGACTCTCCCCGCAGGCCCTGTCCGTGGGCATCTTCCCCTACGTGCTCAAGCTGCTGCAGAGCTCGGCGCGCGAGCTGCGGCCCCTGCTCGTCTTCATCTGGGCCAAGATTCTGGCCGTGGACAGTGTGAGTCGCCGTCCTCCCCGTGGGCGTGAGCCATCGCGGAGTGTCTCTGGGTGCCAGCCCCGAGGGCGTGGCTGCTGAGAGTGGGCAGGGCCACCGCGGGAGGACATGGGGGGGGGTGGCTGGGGCAGGGGGGGGGCCTATAAAGGAGCTGGTCCTGCAGCCAGGCCCCCCCGACCCTCAGGTACCAGGAGGAGCTTCCTGAGAGCGTGTGAGGGCGGCCCTCTCCCCGCCACCCCGGGAAGCTTGTGCGAGCAGCGTCTGCCCTTCCCACCTCGAGCCGCGGAGAACCCTCCAGCGTCTCGCTCACCCTCGTCTTCTCTCCGCAGTCCTGCCAGGCCGACCTGGTGAAGGACAGTGGCCACAAGTACTTCCTCTCGGTCCTGGCCGACCCCTACATGCCGGTAAGGTCCCCTGCTGCACGGGGAGATGTGTCGTGGGTCGCTCTCGCCTGTTCTGCTGTGGGGCACCTCATAGAGGGCTCAGGAGAAGGTGCCCCCCGCCCGCCATCGCCACCCCAGCTGTGGGCCACGCTCTGGGAGCCGCGCTTATACGGCAGCCTCCACTTTACTCCCAGCGCCCTGGACGTCAGTGTGTTCATTCGTAGCTGCCCAGCTCCTCCTGGGAGGGCGTGGTTGGCCTTGGCGTGCAGGGTGGTGTGGTTGGCCTCTGTTAGTGTCCTGGGCAGGCCTCTGCCATGTGGGACCCGCTCTCCCTCATGCCTGTGAGCTGAGTTAGCTCGGCGACAGCACACACCTGTGCTGACGGCTCACCTGTCGAGGGAGGCGCCGACGTGCCCCGGGAATCCGGGAGGGAGCGAAGCTGAAGTTCTAAGTAGGCTTTATTGCGTTGAATCGTTACGCCCGGTAGCATGTGAGCAGCGTGTGTGACGCCTGTGAACACACGGGTCTGTCCCCACGCAGCCCAGGGCTTCGCTGTGGGAGGGGTTGTGCGCAGTCTCACCCTCTGGCCGGTCTCCTAAAGGAAGGAGACGTGAGACGCCCGAGCACGGCAGGCGGGGCGTGTTTTCAGCGGCGTTGAGGCGGCTCATGGGTCTTGACAGCCTCTGAGTTTGGAGACGACTCCCTGTTGCTCAGGGCCAGTGAGGACAGCAGCGAGGGGCCTGCGGAAGGGGCCCAGCGGGCAGCGTGGCGTGTGGGCGGCCCCGCAGAGAGGACGTCACGGGCCCTGGCCTCCCTGAGATGGCAGAGGGCGTGGGCCTGAGCTGGTGACGTCTCAGAAACTGACAACCGGCTTAAAGCCAGGAGCCCGTGGGGAGCCCCCGCCCCACTCCTCGCCGCTCCCTGCTGGGCAGCGTTAGGCCCTGAGAGACCAGCGGGAGGAGCGCGGGTGGGGCTGCATTTCCGCTCCCAGGGGAGTGGGGCCACAGCCCAGGCCGGAACAGAAGCCCACGGGCCATTGAAATCTCTGGGGCAGGCAGACCCGCCTGCGGGCCCTCCAGCCGGCCGGGGATCCGCCAGGAACGCCGCTGCGACCGCAGCCCACGGCCCAGGCAGGGGCGCAGGGCGGCAGGTGCGCATTCACCGGAACCGAAAGCGCAGGCTGTCACCCGAGCCAGCGGTGCGTGTCCAAAAGCCACCGCGTGGGCTCTGGGGAACTTGGTTCCTGTGTGAGGAGCCACATGCTCGTCCTTGCTCTCGCCCGCCGGCTGACGCGAGGCCCTCGTGATGAGCAGGCGGTCCGGGCAGGACCTGTCGTTCAGGCTGCACAGCGGCGCGGGGAGTGGTCGCGCAGGGGAGGCGGTGCAGCTCGAGCAGACGGCTGGGCGGGAAGCACGGGGGTGCGAGCCGGGGTGGGAAGCCGCCGCGCCGTGGGTGAGCGGAAAGCGCGGGGCTGCGCCCGTCCTGTGGCTGCGCCGCGGGGAGCAGCTGTGCTCTGCGGGAGACCCCGTGGCCGGCAGACCCTCCGAAGGGCTGTTCGGCGCTGCAGGCTCAGGGACAGGAACGCCGGCCGCTTGTGGTCTGAGCGGCATCTGCGGGCGCGGGACGTGAGCTCCGGGAAGGTGCACGGCTAGGGTGGCCTCTGTGTTCCAGGCCGAGCACAGGACCATGACGGCCTTCATCCTCGCCGTGATCGTCAACAACTACAACACGGGCCAGGTGGGTGTCCGGGCCGCCGCGGGGGGGGAGGTGGAGCCCCACATTCCACCGGCCATCCGCAGGGGGCACTGAGCGGGTGGGACTTAGAAAGGGGGACAGACCGAGACTTCTGAGAAAGGTGAGGGCCTGAGGCCCACGCTGTCCCTCCGCCACAGGAAGCCTGCCTGCAGGGAAACCTCATCGCCATCTGCCTGGAGCAGCTCAGCGACCCGCACCCCCTGCTGCGCCAGTGGGTGGCCATCTGCCTGGGGCGCATCTGGCAGAACTTTGACTCGGCCCGGTGGTGTGGGGTGCGGGACAGCGCCCAGGAGAAGCTCTGCAGCCTCCTCTCGGACCCCGTCCCCGAGGTGGGTCCGCCCGGGCCGTGGCGCTGGTGGTCCTGCCGGACGTGTGGGTGAAGGCGCCACTGGGACAGCACCTCCAACGGGGCTGCTCCCACCAGGGTGCGCCTGGCGTCCGGAAGCTGCGCCCCCACGGCCCATCCCCCCACGGCTGTCTCCCCACAGCCTGTCCCCTGAACCCCGGGCCACGAGGCCCCTCCCTTCCCCGCAGGGCGGGCGGGCGGTGACCTGTGCCTCCGCAGGTGCGCTGCGCGGCCGTCTTCGCCCTCGGCACCTTTGTGGGCAACTCTGCCGAGAGGACCGACCACTCCACCACCATCGACCACAACGTGGCCATGATGCTGGCCCAACTCATCAGCGACGGGAGCCCCGTGGTGCGGAAGGTGCGTGTCCGCAGCCGTGAGCGCTCAGCTCCGCGTCTGGTCCTCCAGAGCCCGCTGCCCCCGGACGTGCGTGGGCTGCTTCCTCACGGCCTTTGCCAGGCTCGGCCCCGCCCGGCCCGAGCGCAGGGCTCTGTCTTCGCCCTCTTCTCCACGCGACGCGCCTCCAGCCCGCGGTCGGGGTCGCTGCCGCTCACGGGCTGTGACGGTGCCTCCCTCCCAGGAGCTGGTGGTGGCGCTGACGCACCTGGTGGTTCAGTACGAGAGCAACTTCTGCTCCGTGGCCCTGCAGTTCATGGAGGAGGAGAAGAACTACCCGCTGCCCTCGCCCGCCACCACAGGTACGCCCGCCCGCCCGCGGCCCGCGGCCCACTGCCTGCGGCCCTGTCGGCACCGTGAGCCGCCCTCAGTTCTGCCAGAAGCTGGCGCAAGTGTCACGTCCTCGCCACCCGGACGCCCGCTCTGCGTGGCCGGTTCCCCTTCCCAGGCGCTGAGCAGGCAGAAAGGCCGAAGGGCTGCTCTGACCCTCTGCCTCGTCCTTCCCTCCCTTTGGAACGAGATTCGTGGGAATGACGGAGGCCGGGGGCTCAGCGCACGCGCCCCCGCGGTGACGATGCCATCGTGGTGTCGGGTCCTGGCTCTGAGGCACGTTAGGCAGCGCCTCCTCTCCCATCGGCCTTTTACCAAGTTTGTCTCATTGTCCCGGCCGCCCCCCCCCCCCGTACCCCCTCCCCCCTCCCCCGGCCCCTGGAGCTCCGCCATCCCTGCCTGCCGGGAAGAGGGCTCGTGATCAGTAGCGAAGCGTCAGGGCGGGGCCCGAGGGGTGCACGTGCCCCGTGGAAACAGCCGTGCGCCACCAGAGGGCACGGGGTCCTGCCAGCGCCACCTCGCAGGGCACCTGGTGCGGCCACGGCCTGCTCACCAAACCACACGCGTGGGTCCCCGCTCCTCCCCGCGTGACTTTGGGCAGCTGACTGGCTGCCTGTGTCCGACCCTCACTGCACGCGTGGGCCCGGGGGGCTTTCACACGGCTCCCCCGACGCCCGCGGTGAACGCGGTCTCCCCTCCCCCCAGAGAGCGGGAGCCTGACCCCCGTGCGCGACAGCCCCTGTGCCCCCCGGCTGCGCTCGGTGAGCTCCTACGGCAACATCCGCGCCGTCACCACCGCCCGGAGCCTGAACAAGTCCTTGCAGAACCTGAGCCTCACGGAGGAATGTGAGCGGCGGAGCCGGGCACTGGGGGACCGGGGGGGGGGGGGGGGGGGGGGGGGGGGAGGCGCCGAGGAATCAGGTGCCGCCCCTTCTCTGCCACAGACGCGTGGCCTGCAGTGGCACCTTAGCACCGAGCCCCCTCCCCGGCCCGGTCCCCCACAGCTGGGTCTCCTTGGGAGGCGGTGGGACCGAAGGGGGCTGGGCGCCCGGACCGATGCCTCCATGTGCCGCAGCCGGTGGCGCCGTGGCCTTCTCCCCCGGGAACCTGAGCGCCAGCAGCAGCGCCAGCAGCACGCTGGGCAGCCCCGAGAACGAGGAGTACATCCTGTCCTTCGAGACCATCGACAAGATGCGCAGGGTCAGCTCCTACTCGGCGCTCAACTCCCTCATAGGTGAGGCCCCGCAGCCCAGAGGGCCCGGCCGCCCGGCCGGACGTGAGAAAGTGCCGTCACCCAGCTTGGAGCTGGTGACACGCGTCGCTTCATCGCGAGGGCGGCTGCCGGAACCTTCCGTCGCTCCATCACAGCCCGGAGCAGCGGTCTCGCCGTGGCCCTGCCCCCAGGAGACAGCCCCTTGCTCCTGACCCGTCTCCCCTCCCCCCAGGCGTCTCCTTCAACAGCGTGTACACGCAGATATGGCGCGTGCTGCTGCACCTGGCAGCTGACCCCTACCCCGACGTGTCGGACCTGGCCATGAAGGTGCTCAACAGCATCGCCTACAAGGTGCGTGCGCTCCCCGGCCCCCCAGGCCCCGGCCCCGCAGGCCCCAGCCCCGCAGGCCTGTCCTCGGCTCAGACACGTCTCCGTACCCCGACACCCACGTGAGCTTCCGTCGGGCATCGGGCGTTTCCCGCCATTGCCTACCGAATCGGCACCGTCCCTGCCGCTCTGTCGCGTGCCCCGCGTGGCTGCCCCGTGCCTAACCGTCTCCCGCCCTCCGGCTGGAGCGGAACCTAAAGCCCTTCTAGTTCCCTCTCCGCTCCCAGCTGGTTGGCACCTCCATCTTTGGTTTCTTCGGCTCCCTCTCCCGAGAGCCAGGACCAGGAGGGCACAGCCCTCTCGCTGGCACAGTGCCAGACCCGCAGGTGCTGCGGCCCTCGGCCCCCAGCTCGGCCCCCAGCTCACGGCTTCCTCCCCCTCAGCCCTGCTGCCCGCATGGCAAGGAGGCCAGCCCCGGGCCCCGCTGCCCTCCAGGGAATAGTTTCTGGAGAAGCAGGAGGGGTCCTCTTACCTGCAAGGTGACGGCGGGCGTTCCCACTGGCACCTGCCATCGGTGCGGCGTCTCCTTGCTAACGGCCCGCTCTGCCTGTGGCCCCAGCTCGTCCCTTTGCCCTCCAGGCCACCGTGAACGCCCGGCCTCAGCGCATCCTCAGCGCGTCCTCCCTCACCCAGTCGGCGCCCGCCAGCCCCCACCAACAAGGGCGTGCACATCCAGCACGCGGGGTGAGTGCCGGCTCCGGCGCGTCCTCAGGGCTGCGCCCCGCCCACGGCTGCCTCCTGTCCTCGCCTCCTCCCCGCTCCTCTCCCGCCCGCATGGCTCCGATCCGGCCCTTCCTGGACCCTTCCCGCCTTCGCGCACAAACCGCAGCGGAGCTGGCTGGGCCTCTGTGCCCCTCGCTCCGCGGCTGTGGGAGCTTCTGCGCCCCTCGGGGCCAGCAGGCGGCGGAGCTCACCTGAGGGAGGAGCGCCGGCCCGCCTCCCGCCGGCTCCAGTGGGTCCCCAGGACCTGCTGCCCCCCCGCCCCCCCCCCCCCGCGCAGCATCGCAGCTGATGGAGCCGCTGATGGGGGGGCAGGGGGAGGAGGGTCCGGCAGAAGCGGCTGGTGTTTGGCGTCCCTGGTGGGTCTAGGTGACGCCGGGTTTCTTCTCCCCAACGGCAGGGGCTCCCCTCCAACGTCCAGCGCCAGCAGCTCCAGCCCCACCAATGATGTGGCCAAGCAGCCAGGCAGCCGGGATCTGCCTGCAGGCCGGCTGGGCACTGCCGGGCCCACGGGGGCACAGTACACGCCCCACTCCCACCAGTTCCCCCGCACACGGAAGATGTTCGACAAGGGCCCCGACCAGGTGCGCGCCTGCACGTGGCACGTGGCTTACGCACTCAGACTCCTGATGGGTTCACGCCCCGGGGACGCGGGGGCCGGTCTGAGCGCAGCCCCGCACCATGTGGCCGAGGCCTGTGGGCATCGGTGACCAGGGGCCTATCCAACCACTCAGGACAGGGACAGCCAGGCCACCCCACCGGCCCCCGGGCGACAGGGTTCCTGGAGCACAGACCCAGGTGGCCCCCCTAATGCTGGCTCCTACAGCTCGGCCCCGGCCCCCACTCGGCCCTGTCCCCCACTCGGCCCTGTCCCCCACTCAGCCCCAGGCCCCCACTCAGCCCCAGGTCCCCACTCGGCCCCAGGCGTACGGGACGCAGCAGCCAGACCTGCCTCTGTCTGGTCTGAGCGGCTCCGAGGCGCAGAGAAACGGAGGGCACGGGCTCACTTGTCTCTCTTCCCCCCGCGCCTGGAAGCCCGCCGACGACCCGGACGACACCGGCCACAAGAGCTTCATCTCGGCCGCGATGCAGACGGGCTTCTGCGACTGGAGCGCCCGGTACTTCGCGCAGCCCGTCATGAAGGTGCGCGGGCCGGGGCGGCCGTCCCTGTCAGACGGGCGGGAAGCCGCCGCCTTAGCGTCCTGTCTGCGCCGAGCGGGTCTGGTCCCCGCGGGCGGGGTGGGCCTGAGTCAGGCAGGAAGCGTCCTCAGTGCCGGCCCTCGGGGGCAGCGGGTGTCGCGTGCACACAGATGGTCCCGTGGCTGCCACGCCCGTGGAAACAGCCCGGTGCCGGGGCTTCGGGGGCGCGGCGTTGGCGTGAGAGGCCGCCGTACGACGCTGTGTCTGCAGTTCCGGGTGCGGCGGACCTGGGAGCCTCAGGACTTGGCGGGTTTCCTGCTGCGTTCACTGGGATCTGTGCTAAGAGCGTGTTCTCTCGTCTGTGTTCTCAGTCTCCTGCTTGCCCAGGTGTACGCACAGGCGTGCTGTGCTTCCGTGGCTTAACTAGCTGTCTGATGGCACGTGTGTGCGGGGACATGCCCGGGGGGCTTTTCCATTAGCCCGTGTCACGTGGGAACTGGAAATAGCTCAAGGCCGGGATCGCCCCTCAGAAATGAAGACCCCCCCACCCCACCCCCACGGCCTCCGTCTAAGGACCTGCGTGCTCACCAGGCGGAGCTGTCCGCAGCTCCGTCACGGGACACTGGTTAGCGAGGCCGAGTCCCAGGCACATGGCGGGAGCGACCGCGTTTGCTGGAGCTTCTTCACGTCTCAGGGCCTCCTCCCAGGTCCGAGTGGCCGAGAAGAGCTGTGTCTGACAGGGCCCCCCTCGATGGATGAGACCAACACCCCCCCCCCACGCCTCCCAGAGCTCACACCTCCCCCCCACGGCTCCCAGAGCTCACACCTCCCCCCCCACGCCTCCCAGAGCTCACACCTCCCCCCACGGCTCCCAGAGCTCACACCTCCCCCCCCCCACGCGGCTCCCGGAGCTCACACCTCCCCCCCCCCACGGCTCCCAGAGCTCACACCTCCGCCCCCACGGCTCCCAGAGCTCACACCTCCCCCCCCACACCTCCCAGAGCTCACACCTCCCCCCACGCGGCTCCAGAGCTCACACCTCCCCCCACGGCTCCCAGAGCTCACACCTCCCCCCCCCCCACGCGGCTCCCGGAGCTCACACCTCCCCCCCCCACGGCTCCCAGAGCTCACACCTCCGCCCCCACGGCTCCAGAGCTCACACCTCCCCCCCCACGCCTCCCAGAGCTCACACCTCCCCCCACGGCTCCCAGAGCTCACACCTCCCCCCCCCACGCGGCTCCCGGAGCTCACACCTCCCCCCCACGGCTCCCAGAGCTCACACCTCCGCCCCCACGGCTCCCAGAGCTCACACCTCCCCCCCCCACACCTCCCAGAGCTCACACCTCCCCCCAAACATGCCTCCCAGAGCTCACACCTCCCCCCCACGGCTCCCAGAGCTCACACCTCCCCCCCCCACGCCTCCCAGAGCTCACACCTCTCCCCACGCGCCTCCCAAAGCTCACACCTCCCCCCCCCCACGGCTCCCAGAGCTCACACCTCCCCCCACGGCTCCCAGAGCTCACACCTCCCCCCCCCACGGCTCCCAGAGCTCACACCTCCCCCCCCACGGCTCCCAGAGCTCACACCTCCCCCCCCAAGCCTCCCAGAGCTCACACCTCCCCCCCCACGGCTCCCAGAGCTCACACCTCCCCCCACGGCTCCCAGAGCTCACACCTCCCCCCCCCCACGGCTCCCAGAGCTCACACCTCCCCCCCCACGTGCCTCCCAGAGCTCACACCTCCACCCCACGCGCCTCCCAGAGCTCACACCTCCCCCCCCCACGCCTCCCAGAGCTCACACCTCCCCCCCCACGGCTCCCAGAGCTCACACCTCCCCCACCACGTGCCTCCCAGAGCTCACACCTCCCCCCCACGGCTCCCAGAGCTCACACCTCCCCCCCCCACGTGCCTCCCAGAGCTCACACCTCCACCCCCACGCCTCCCAGAGCTCACACCTCCCCCCCCACGCCTCCCAGAGCTCACACCTCCCCCCACGCCTCCCAGAGCTCACACTTGCTTCAGAAAGAACATCAGGCATGGCCTGTCATGTGCTTTAAAGCAGACGAGTTGAACTTTGTTCCGATTGCGAAGGCACAGGGTTTGTGCTCAGCCCCCCGTGCTGCGGGCCTTGTCCCTGGCGGTGCCGGCCTCACGCCCTGTCCCACGCTGGAGCCTCCCCTGGGACACACCTGTCAAGGGCGTAGCGAGAGTCCTTGTGTCCCTCCCTGCAAGCCAGGGTCCCTCCTAGCGTGGGTCCCGAGTCCGCACGTCATTAGCAGAGCAGCCGCAAACAGGACACGGTCCACGCCGGGGACAGGGCTCTGACCCGGAAAGGCGGGTGGGCCAGCGTTCAGTGCTCCTGTGCTGACTACCAGCAGAGCAGAGGGAGCAGGGGCGCCTCCTAGCTGCAGAGCGGGGAGGGGCAGGACTCGGCGTCCGTTCCCAGTAACCGCGCTGGGCAGGCGGGTGGCAGGGTCCTCGCAGGGCGCCTGGGGCCTGTCCCGGTTTCCTCGAGAAGAGCAGGCGGCCACACCCTGCGGCCAGGCAGGAGCCGCGGAGGGCTGGTGGCGGGGGAGGCAGGCCCCTGCAGGTGGCACTGTCGTGTGCACGGACCCCAGGTACCCGGCAACGTGCTGCTCAGGAAGGGAGGGTCCCGAGGGGCGGGCGCCGCGTCGTTACACAGAAGTCGTGCTTCTGTATGAAATTACACCGTTCCCCGTGGCACCCGCTGAAACACGAAACATTTAGATACAAACCCCAAAGAACAGTGCGTGCCAGATCCCAATGCTGGAAAGCACGGAACACCGGTAAGAAGTCCGCCCTGAATCGATGGAGGCCCTGCTCGTGGTTGAGACTCAGCGATGTTTTCCCTGAATTGATGTTGTAAATCAATACGGTCTCAATCGAAGTCCCAGAGGCTCTTAGAAACCGACAGCCTAGTCTCAGGTGCGTGGGGGAAGCAGAGACCAGAATAACCCAGACCGGTGCCGCGGGTCGTGGTTGGGACTCACGGTCTCGTGGTGGCAGGCGACACCGGCCAGTAGGACACGGAGCCGGGAGTCGGTCTGGAGCAGTGGGCTGTCGATTCTCAACTAAGACACTGTGTGCGGGGTGGTGGGGGGGGGAGGGGACGGGGGGCCGCAGCCCCTCACACCTGCGGGAACGAGCCAGAGCGCGTCAGCCCTGCATGGGGACCATGAAGCGTCGGGAAGGACGCCTTGGTGGCCCGGGCGGGCGAGGCGCTGGTTCCTTCATAAGAGAATAAAGTGCAGGAAGCAGGAGCCTTTCTGAGAAAAGGCGACCCCGGAGCCACGGCTAGAGACGCGGCTGCGGAGCGAGTTTGGGCTGGCTGCCGGCCCTGCTGACTCTGCCGCGGCGGCGCTCCCGAGAAGGACCAGCGCCCCCGGGGCCCGGCTGCCTCCCGAGGGGTGCCCGGGGCCCTGCTCCGGTCACGCTCCTCGGTCGCCTCTAACCAGAGAAGGAGCCTGGGCCGGGCCAAGGGCTGAGGGGCCGGCCCAGCCTCCGCGTGGGAGCGGGGCCTTGTTGGGCCATCGGTGTTGGACGGCGGGTGTTGCTCTTGCAGATCCCGGAGGAGCACGACCTGGAGAGTCAGATCCGCAAGGAGCGCGAGTGGCGGTTTCTGCGCAACAGCCGCGTGCGGAGGCAGGCGCAGCAGCTCATCCAGAGGGGTGAGGCGGGCCGACGCCGCAGGAGGGGCTAGGGGGCCCCTGGGGGCCCAGCCCGAGCCCACGCAGCCTGGGGTTCCCGCCCCGGGCCCGGGTGCAGCCCCGCGTCTGGCTGTGGCTGAGGCCGCCGTGCGTCCCTTGCGCAGGCATCACGCGGCTGGACGACCAGATCTTCCTGAACAGGAACCCCGGGGTCCCCTCCGTGGTCAAGTTCCACCCCTTCACGCCCTGCGTGGCCGTCGCGGACAAGGACAGCATCTGGTGAGTGTGTGCACACGGCACCAGTGCGGGGGGGGGCTGGGGGGCGCGGTGTGGCCGTGACGGCCGTCCTGGCGGGTGTGAGGCGGCGTCCCGGCTTCATCGCTGTCCCTCTCTTGCCCCTGGAGCTTCTGGGACTGGGAGAAAGGGGAGAAGCTGGACTACTTCCACAACGGGAACCCTCGGTACACGCGGGTCACCGCCATGGAGTACCTTAACGGCCAGGACTGCTCGCTGCTGCTCACGGCCACAGGTGAGCGTGTGCCGCGGGCCGGGCCGGGCATTGGCAGCTTCCTTGGACCGGCGTTCCCGTGGGCAGAGGCACAGGAAGGCACTGCCGTCAGGAGGTGGGAGGGTTCTGAGGGAGAGGGCTCCTCACAGGCAGCGGGGAGCCGTGACCAGGGCCGGCAGGGCCTCGGGACGGTGTCCGCCTCGGGGACCCGCTCGTCCCTGCCAGGAAAGGCGCCGGAGCCGCTGTCCACGCAGCCTCCGCGAAGCCCCTGAGGCGAGGTGGAGGGAGACCGGTCGCCAGGGGCTCTCTGCCTGGCGGCGACCCTCACGGTCCCTCCAGCCACAGCCCACACCAGCGGCGGGTCCCACTCTCCCGTTTGCTCTGAAGTGCCGGCACTTCGGCCTCACCCTGGCACCCTGGTTTGCCCACTGAGCCACCTGGCGAACCATCACCTCCCGCAGCACTTCCGACGCGGCTCTGCTTCTGGCTTAGAAGCCACTGCCCGTCTCCCGGCACCTCCATCCCCGACGACAGAGGTCGTGGGGGAGCCGCGGAGGGCGCCGAGCCCTGAGACAGGGCTGGTCACTGACTGAGCGCTCCTTCCAAAGTCCCGGGCCCCTCGGGAGGGCGCGCCCACAGGGACAGCCTGCTGGCGGCCGCCGCCCCCGCCAGGCCTCCGCGAGGCGAGGGGCATCTTCGTGGCTCCTCGGGCCAGGGAGCACCTGCGTGCTGACCGCCTTCTCTCCTCTCCCCAAGACGACGGCGCCATCAGAGTCTGGAAGAATTTTGCTGATTTGGAGAAGAATCCAGAAATGGTGACCGCGTGGCAGGGGCTCTCGGACATGCTGCCGACAAACCGAGGTCAGTGTCAAGGCCAATCCTGGAATCGTGAGCCGGCCGCTTCCCCCGTCTCCACAAAAGCGCTTCTACCTGGGAGAGGCGGCTGTGCAGAGGCCGTCGGGCTGACCTCTGACCTGGGGCGTCCCTGGCCTGCGCGCCCCTGTTCTCAGCCTCGTCCCTGGCTGGCAGGGGTGTTGCTGGGAAAAGAGATGCTGCTGACGGGGCTGGGGGACTGCGTTCTGTGCTCTTTGCACCCAAATTAACCCCCTTTGTGGGGTGAGTGTGCAGGGAGCGCCCGCGTGTGCTTCTGTCTGGGCTGGAGCCATGTGCTCGCCTGACCCGCCTGCCCTGGCCTGGCCTGGCCCCTGTGCTGAGGGCGCGCTGGCCCGGCCCCCTCTGCTGAGGGCGCACTGGCCTGGCCTGGCCCCTGTGCTGAGGGCGCGCTGGCCTGGCCCCTGTGCTGAGGGCGCGCTGGCCTGGCCTGGCCCCTGTGCTGAGGGCGCGCTGGCCTGGCCTGGCCCCTGTGCTGAGGGCGCGCTGGCCTGGCCCCTGTGCTGAGGGCGCGCTGGCCTGGCCTGGCCCCTGTGCTGAGGGCGCGCTGGCCTGGCCCCTGTGCTGAGGGCGCGCTGGCCTGGCCTGGCCCCTGTGCTGAGGGCGCGCTGGCCTGGCCCCTGTGCTGAGGGCGCGCTGGCCTGGCCTGGCCCCTATGCTGAGGGCGCGCTGGCCTGGCCCCTGTGCTGAGGGCGCGCTGGCCTGGCCTGGCCCCTGTGCTGAGGGCGCGCTGGCCTGGCCTGGCCCCTGTGCTGAGGGCGCGCTGGCCTGGCCCCTGTGCTGAGGGCGCGCTGGCCTGGCCTGGCCCCTGTGCTGAGGGCGCGCTGGCCTGGCCTGGCCCCTGTGCTGAGGGCGCGCTGGCCTGGCCCCTGTGCTGAGGGCGCGCTGGCCTGGCCTGGCCCCTGTGCTGAGGGCGCGCTGGCCTGGCCCCTGTGCTGAGGGTGCGCTGGCCTGGCCTGGCCCCTGTGCTGAGGGCGCGCTGGCCTGGCCCCTGTGCTGAGGGTGCGCTGGCCTGGCCTGGCCCCTGTGCTGAGGGTGCGCTGGCCGTGGCCCTGCAGGCACAGCTCTGCACGCTGCCTTCAGGTGGGGGAGCCCGGCCGCGTGCGCAGTGGGTGACAGGCCCTGCCTGCTGTCCTCCAGGAGCCAGGTCAGGGATCGCAGGGCCCCGAGGCCTCAGCTCACGGCTCGCTGTGCCCGCAGCAGTGGCGGCTCAGGTTGGGGTCAGGCTGTCAGGGTCTGGGCTCCCGGGGCCCTAGTCTCCCTCCCTTGCCCGGTGCTGCTGCCAGAGGCTTCTCTGCTCCCCCACCGGTCTGAGCGCCTTAAGCGGCCCAGGAGGGAGGGGCCTGGCTGCCGGCGTGTGTGTAAGACGAAGCCATGCTCTTCAGAAACCAACTGTCAGCCGGCACCCCGCCCACCACACAGCGTTTCCCTGTCGCCTGGGCCCCCGCGGGCCTGGCGGGAGCTGGGGTGGCGGGCAGCACCGCGGGCCCTGTCTCGGCCTCGCCTTGTTCCTAAGACCACCCAGCGCCGCCTCCGGGTGCCCGCCGCCCCCTCTGCCTCCTGGCGCAGCCGCCCGGCAGCTCCTGCCACTTTGGCCACTCACCTCCCCGAAACGTCCCCACGTCTCCCCACCTCCGGACCCCCGCCCCCGCCACCCACCCGCACGTAGGCATTTCCAAGCCCCACGCACACGGACGTGCGGTGCCGCGTTAGGTCCCGTCTCGGCCACAGCACCTCCGACCTCCCGTCCAGACAGGCCGTTTGGAGGCAAACCCTGCCGACCGAGTGGGCCGCTCCACCTGCACCTCCCTCCCCTCCCCTGCTGCCTGGTGTTCTGAGCCGTCGTCAGTCTGGTTGGGTCAGTGCGCCCGGCCGCTCGCCTTCCATCAGACCACGTCCCTGTCTCCTCGCAGGTCTGGCCCGAAAGGTCTCCATCTATCTTGACCACAGTAAGCAGGGAGGTGAGTGCCCTCTGCCCCCGGGGCCGCCCAGGGCCGGTGGGCGCTGCCCTCTCCTGCTGGCGCTGTCCCCACGCTGCGGTGCCCTCCAGGGCAGCAGAGGGTCAGGGCTGGGGTCTCCCTCGCTCCGTCCACTCCGTCCGCACAGATCCGTCCAACACAAGGACGCCAGCCAGAGAGCACCCGCCCCGGGTGCAGAGCCCGGGGCCCTGGCCGAACCCCCAGCCGCGGAGGGAGCCTCCCGAGGGCCGCCCTCCGGCGCCTCCTCCCTCCGCAGCTGGGCGCTCCAGCCCCGCGGCTCCGAATCTCACCCCCCTTTGCGCTGCCCACGCTGGGCTCACCCTGGGCTCCTGGAGGGTCCGCATTCTCTCCTCTCCAAGCCACGCCCACTGGCCCAGGAACGGGAAGAGCAGGGCGCCATCTGCTGGCGAGGCGTCCCGGCCGCCTCCCCCGTCCCTCAGGCCGCAGGCCCAGGCCTGTTTCCCACCAAACCCTTCGGACAGTATTTCCCGGGCGACGCCTCGGGCAGGGCCTCTGGCAGCACCTGTTTCCCTTGGAGACGTGCCCACAGCGGCTTGCTGAGCGCCAGGTGCAGGCAGCAGCAGGGCTGAGGGCAGAGGATAGCCGGTGGGGGGGGGGGGGGGGGGGGCGGGGGCACTGGCTCGGGCGGAAGCCACATCAAACCGTGTCCTGAGGGGGAGACAGGCGAGGGGTGCTGTGAGCCAGGGCGGGGACAGCGACACCCACAGGCGGCGCTGCTGTCGGCAGGTCCCGTTGGGACACTGGCTCTCGTGGAGGTGCCGTGCCGCCCTGTTGGTTACGGTTCACCAAACAGGCGCGCTCCTCTCGGGGCCTCACCACGCAGGTGACTAAAGAGGCGGAGCCTCACCGAGCCAGGCGCCGAGTGGGTCCTTTTCCGGGTGCGTCTGTGTTGGTTCTTAGAGAGAACGGCCTGGTTGCCCACGTGCCCCGGCCAGGGATTGGGCGGCGACCTCTTGGTGCACAGGCGATGCTCCAACCAACGGAGCCCCCCGCCCCGCCTGGGTGACACGTGATCCCTGTCCAGGGCCAGAGCCTGACCAGCCTCCCAGCGACTGTTTGTCCTTGTCTGTTTAGTGGCTCATTCTCCACGGGCAGGCAGCACAGCGTGGGGCTGGCGGGTCCGTGTGGGGCTGGCGGGGTCCGCGTGGGGCTGGCGGGTCCGTGTGGGGCCCCGCGTGTCCCTGGAAGAGAGAACAAGAAGCACCTGCAGACCCTGGGACTCACCGAGTCGGGTTTGTGAGAGGCTCTTACGGTGAAACAGCTGAGGGAGGGAGGGAGGAGACTGGAGGTGGCAGGGCCTCTGCTGCTCGCCCCAGAGGAAAGCGGGCGCTGGGACCGCTCAGGGGAAGGACAGGGTCCCGTCAAGGGAGACACTCTCCGCCACCGCGTCTGGAAGGCAGGACGCAGGACTGGGGGTCTCGGCGGGCAGCCCAGCGGCTGCGTCCCGTCTGGGCAGCAGGACCCGCCGACTGCAGCCTGGGAGGGGAGCGGCAGGACCTCCCTCGGCGACTGCGTCTGAGGGGCTCTCCGCAGGCGGGGGCCCGGTCTCAGGCGACATCGGGAGGTGACACCCGGCAGGTGCCCGCCTGAGGGAGGTTCGTCCCAGCACAGAGCAGCCACGGGAGGCTTCCCTGCGTCTAAAACGTCACTTCTCAAAAAAAAGCAAAAATGGCAAAACGTTAGCGACTGTGAGATCTGGGCGGCGGGTACAAGGATTTCTCCCATGTTCTTCTCTCTGCACTTAAAACATTTGCAACTAAACATTTAAAGTAAATCTTATTCTGCCCCCAGTGTGGCCACGTGGTTAGAGTGTCAGCCCGGGCCGCAGGGTCGAGGGGTCGATCCCGGTCAAGGGCACGTACCTCAGTCGCAGGTTCGATCCCGGCTACTGGAAACACCTGGTCAGAGTGTCTCTCTCTCTCCCTCCCTCTCTCTCCCTCTCTCTCTCCCTCTACCTCTCCCTCTGTCCCTCTCTCTGAGTCAGTGGGGAAAATCCCCTTGGGTGAGGATTGACGACAGCACGTTAAATCTTGTCCTAAGTCGCGTCCTCCCGGAGGTCCAGTGCTGCAGCCGCTCGTCCGCTGTCCCGTCGCGCGTGGGGAAGGGGGCTCCCGGCCTCGGTGCCCGGCCAGCCTCGGGAAGCGCTGCAGCCCCGAGCACCCACCGGCCGAGCCCAGGGTCCTGGACAGAGTCCGCGGAGGCCCTGCCCCTCCGCAGTGCCTGGGCCGCAGGGATCTGGGGGAGCCCGCACTGTTGCCCCGCCCAGGACTCGGTGCACCCGGAGCCCGGCTCGAGCTTGCGTGGGTCTGGGTCCTGGGTGCCGGGGTGGCGTGTGCCCAGAGCAGGCTCCCAGGTGAGGCGTGCCGTCTCTCCCAGGTGCCGGGATGGTGGTGGACTGGGAGCAGGAGACCGGCCTCCTCATGAGCTCAGGGGACGTGCGGATCGTGCGCATCTGGGACACGGACCGCGAGATGAAAGTGCAGGTAACCGCTCGGGGTCGCTGAGCCGCTGTGACATGTCAGTGGCGAGGGGGGGGGGCGCGGGGGGAGGGGGCCTGGGCACTGGGAGCCTCAGACCCGCTGGCGTCTGGATCGGGTCACGTGGCGGCGCCCTGCCCGGCGTGACAGCCTGGGCTGACCCTGCTCGTCCCAGACGCTGATGACCGCGCAGGCCAGGGAGGTCAGCGCAGGCGGACGCTCCTCGCTGTGACTGATTGCTGGGTCCTGTGCTTCCTGAGGTGCCTTTTGCTCTCCCTCTTCACAAAGGGACAGGAGCCAGGGGATTGCCTGAGCCCTGCCGGGCCGTGACGCCCCGACCCCCGGGCTGAGGCCCCGCCCCTCCCTGGGCCACGCTTTCTCTCTGCTCTCCCTCGCTTACAGCCGCCAGGAGCTGTGTGGGCTGGGCGCTCCCCTAGACCCTCCCTGACAGCAGGCAGCCGGCGTTCCAGCGGAGCCAATGGCTCCTACTGCCCCGAGGGCTCGTCTTCTTTCCAGGACAGAGGGGTTTAATTGGCTCAGAAGGCCGGTCGTTACCAGCCTATTTGCCCGCTGCGTGGCTCCCGGCTGGGCCCTGGTGCGCCCCGGCCTGTCATTTGGGCCCAGTGGCCTGACTCAATTCCCAGCGGCCTGCAGGTGCCCCGGGCTCCGCGGGCCTCCCTCGCGTCCCTGGTGGAGCGGGCGCAGTCCCTGGCCGGGTGGCTCAGGTCTCTGTGCTCGGCCCTAGGACATCCCCACGGGTGCCGACAGCTGCGTGACCAGCCTGTCCTGCGACTCCCAGCGGTCCCTCATCGTGGCCGGCCTAGGGGACGGCTCCGTCCGCGTCTTCGACCGGAGGATGGCCCTCAGCGAATGGTAATGCGGCTGCGCCCGCCCACCCAGTGCCCCGGGGCCGTGGTCACATCTCTGCCAGGCTGCTGGGCCCTCCACAGAGGCCTCACGCCCCTGAGCGTGGACGGGCCACGGGAAGGTGGGGCCGGGTCCTGGCCAGGCGCTGCCTCCCGAGCTCAGGTCCCCGGGGAGGCTGCTGCCCACCCCTCTGGGTTGCACGTGAGCAACTGTGGCGTCGGGACCACGTGCCTGGGTGCGGGTGAGGCAGGCGGGCAGGGGAGGGACCTGTGTGGGTGCTGAGGAGCTGGTGTCCGCTGTCCGCCACCGTCCTGAGGCTGGGGCTGGTAGGTGACAGCACACGTTGCACCCCGGTCCCGCGTCCCCCGCTTGCCTGCCTGGGCTCTGACCCGTGTCCCCCGCTCTGCCCGCCTGGGGCTCTGACCCGCGTCCCCCGCTCTGCCCGCAGCCGCGTCATGACGTTCCGGGAGCACACGGCCTGGGTGGTGAAGGCCTGCCTGCAGAAGCGCCCCGAGGGCCACATCGTGAGCGTCAGGTAGCCGCTGGGCAGCTGCGAGACGAGACAGCGTTCCCGCTGGGAAACGTCCTGGGCATCCCCCAGCCGTCCCCTCCCACTGGAGCCTCGCCTCAGGCAGCGAGAGCCTGCGGGGAGGGGCGGGCGGGGAGCGGGTGGGAGGCGTGCCCCTCAGTGGGCACAGGGCCTCCGCCGCGCCTGGCTGTGGGGTCCCTGCTGAGCCACAGTCATCCACCCATTAAACCAGTTGGCCGCGGGTGCCTCCTGCGCTGAGAGCAGCGAACGTTCATTTGCCCTTAAAGGGACAGCAGGTGTAACTTACTGTCACAGCCGCCGCTTTTTCCTTAAGGAAAACACAGAGCGTGGCTCTTGGAGTGACAGCGCGGGGCCGGGCGGGGCGGGGAGCGGCCGCCCCGTGTCCCTGCAGCGCAGTCCCTTCTCGGGGCAGGAAACGAAGCTAGTGCTCGCTCCCACGCTCTGCCCTGCGGCGGCCTCGCCGCTCCCGGGGAGGTCCTGGCGGCCGGGTCGTGGGTGGGCCTCACAGGGCCTAGGAGGCTCCAGATGGCCTCTGTGTGCCCGTCCCGGGGCTGGCGGGCCGGCCTCCCTCACCGCGACCCCCTCTCGGCAGCGTGAATGGGGACGTGCGCTTCTTCGACCCGCGGATGCCGGAGTCCGTGAGCGTGCTGCAGATCGTGAAGGGGCTCACGGCCCTCGACATCCACCCCCAGGCCAACCTCATCGCCTGGTAGGTGCCCAGCCCCACAGGCTGGACCCCCGTCCCTGCAGACCCCGCCCCCCGGCCCCGCCCCCGGAGCAGGCGCTGACAGCCCCCCTCTGCCCCTGCAGCGGCTCCGTGAACCAGTTCACCGCCGTCTACAGCGGGACGGGGGAGCTCATCAACAGCATCAAGTACTACGACGGCTTCATGGGCCAGCGCGTCGGCGCCATCAGCTGCTTGGCCTTCCACCCACACTGGGTCTGTCCCCACGCCCGGCGGGGCGGGCACCGGGCACCTGAGGGCCAGCAGCGAGCGGGTGGCTGCAGCCACGCCCCCACCTTCCTGGGCCCCCCACCGCCCTCCCCGAGGCAGCACCCCGTCCTCGGGGAAGGCCCAGCTGCAGTATCGTGAGCCACCCGCCCCCCTGTCACCTCTGACCTGCACTAATGTCACCCCTGGAGGAATTCCCCCTGAGGAGTCTTCTGGGGCACCACATGCATGCACATACACACACATGTGACCCAGTGCCTGTCCTGTGTACAGGCATCCACAGTCACAGGCTAGCACGCGGCTCTGCCGAAAGGCACCACATTGGATCCCCAGAGCATCCCTGAGGCAACCCAAGAGGTTCAGGGACCAGGCCTTTTCGGGTTCCAGCTGGGGGGCGGGGGGCATGGCTCTGCGGGAAGCCACAGCCCGGCCCCGTCAGCTCTGCACCTGCTGCCCCTGGGCCCACTCACCACTCCCCGCTCACCCGCCCCTCTCCCCGCAGCCTCACCTGGCCGTGGGCAGCAACGACTACTACATGTCCGTGTACTCCGTGGAGAAGCGTGTCAGATAGCGGCGCCCACGGGCCAGGCCACATGTACAGAGGGGCCGCTGCCCGGGACCGGTCCTGACCTGGCTGCCGAGGCTCCGGCTGCGCTGTCTGCCCTCGCTGTCGCGCGTGGCCCGTGAAGTCCCTCCCGCGGCGTGACGGCGTGATGTCATGGTCCCTTCCCTGCTGAGACACGGCCTGAGGCCGAGGGCCCGTCGCTGCTCCTCCCGTACCCCCTTTTCCTCCCGAGCGTTTGGAAGCGGAAACACTCGTGTGATTTCCCACGGGGCCCGAGCCTGAGCTCCACGCTCCAGACGGACCAGCTCCTCCGGCTCGGCCACCTGGCGGTCCCTGGGCCACCACCACCCGCCACGCGCCAGGAGGAGGTGCCAGCCAGCCGCGGCCTCCGCTGTGCACGGGCCGGCTCCGAGCCGCGGGAGGGCTGGGGTTCGAGACAGCACCGAGAAGACGGAGGAGCTGGCACCCGGGCCTCCCGCCAACCCCCCAGGCTCAATCCACCCCACCACGCAGCCACCCTCCGGCACAGGCGCGGCCTTGGGTTCGAGCTTGGCCCGTTACCAAGGTCCCTTAGAGAAGGGGCCCGCGGCCTTGGGCAGGAGGCAGGTCTTGGGTGACTCAGCCACTGCCTGAGGCCTCGGGCCTGTTTCCCCGAAGGGCGGGCCCAGGTCCATGACCTTCCTGCCTGTTCGCACACGTGTCACACACGTGCACGCAGGGAGGCACAGCTGGAGGCCTGAGTGTCTGGTTAGACGACATCTTGTCTGCAGTCCCCGTCCCCACTGTGCAGCCATAACGCACAAGAGCTCCTCACTGCTCACTTCATCGCGTCTGTGTGCGCGAGCGCACAGGCCTGTGTGGACACGTGTGTACAAGTGCACAGTCATGTGCAGATGTGCGAGTGCACAGGCGTGTGCAGACATGCGTGTATGAGCGCATGGCAGGGAGTGGGGGCCGCGGCTGATGGAGGGCCCGGAGGGTGCGCTGAGACAGCACCCGGAACTCAGAACCACCTCAGTGATGATGTTTGAAACGCACTTGGGAATCAGGGTTATTCAGAGAGTGAGGTGGCTTCATTTATTCTGCCAGCGAGAGGCCAATAATCGTGTGAATGTGCGTGAGCGCCCGCGCACGCGGAGGTCTCCTGGCTGCAGGCGTGGGCTCGGCCTCCGCCAAGGGCGGGCGCCTTCAGCGGGTGGAGCCCGGCCGCAGCAGAGCCTGGGCGTGCTGGCCGGGTCCGCACGGGCTGGACGGGCTGGTGCAGGAGGGGCCTGCCCGCGGCCCTGCGCTGCGTCCGCGGGGCGCTCCAGTGCGGACCCCCAACCTCCCGGAGGCCGAGCTCCACCCAGACGCGGAGGGAGTGTCTGACTCATGGAGCGGGTCCCCTCCAGGTTCCGGCTCGTGTGCAGTTCTGTTTGTTTTGAGACAAAACCATGAGCTGCCCCACGCGAGGCGGTCTTCACAGATCTGACGCGAAAACTCAATCATGAGGTCCACAGGCACAGGAGCCTGCCCTAAAGGTTCACTCACCTATTTATTTTATCAGAATAAATCGAAGACGGACGAGACAGGATTGCCATGTGGCCGGGAGCTCGGTGACGGACAATAAATGTGATGAAATCGTGCGGGACGGGCAGCTCGTCCTTGGGGAAGCGGCATGTGGGCCACGTGGGCGTGAGCCGTTCCGGGGGCGCGCGGGGGCCTGAAGACGGGGCGCCAGCCTGCAGGGCGGGTCCTGGGTCACTGCCCACCTCAGGCAGTGGTTTCTTGAGGCCTGGGGACAGGCTCTGTCGCCCCGTGACAGGAAATGGGGGATCCTGGCCCAGGGGGCTGGGCAGCCCCCAGGAAATGTCTGTGCTACCTGCCGTGGGAGGGGATGTGAGAGGGCGTAGGGTTTGGATGCCCTGGCTGTGGTGCCGGGGCGCGCCCGTCACACAAGTGACCCCCAGGCGGGAGTCACCCATCACTCTGCTGAGCCAACTGGGAGGCCCCTCAGTCTCCTGGGGGAGCCCCCTCTCCCCCCCCCCCCCCCCGTGCCTGGTCGGTGCTGCTGAGGCGAGGGGTCCTTGGGGTGGGCAGGGGCTGTCCCGGCTGAGGGACGAGGGGCCGCCAGCGGCAGGGCAGTGGGGGCAGAGGGGCCAGGCGGGCTGGGACCAGGGCACTCGGGAGGAAGGACGGGACTGGAGCCACATGCAGCCCTGGGCTCCCCAATCCCCGGCCTGCGCTGCCGGCACCTCCAGGGTCAGGGTCGTCTGGAGGCCCCGGGTCTGACACCCAGGGCAGGGAGCTCCCTCCAGCAGCTCAGGGAGCGGGCTTTGCGCCCTCCGGCCTCTGGATCGCCCCCATGCCTCCCGGCAGCAGTGACAGCCATCGCACCCCCACTCCCCGGCACTCGGCCCCGAGGCCGCTGTGGTGACACCGAGCCCCAGGCCTCCAGGCCGCTCCACACGGCCGGGGGTGGCCCAGCACAGCCACCACTCCGATCGGACAGGCCTCCAGGCAGAACCCAGACGCCCCCGGGCCTCAGCCAGGAGGAGCTGGGGTGGCAAAGGCTGCCTGTCCCATGGGAAGGGGCGTCCGTTAGGCCCTGCGCCGAGCTGCCTCTGGAGGGAGCGGCTGCGCCTCGGGGTCAGGATGGGCTGCGGAGAGTCCAGGTGCCCGTCCTGCTGGGGAGGGTCCCCGGCTGGTCAGCCTGGTGACGACTGGCCCTGGGGCCGCGGAGCCGTTCCGAGCGCTGCGTTTGGGGCGGGTCGTTGCCGCTCAGCCATCCGGCCCCGCAGCGCCACCGCGTGGCCACTTTGGGGGCCGCCACAGCCCGGCCTGGACGCCCGCCGCCTCTGCTGCCTCCGGGCCTGGTCAGCTGGGCGCTCTGGCCCCAGAGCCGTCTCAGCCCTCAGCCCTCTCCGCCGGGGTCCCCTCGGCAGGTCCCTCGAGTCGCAGGTACCCAGGCCCCACCCACACCGTCGTCACTAACAAAAAACCCAGATCTGACATGAGGACCTTCATGGAGTCATGGCCTGTCGCCCAGCGGAGGGGCGGGCAGAGGGGGTCCCGGTGGCGGGCTCTAGGTGTGAGGTCCCCCCAAGTGCCTAAACCATGGCTGCGTCACCTGCTGAGGAAGGAGCCCCGTGAGGCAGAGTCGGCAGACGGGGCGCCTCGCTGGCCCCCGTGACGCGAGCTGGCGGCCCGGCCGCCGGGCGGGCAGGGGTGCTGGGCGGCGGGCCTCCCCGCGGGCCTCCGCCGCGCTGCTGCGCCCTCCGGTGGGTGGCTGTGGCCTCCCGTGCGCCCGGTTCACCGCGGACCCCGCCTGAGGAGCCCGGGTCGGCCCGTCCGCACAGCTGGGGACGCACCTGCAACCTCGCGGCCCGCGGCGGGTCAGCGCGCCGCTCCCCGTGCGGGCGGCAGGGGGCGCTGTCGCGCTCCGCTGCGCTGGCCCCGCGCGGCCGCCGTCGGGGGCGGGGCTGGGACGCGTCCGCGGGGCGACGGAGCGACGGGCTCGGTGGCGGGCGGGCGGGAGGCGGGGGCGCGGCCGGCGCGATGGGCAACCTGTTCGGCCGCAAGAAGCAGAGCCGCGTCACGGAGCAGGACAAGGCCGTCCTGGTAAGCCGGGCGCGCGGGGCCGGCGCCGGCGGGGAGGGCCTCGGTGCGGGCGCGCCCTGTCCCAGAGTCCACGCTCGTGGGGCGGCTCCCCTCGCGGGCGCCAGGCGGGGGCAGCCGGCGGGGAGGCCTGGTCCGCGCCCGGGACCAGCGCGCGAGGCGCCCGAGGCCACCGGGTCGGGACGGGCTCGCCCCCGCGGGGCCCTCGCTCGGTGCGGAGGCCGGCGCCGTCCCCCAGGCACTGGGACACGAGCGGGTCCTGGGGATCTGCTTCCGGGGCCTCCCGTTGCCATGGGGACGGCGATGCGCTCCGGCTTCCGGGGCGCTCGGGGTGGAAGGCGTGTCCGTGGGAAGAACCCTGCGGTGCGGCCCGGGGACGTGGGCGCAGAACCGGGTTTCCGGGCCGAGCACGGGGGCCAGTCCTGGCGGGAGCAGCGCGGCTCGCGCTTTCCTGCGCTTCGTGCCCCGAAGAGGCGGTGTTGGTTCCAGGGACGGTGGGTTCCAGGGACGCGGCTCTCCTTCCGGGGCTTCCGGAACCGCGAGTTACAAACGGTCCTCACCGGAAGCCCCGGGAGCCCCGGCGGCCGCGGAGGTCGGGCCTGGAGGACCGCGAGGCCGCCCGCCCCGCCCGCAGGTCGCCGCCTCCGCCTTTGCTTCCCGCGGGAGCAGGACCGGCTCTGGGCCCCTCGAGGCCTGTCACCCGCCGGGCGTCACTTGTTGGGGGTCCCGCAGGGACCATGGGGTTTGCAGTTGGCTCATCGTTGCCTGGTGTTTTCCTAGGATGGACAGGCAGCGAGTGAGTGAGAAACTTCCGCGGAGACCCCTTGTTTTACACAGCGCCCCGCTTTGGCGACCCTGCCCGCGTGGGTCGCGGCCGGGTTAGGGGCGGGTCCCTGCGGCCTGGGAGGGGGCGGCGGAGCTGGGAAGAGCGAGCACCTGTCCCGGTAGCCGGTCACCGCCCTCAGGCCCTAAAGAGCCGGGAGGGAGCCCCTTCGGATGGAGCGGAGGGCGCCTGCGGGCGGGCGTTCCCCACCGTGTGAGCCTTAGAGACGCGCATCCCCGGCTCACCGGCCAGGGCGATGCCCCGACGCGCAGGCTGCAGGTGCGACGCCGGCGATGGCCTTGGGCGGGAACGGGAAGGCCTGGGCGGGGAAGGGCCGGTCCAGGTGCTCCAGTGACCGAGCCTCCTTCCGGGCTGCGCAGGGGCCCTCGCTCGGCAAGGTCACCTGTGGTCCACTCGGACGCCTCAGTGACCGGAGCAGGGAACCTCAGCCCACGGGGGGGGGGGGGGGGGGCACCATCAGCCTTCGTGGCCCTGCAGCCCCCGACCCGACTCAGAGCAGCACGTGGGCACGGCCGGCAGGTGGGGGCCGCCTCCCCACTAGGCTCCGGGGCCACCCGTCCTGACGGCCAGGAGTGTCGCCGGACACTGCCCTGGGCCCCCTGGGAGGCAGAGGGTGCGCCTTGGGGGCCGCGGGCAGGGAGCCTGGCGAGGGCCGGCGCAGCGGGGCCGGCGTTCACGCAGACCCGCCCTCGGCAGCAACTGAAGCAGCAGCGGGACAAGCTGAGGCAGTACCAGCGGAGGGTCACGCAGCAGCTGGAGCGGGAGCGCGAGGTGGCCCGGCAGCTCCTGCGGGAGGGCCGGAAGGAGTGAGTGCCCGGCCGGCCCGCGGCGGGAGGCGGGCCCGAGGGGGGCGAGGGGGGCGCTGGGTCACCGCGGCTCCTCTGCAGACGCGCCAAGCTGCTGCTCAGGAAGAAGCGGTACCGGGAGCAGCTGCTGGACAAGACGGAGAACCAGATCGCCAGCCTGGAGACCATGGTGGGCCGGGCCGGCGGGGCCGGGGGCCGGGAGGGGCAGCTGGGGGCCGGCGGGCTGCGGGAGTACCCCTTTGGGGCTGACACGCGCCTTCCCTTTCTCCGAGGGCTCAGCCCCGGCTCAGGAGTCAGGCCGGGGCCTGGAAGGGACCTCTCACGGGAGCCTGATGGGCTTGAGGGCGGGGTGGGGGCTGGGCCACTCTGGGGTCTGGGGGGGTCTCAGGGGGGCCGGTGTCCCTGGCAGTAGGCGCTGAGCATTGTGTTCCGTCTGCTGCCAGAGCTGCTGGTGAGCGGGGGCGGCCCCTCAGCCGCTGCAGCCCCGGAGCTGGGAGGGCAGGAAAGGGGGGGCGGGGGCACAGCCTGCCAGAGGGGTGCTTCGCCCTGATCCTGTCGAGGGGGCGGAGGCGCTGACCGGGCCTGGGCGGGGTCCTTCAGGTCCAGAGCATCGAGTTCACTCAGATCGAGATGAAGGTGATCGAGGGGCTGAAGTTCGGAAACGAGTGTCTGAATAAGATGCACCAGGTGGGTCCCCAGGCCGAGCGGAGCGGTCAGTGGAGGGGCCTGGCCCCACACAGCGCCGAGGCCACGCCTGCGCCAGGCCGGCCGCCAGGTGTTGGTGCTGCGGGAGGGAGTCTGGCAAGACGGGCAGACTCGGGTGTCCACTGAGAGGGCGGTGAGCACACACTGGGGCTCGGGGCCACGGGTGCTAATGTGACCAGGGGAGAGTCGGGGGGGGCGGGGGGGAGCTAACAGGAGGGCTTCCTGCCCTCCCTCCTGGGGAGTGGACGGGGGGGGGCAGTGCTGGGGGGAGAGCCAGGTTATGCTGCTTTTCTTTTTTTAAAAAAGTGTATCTTTACTGATTTCAGAGAGGGAGAGAGAGAGATAGAAACATCAATGATGAGAGAGAAACATGGACCGGCTGCCTCCTGCACGCCCCACACTGGGGATCAAGCCCACACCCCAGGCATGTGCCCTGACCAGAATCGAACCCGGGACCCTTCAGTCCACAGGCCGACGCTCTATCCACTGAGCCACCCGGCCAGGCTGGTGCTTTTCTGAGGCAGGTGTGGCCGTGTGCCCGCCAGCCAGGCCAAGGTGCTGCTTTGAAGCCGCTGCCCAGAGGAAACGCTCTGCACTTTTACTTGTTTTTACTGAAACTGCTCGGGGGGCTGTGGGTGCCGGGTCTAGTGAGAAGGGCCGGCGGGGTCGGCGCAGGTGGGGATTCTGGGAAGGCGTGTGTCCTCTGGGCCGGCTCCATTTGAACAGGAACGGGGGCGGGGAGGGGGGGCGCTCGGAGCCCTGAGAACCCAGGCGGCCTTCCTGCCGGAGGCTCTAAGGGCTCAGGACGCCCCTCCCGCCGTCCCTCCAGGTGATGTCCATCGAGGAGGTGGAGCGGGTGCTGGACGAGACGCAGGAGGCCGTGGAGTACCAGCGGGTAGGTGTCCGGGTCTGAGGGGCCCGCCTCCCCCTCCCACAGCCCCGAGGACAGCTGCCAACTCGGTGACTGTCCGAGGGCCACCCTGGGGTCCCGCCGCCCCTGCCTGTGGTGGCCCCTCTTCTGGGTGAGGGTCTGAGTCGGGCTGCCCTCCACGGGCGGCTTCCCTGCCCGGCCAGCCCCCGCTCCACCTCGGCCCCTCCTCCTGCAGCAAATCGACGAGCTGCTGGCCGGGAGCTTCACTCAGGAGGACGAGGCTGCCATCCTGGAGGAGCTGGACGCCATCACGCAGGTAACGGCCCGTCAGCACGCGGCGCCGGGACCCTCCCTCCCGAGGGGCGGAGGCAGCCCTGGGCTGGTCTCAGCCCGTCCCTCGTCTCCGCAGGAACAGATCGAGCTCCCAGAGGTCCCCTCGGAGCCCCTTCCGGAGAAGCCAGGTACCTGCTCCCTGTTCGGTCCGCGGGGCACAGCTCTGAGCCGAGCAGGGGCTCTGGCCACGGGGCCGCTCCCCGGCTCCCGCCTCACCCTGGCCCTGGCGGGGGACCGGGAGAGCTGACCCCGTGGGAGAGGCGGGTCCTGAGGGAGGAGCCGAAGCGGCCGGCTCAGCGGAGCAGGCTCCGGGCCAGCATTCTCTGAATGTCGGGCCTTGGCCGTCCCGGGCATCAGCCAACACGCCGTCCGTATTCTCTGCCGGCCCCGCGTCTGCTCCTTCACCCGGCGCCCGGGAGCTCTGTCCTCCGGGCTGCGGGAGGGCCGCCCGCCCGGTGCCTGCTCCCCTCGTCGCCCCGCTGGCTTCTCTGTGACACGCTGCAGTCGCCGTCCTCGTCCCCGTCCTGGGAGCTGTGCAGGCTCTCGCAGGAGCTCCAGCCCTGGGACCTGGCTCCTCTGTCCTCTGGGCGTGTCCACCTGGGAGTCCTCTCCCCGTGACAAACGTCTCTGTTTCCTCCACAGAGAAAACCGCCATCAGGGCCAGGCCCCGGCAGGCGGACCTGGTGGCCGCCTCTTAACAGCCTCCGGGTGGCTGCAGGGACCCGGGACTGGACCCACAGGGCGTCCGGGCGCGTGGCCAGCCCTGACCGGCCGGGCGCGGAGCTGACGGCGGGTGCACGCGGCCTCGCTGTCCGGGAGCCTCCACGCGCCTCTCCAGGCAGGAGGTGCTGCCTTGTGCTCGTTTCTGGATTAAGTGGCAACAGTCCAACCTCCGGCCAAACGCGGCTTCTGCAGCTGTGGCTCCAGGGCCGGGCCAGCCAACTCACCTGGTGCTGGTCCCGCCTGGCCCTGCCCGTCACTCCTGCTCCGTTCCCTGGCGGGGGCTTCGGCGAGGAGCAGGCACCTGGCCAGGCCTCCCGGCCGCCGCTGCCTGTGGGCTCGGGGGGAAGCACGCTTCTGGGTCTGCGTTTGGGGGAGGGAGGCCGGGGCGTCCCCTCGGGCCTGCTGAGAAAGGACACGACAGCAGGTGCAGTGGACAGCCTGCTGGGGTTCCCGGGTGCTGACGGGGTGTGTGCCCGTGGACCCCGGGGCTGGGGCTGGGACCTGCCGAGACCCAGGGCTGCCCGCCCTCCCCTCCGCGCTGTTGGACTCCCCTCCCTGTGGAGCGACAGTCTCGCTGGGTCACGCCCAGCCCCACACGCGGCACCCATTAAAGTCGGTCCTGCACACCTGCCGCCTCGTGGCCTGGGGTCTGGGGGCGCCAGGGTGGGCTAGAGCTGCCCACCCGCCCGTGTCCCTTGCCCCTCACGGCACTCACTGTGGGCAGCGCCGCGGCGGGGCTGGGACTGGGCAGGTGGAAGGTTGTTCTCGGCGCTGGGCAGAAGGCAGGCTGGGAGTGACGGGCAGCCTCACCCGAGGGGTGCTGTGTGGCTCCCGGCTGGTGGCCGGCCTCAGACGGTCCTGGCGAGGGAGGGTGGGCAGTGCCGTGCCCCAGCCGGGCTATGTGCAGTCCTGATGTGCGGGCAGGACGCCCGAGGCCCAGAGAGCAGGCAGGCAGCGGTGAGGAGCAGGAGGGGCACCCACCGAGGGGCCCCGTGTGGACGCCAGGGCTGGGGTCTGGAGAGGAGCCGGACCCCTGGGCGCTCAGGTGCTTGTGTGAAGGGACCCGCAGGTGCAGTGCACGCCTCTGCCAGCAGGGGGCTCTGCCTGCTGGCTCGGGGTTTGCAGGACCCGCATCGCCAGTGCCCAGCTGGGCCCCTGCTCGTGGTGGTGGCAGCTGCCATCCGTCCCCAGGACTCGCAGGGCGTCCCCACCGAGGAGGAGGAGCAGCCCCCGGCCTGTCCCCCTGCAGCCTGGGTCCTGGGCCCGGGAGGCCAGGAGGGGTTGGCTGGCCTGCTCGGGGCACAGGACACGGCCCAGCCTCTGACCCCACCTTGCCCTCTGCCTCCCGGGACCTGGGCGCGGCTGTCCTGGGAGCGGTGCTGCCCGAGTGCCCGCGGCTCCTGTGAAAAAGGGGCGAGGGTGGGCGTGTGAGGTGCTCGCAGCCCCAGCGTGCTCCCCGCTCCTGTCGCCCCGGCCACGTCGGTGTGTGAGGCCAGGTCACGCGTGTGCCCGCGGTGCCTGTCCGTGCTGTCCTGCCCTCGCCACCTTGCCCGCCCCGCTGACTCGGAGCCCGCCCCAGTGTCTGGGTTCCGAGTCGGCATTCAGCCTGAGCTCCGCTGTGGTCTGAGGGCTCCGTGAGCACACGTCTGCCTGCACGGGTCGTGGGCCCCGTATTTCAAGGGCGGTGTCCAGAGGGACCCCTGCTCCCCCGCTAAGAGGCTGCCGGACCCCCGGGTGTCGCCCAGGCCTGTGCCCTCGGCCCCTGCGGCCTGTGTGGGTGAAGGCCTGCGGCGTGCGGGTCATCCATGGCCCAGCCCTCGGTGCCCGGGGAGCAGACAGTTCACGCAGCTCAGCGAGCATGCAGCCCCACGGCGCTGGGTGAGCTGCACCCCCGGGGGGCCCCTCTGGTGTTACCAAGACGTGAGCTGGCTGCCCCCACCCGCCTGGCTGAAAGGGACGGTAGCTGCGGGTGAGTGGGCGCCCCCCACCACGGGGAAGACCTCGGCGCAGCGCCGGGCCCGGGACTCTGATCCAACCGTCTGCCCAGCACGAGGAACTCCATTCTGCGAGGGGACGGGGGGGGGGGGGGGAGAGAACTGGGGGACAGGACCTGGCTCTGCGGGACGGCACAGGCGGTGGCCACCGAACCGGGCCGAACCCGAGTCTGAACTGACGGTGCGCAGCCAACAGGGACACATCGCTCCCCAGAGTCACCCAAAGTCTGTCGCGTTCACAGCCCCAAGTCGAGGCGCAAGGATGGTGACGAGGGGACCAGTTTCCCAGGGCGACGGGTGGGGACGGGGCGCCCTGCGGTCTCCAGGGCGATGGGTGGGGTGTCGCAGTCACCCAGTGGGTGCCACACGCGGGAAGGAAACATCTCGGCTGCGGAGCAGAAGCCGCGCAGAACGAGGCGCCGTGTCGGGCCTGGACGTGTCCTACGGCGGGGAGCGCCTCCCGGGGCAGGAAGGAGACACCGGGGGCGGCGGACGGTCCAGCTGGTGCCAGAGCCCCAGGGCGTGGAGGTGGGAGCAGAGCAAAGCGCGCGAAGGATCAGTGGCTGAAATTCCCCAAATTTGGTGAAACATCGATGTAAGAGTCGAGCTCAGCGATCCCCCCGCCGGCTGCAGTGGGAGGACCGGGCCTGCGCCAGCCTGGGTTCCGCTGCTGAAGTCAGCAAAGGAAACGGTTCAGCGATGAGGTGGCGCCCACAGCGCTCGGCGGGACCCACAGGCCACGGGGCGCGTGTTTTGAGGCGTGAGATGGATGTCAGGCCTTTGATACCGGCAGCCCTGGGCGGGGGGGGGGGGGGGGGGACAGGCTCCTTGGTGAGGGGCCTCCAGGAGTTTCCAGTGTAGAACCCTCTGCAGGAGCCCTCAGCACTGGGGCCTCCGACCCCTCCCGGGTCTGCCCAGGGCAGAGGGAGGCTGGGCCTCAGCGGGGCCCTCGGAGCAGGGATGGGGGGCGGGGGGGGGCAAGATGGGCAGCGAGGCGGTGGCAGCAGCGGCCCCGGGGCCCGGGTGCAGGCAGCAGTGGCCTGAGGATGGGACGGGTGGCCCCGGCCGGCAGGTGCAGCGCCCCCCAGGGGAAGAGGTCTGAGTGGGTGAGACTCTGCCCCCAGAGCCTCCTGCGTGGGGTCCGCCCCCCCCCCGCCCCCCCCGTCCTGTGGGCAGGTTGCTGAGCCGGCTCCCTGGCTCCGGGCCACCACCTGGCCACAGGGTCCTGCCAGGGTGCGGCCAGGCCCCGCGCCCACCCAGAGCGTCTGGGGCAGCAGGTCAGCCCTCCACTCCGTCCAGGGCGTCCGCCCAGTCTCACCACCGGGCCAGGCAAGGAGGGTCCCGGCTCCCCAGGCGCCACCCCTGTCAGGCCGCTCCTGGGCGCCGAGGCCTCGCTGCTTCTGGGGCCGGGCGGGCAGACAGGCGGGAGAGGACGCTGATGGGGGGGGGCCTGTTCTCCTTTCCACCAGCCCCCATCGCAGTGCAGCCGGGAGCCTGGTCCCCGGGGCGTGCTCTGACTTCCTGGGGCGGTGAAGGCTTCGCGGCCACAGGAGGGGGCCCTGCGGAGAAACGTGCAAATCTGGGTGGAATGGCAGCCGCCCGCCCACCGCCAGGGTCCGAAGGCGCTGCGGGCAGAGGTCGGCCACGGGGGCTGGGAGGCGCCCGTCTGCCCAGCACCTGTTTCCCACAAGGACCTTCCCTGCACTTGGACGCCATGGGGGGGGCGCCGCAGCTCGAGTGTCCCACAAACCTCCTGGATGCGGCTGCTCCCAGCTCCCGAGCAGAGACAAGCTGATGGGCTGACATTTCCAGGCTCGACGCTGAAATCCTCACTTTCAGGGGGACGTGCAGGATGGGGAGCGGGGCGCGCTGCGTGGGGATTCCGCTCCCTGCTGCCTGCCTCGCCCCCTGGGCGGGAGCCCACACCCAGTCCCTGCGCCCGCCCCCCCCCCCCAGGGCTGCTCGGGGCCTCACTGCTCCCCACAGGCCCGGCCCTGGGGTTCCCCACCGCACACCCCAGGATGTCCCCCAGCCAGCGGCACCTCCCCCTGTGCAGCCTCACCAGCCCTTCTAGCACATTCTGGGGAAGTGCGGGAAGGGGAGAGGCAGGTGGGTGCTGGGCCACGTGTGTCCTGAGCCCCACCCCCACCCCCCTGCCGCGAGGTGCATGTGGTCACAGGCGGACGCCCCAGCAGAGCCAAGCGTGAGAACATGAGGCCCGGGGAGACCTGAGCCCTCGCCAGGTGGGCACTGCCCCGTCTTGCCTCCAGGGGGCACACCTGGACCCGGAGGGGCCCCGACTCGCCTTCCACGTGTGGCATGGGCACAGGGACTGGGCCCCCGTGGCGCTGGCCCCGGGAGGGTGGGCGCAGACCCAGACCCAGGGACCTTGGTCCCCCTTGGGGAGCTAGGGGCTCCCAGTGGGGCTTTGGGATCTGCAGCGAGAGAGAGATTTCAGGGCTGAAGCCGACACTTGAAGATGTGCTTTAAATAAACACGGAATAAAAGGAGACGGCGCGGGCCTCGCACTGAATTAGCAGCAGCGCCGGCCGAGACCATCTGTGCCGGGCGCGGCGCTCGGCGGCGTCTGGAGCGAAGGCTGGCGGCGGCCACGGTCTGTGGTCCCGCGTGTCCTGCCGGGGGACCCCAACGGCGGAAGGCCCGGTGGCACCCCAGGCTGGCGTGCTGGGGTGTCTGTCCCCCAGGTTCAGGTTCCAGGGAACAGATTTCCTTTCGGCTCCAAAACTCGCAGACCCAATAGAGGGCGGCGGGAGCCGTGAGGGCCGCGATAGGAACACCCGGGGGCGTTGAAGGGCAGGAGACGCGGAAGGTAGCCTGTGAGCCAGGCGCTGGCCTGGGGGGGGGGGGGGGGCGGTCACGCTGGGCACACAGCTCGCCACCCGCACCTGGCCTTGGGCACGCTCACCCCTCGGCTCCTCACCTCCAGTCCTGGGGTGCCCTCACTGGAGAACCCCCACAAGCTCTGTTTGTGTGCAAGCTGGTGCCTGGGTGCCTCGCCTGCCTTCAGCTCCCATCCCCAAAATTTGGCCTTGGCCCCAGAGCTTGGCCCAAACACCTAGCCTGCCCTCCAGCCCCTCCCAGCCCACCCGGCCCAGCTCTAGCCTGCAGCCCAAGGCCAGACGGCCAGGCCCTCCCAGCCCCACCGGGGCCAGCGGAGGCCCAGGCCACTCGCACCTGCCGGCTATTTAAATCTGCTGTCAGGCCGGCCTCTCTCAGCAGGTGGGGGAGCCGGCAGCTGCAGGTGACCCTGAGAAGTAATCGGGGGGGAAAAACACAGCGAGGCTCCGAGGCTGGTTCGCGCCCCTGCTCCCCCCACGCCGCCTCCCACGGCCCTGCAGGCTCTGGAGGCGGGTTATGTAAGGGGCTGTTGCTGGGGAACCTCTCCCTGCCGCTGGGCGATGGGCCCCCCACCTCCCCACCTAGGAAGCCCCCTGCAGCCCCTCCCAGCCTGGCCAGGAGGGAAGTTCTAGAACTTTCTAGGCCACCTCCTAAGAGGGGGAGGCCGGTCCACAGCCCGGAAAGGCCTGAGGGAGGCCAGGCCTTCACCCCTCTCCTCCCTCCACCTTCCTGTGCGGGAGCCTCCGAGTCCTGCTCGGCACCACTCCCACGGCCTCGGATTCTCCTGGCTCGGCCGGCTCAGCCCCCGCAGTCACGCCCCCGCCCCCTCTGCCGCCCCCCGTGAGGGCGGGACATGGCGCCGGGCACTGGAGGCACAGGGCTGAATCATCCTGGGGCAACGTTCTGTTTTTAATGTGCTCTTATTGATTTCAGAGAGGAAGGAAGAGGGAGGGAGAGAGAAACATCAATGATGAGAGAACCACTGATCGGCCGCCTCCTGCACGCCCCCCACTGGGGATCAAGCCCGCAACCCGGGCCTGTGCCCTGACGGGAATCACCACGGACCTCCTGGTTCAGAGGTCGACGCTCAACCCCTGAGCCCCGCGGCCGGGCACCAACATTTTTTAAGAGAATGTTTATTTAGAACGTCACAGGCGTCCAGAAAGGGCCCCTGGGGCGGAGGAGAGTGAAGGAGGGGACCTGGGGGGCGGGGGGGGGGGGCAGCGAGCAGAGGGCGGGCGGGCGCCGGGGCCGCATCTTGGTCACAAGAAGCCCTTGAGCTGGGTTTAGGTCCGGGGGCGGGGGGCGGGGAGCAGGTGTGGACAGAACGGGGAGGGAAGAGCCCGGATCGGGGCGGGCGGCCGGCCTGTGCCCGTGGCCTCGCCGGGGCGGACAGCCCTTCCCATGGGAACCCACACGCCCGCAGCCGCGCGGCAGCTCGGCAGGCAGAGCAGGCCCTGTGCTGCTTGTGGGAACAGGCGGTTTCTGCACCTGCTGACCCCACGGGACCCGTCTGGGGTGAGGACAGGCACTGGCCTTCAGACCTCTAGGCCAAGGAGCGGCTTGCGTCCAAGGCTCTAGCGCCCGCTTTTTTTTTTTTTTTAATATATTTTATTGATTTTTTTTTACAGAGAGGAAGGGAGAGAGATAGAAAGCTAGAAACATCGATGAGAGAGAAACATCGATCAGCTGCCTCCTGCACACCCCCTACTGGGGATGTGCCCGCAACCAAGGTACATGCCCTTGACCGGAATCGAACCTGGGACCTTTCAGTCCACAGACCGACGCTCTATCCACCGAGCCACACCGGTTTCGGCTCTAGCGCCCGCTTTTAATAAACTTCCCATTGAGGGCGGTTTTCAATGCACTTCGTAGTTGCAAAGGCACCAGGCCCAGCACCAGCTTCCGGGGTTGGTAACATCTTTCCTTGGCTTCCCCTCTGGTGACGTCCCCGGCACCCTGTTCCCACGTCGGTAACGTTGCAGGAGCTAGCCCCCAGCGGATACATTGTTGCAAACTCAAGTCCAGCTTTTCTGCTCCGGGTCCCACAGGACAGTCACACCTCCTTCCGCAGGCTCCTCTGGGCTGTGAGGGTCTCGCGTCCCTTGTTTTGGGGTGACCCTGACAGTGCCAAGTGCTGGGTGGAGATTGTGCTGGGCGTCCTTCTGTTGGGCCCTGCTCGGCAGGGTTAGGCTGGGATGATGGTTTTGGGGGGGAACCCTTGGAGGGAGGTGCCCGTCTCTACACCGAGGCTGCGTGCTCACTCGGCTCACGCTGTTCACGTGACCTGGCTCCCCTGGCGGAGGTGTTCCTGTCAGCGGCCCCCTCCCCCGTCTCCCTGGAAGAATTCTCCACGCAAAGCCCACACATACGGGCAGGGTCTCCGTGTGCTTTTCTTTTTTAAGTATATTTTTGTTGATCTCAGAGAGGAAGGGAGAGGGAGAGAGAGAGCGAAACATCAATGATGAGAGAATCATGGATCGGCCGCCTCCTGCACGCCCCCCACTGGGGATGGAGCCCGCAACCGGGCCTGTGCCCTGACGGGAATCACACCTGGTTCACAGATCGACGCTCAACCACTGAGCCGCGCCGGCCAGGCCGTGTGCCTTTCCACGCAGCATCCGGCGCTCTGTAGGGGCCGCTGCACCGCGGAGATACCGACACGCCAGCGCCAGGAAGTTCTTGGGCCTCCCCCGCCGTGTGCACCTGTGTCCTCCTGCGCTCGGAGGCGGGACCTGTCGGCTGCACTTACAGGAGGCCCCGAGCGAGCAGCCCAGAAACCTGCCCAAGCCCGGGTGTCCCAGTGCCCGGCTCCTGGGAACGGCAACCCCTCCGTTCTGCACCCGCTCTCCCGAACCCCCCCCCCCCCCAGCCTTTCACGTGGGACAAAGCGGCGGCTGCTGGGGGCTGAGGAGACCCGCCGGCCCGCCCAGGCGCCTCTGCGCTGGCCGATAACTCGCTGATAAGAGGCGGAGGAATGTGGGCCGGGGAGGGAAAGAGAACTCACACAATCCGTCCGGACGGTTTTCCCAGGTGACCTGCCGCGGCTGGCTGCCCGGAACACCTGCCTGGAGGGAGGATGGGCGAGGCGGCCGGGCTTCTGGTGACCGAGGACCAGCGCTCCCGCCAGGAGGCCGCGGGGAAGAGCTCGGATTGGGCGGCTCCTGCCCCTGGAAGGGCGGCTGCCAGGAGGGAGGCCCTGTTCACAGGCACAGAACTCCCCAGGCTCAGCCAGGCGGGGGCAGAGGGCAGAGGGCAGAGGGCATAGAGCAGAGGGCGCGGGGGAGGAGCCGGCCCAAGGCCTGGCTGCACGGTCGCCTGACGCTTCTCTTGAGCAGAAATTCACAAACCCCGCGCCCGCCCGCGCCCGCCTCCCGGGAACAGCTTGTGGGGACGCCAGGCTGTCATCCTGCAATTACACCCGAGACCCCTCCCTGCGTGACGCTGAGACGGAGCCGCTTACATAACTCGTTCGGCTAAAAATACGCCACGGGAGCTGCGTTCACCCCTCCAGCCTCGCCTGGTGCCCCCCACCCCACCCCACAGCCACAGGGTCACCGAGGGCGGCTCCTGGCACTCAGACTCCTGCTCCGACACCCCCACCCCCCCACCTGCTCAGCACGCTGCCTGTGCGAGGGCCGGCCAGCCCCCAGGGCAGGGGGCCCTCTGGCTGGGAACTGGGGTGCTGACCATCCTCCCCGGCAACACCCCTCCTGGGCGCGGCAGCCTGGCAACCAGAAGTGACAGGGAAGCCAGCGTGCAGGCCCACTGCCCGCTTCTCGGGGGCTCCGGACCCGCGGCTCCTCCAACCCACCCCACCCCCCACCCAGGGCCCAGGAGGCACCCCCTGGGAGGACAGGGCGGGTCCTGGGCGGGCCTTCCCTCCAGTCCTTTGTGGGGGAGGCCACACCCCGTTGTGAGGTGCCTTCCAAGGCCGGGCGATGGTTTCTCGGCCGCTCCCACCGCCAACCTCAGGCCCATCACTACATTCCCACGCCCCCAACACACTCCGAGGCGAGGTGACGCGACAATGTGGGCGCCTCCCAGGTAAAACGGTGCCAGGACCAGCGCGCCCTCCTGACCCCTGGGAGCCGCGAGGGCGGCGGCCACCCCATCCCTTTGCCTGACCCTGACCCTTGGTGCTTACTGGGCCCACCCGGACACGGCACCCCCTGCGGGGGCTTCCAGGGACGTAAGAGGCCTCACGGGGCGGGTGGTCTCCTGGCCGCTCAGACCCCTCCTCCCGCCCTGGAGGCACCGGCTCAGGAGGCCGGCGGGCAGGGCTGTGGCGCTCAGCCTGGTCCTCCACGCGGGTCCTGCCCTGTGCCTGCTGGCAGCCCCGCAGCTCCTGCTCGTGCGCCATGCTCCTCACGTCCGAGGATGCTCTCTGGCGGATGGCTTCCCTCGCCGCTGAGCCCTCCCAGCCCGGTGGAGGGCGGGCCCAGGCCCCGGACAGGCCGCTGAGCCGCTGGCCCACCTGGCAGGCCGGCTGGGTCTTCCAGGTCTCTACCTCCGCTGGGCGAAGGAGGTGTCCGAGCAGGGCCTTCTCGCCCGGCTGCCCGGCTGGCTCAGGGGTTGAGCGTCGACCTAGGAACCAGGAGGTCACGGTTCGATTCCCGGTCGGGGCACAGGCCCGGGTTGTGGGCTGGATCCCCAGCGGGGGGCGTGCAGGAGGCAGCAGATCCATGACTCTCTCATCGTTGATGTTTCTCCCTCTCCCTCTCCCTTCCTCTCTGACATCAGTAAAAACATGTTTTTAAAAAAGAGGTTGGACCTTCGAGAGGGTGGCCCAGGGCTGGGAGGGCCCCCTCCTCCCTCTCCTGTCCCCAGGCCGACGCCCCTCCCAGGGACCAGCCCCCCACTTCACTCTGGGCCAGGTGCCCCGCTTGCCCCACCTCAGCCCGCCACCCCTTGCAGGTCCAGGGGCCGCGCCAGGGTGGCTCGGATGGAAGTGGGTGCAGACTGTGCCGCTGGCCGGGGAAGGGGAGAGAGGCCAGCGACCCAATCCCACTCAGAACCGGCGAGTCCCTCACCCAGCAGAACCCAGCACTGCGGACACCGGATCCACCTTAAACCTCGGGAGCAATAAACACGGAGAAGACGGAGAAGCCGGCCTGGCCAGTAGCCGGAGGAAATTTAACGCCGGGAGACTCAGGCTGGGGGTCCCTGAGCCCCGCAGGCCTTTCCTGTGTCCGTCTGTCCGTCCGCCCGCCCGCCCTTAGGAAGCTCAGCGAGGTCCCTTCGGCCACAGACGCTGTGGCTCAGGGCCTGTCTCAGCCCCTCGCTGCCCTGCGGGTCCGGAGCTGCCCAGTGGGTCTCCCGTCTCCCCGGGGGCCGGCTGCCGACGGGATGAACGGGGACCGCCCAGGGACGGGGTGCTGGCCGCCCAGGGTCGGGGTGCTGGCCGGACGGGACACACTCGGATCGTGTTTCACAACTGAAGCGGGCAGCCGCTGCGTTGGTCCAACTGTAGACGTTCCTGCAAAGACTCGTCCTGGGACCCGGCAGGTCCGCTGCTCCCGGGGCTCCTTCAGGCCCCGGCGGCTCTGACCCGACCCGTCGAGGAAGGTCCCCTCTCCCAGGTTCCTCTTCGTCCACCGCCCCGACCCCCTCCGCAGGGGAAGTCCCCCCGACGAGGACCCTCCGCCACCTGCAGGGTCCCCCTCCCTCCCCTGCAGGGTCCTCTCCCCCTTCCCCGCCCCCTCCGGCCCCCCTCCGGCCCCCAGTCCTCCGCACCCACTCCAGAACCTCAGACGCAAGTCTTCCTCCGCCGGGTCCGCCCCTCCTCGGGGCCCCCGCTCCCCAGAAGGGCCGCCCGGGAATCGCCGCGGCCTCGCGGACCTACCTACGGAGGTGCCGGTCGGGACGGACCCGCGGGCAGCGCCCCCCCCCCCCCTTCACCCGCCCGCACGGCAGCGTCCGAGCCGCCAGGGACCGTGCCCTGCCCGGCCGCCCCGACTCGCCACTTCGCGAAGTACCGCCCCACGCTCCTCGGCCGCGGCGCCCCCCGCACCCCCACCTTCTGCTCCCTTCTTCCTGCGCCCCCCGCCCCCGCCTCCCCCGCCCCCAGCCAGGCTGTTGCCCGCCCCCCCCCCCCCAAGGCTGTTCCCAGGGCCCCAGCCCGCGCCGCGCCTCCGCCTCCTCCCCCGCGATCGACAGTGCCTCCGGCCAATCGCTGCCCGGCGCCGGTCCCCCCCTCTCATGCCCCGCCCCTTCTCCCGCCCCCTTCCCCCGGCTCCGGAGCCCACCAATGGGAAGGGCGCGCGGGGGCGGGGCCTGCCGGTTGCCTAGCAGCGGCGGGCTGGCCGGGGGCGGACGGCCGGGGGTGGTGTTCTGGGTGCGGCGGGGGCGGGCGCTGGGGGGCGGAAGGGGGCGGGGCCTGCGCGCCTATAAGAGCGGCCGCCGGCTGCTCGCCGCGCTCCCGCTCAGGATTCGCGCGCTGCCTGCCTCTGCCCGTCCCGCCCGGGTCGCCGCCCCCGCCGCCCCCGCCGCCGTCCCCTGCGCCCCCGCTCGGGTCCGCGGTGCAGCCGGACCAGCACCATGTCGCTGTCGCGCTCGGAGGAGATGCACCGGCTGACGGAAAATGTCTACAAGGTGAGACCCCCGCCGCCCGCGCGCTTGGGCCCGACCCGGCGGCCCCGGGCCATCGGGGGTCTTCCCGGCGCAGCCGCAGGCACCGGCGCCGGCCGGTCACAGGTGTGCGCGGGCGCCCCCTCGCCAGCCCGCGCTGCCCCGCGCTGCCCCCGCGCGCCCAGGACGGAGTGGAGAGGGGCGCGGGCCGGGGCTGCGGCAGCCGGGGGCGGCCGGGTTCCCGGAGCTGCGGTGCCCACGGCCGCGCTGCGAGGCGCCCTGCCCGGCGGCGCGGTGGCCCTCCAGGCGCGGTTACGCAAGCCTCTGGGCACTTTTCCTCAACAGGCTTTCCCTCCCGCAACTCCGCCGGGGCTCCGGCCGGGGCCGGGGGGTGGCAGGGGCCGGTTGGAGGGTGGCAGATACCCCGTCGTCTTATGTAACCGCGGGGAGGACTGATGGTGTGGGAGGCTGGCGCCCGCCTCTGCTCGGATGTGTGTGTGTGGAGTCCATTCGGATCCGCATCCTCCCCGGGAAGTCGCCGGGAAGCCCGGGCCCCCCTCCCGCCCGTGTGTGCCCCGGGGCTCCTGCCCCTGCAGCACCCTCTTCCTCGGCTCGGACCCCCGCCGGTGGGCTCAGACCGCGGAGGGGGCGCGGGCCGGGCAGGGGGGCCAGGGGGCCGCGGTCTGGCCGCCTCGCAGGAGAGGGTGCCCGGGGCGGTGCGCGGCCCTGACCGAGCTGCGCTCCATTTGGAAACTGTGCGAAGGTGAAGTGTGGGCCCGAGGCCGGGCTGGTGTGTGCACGGCGGCCAAGCGGGGTTACGGCGCCGGCCGAGCAACAGTTTTTGTTTGTATCCAGCAACCGCGGCTTCTGCCGGGCCTGCGAGCCGGCTCCTTCCCCCCGTTCGGGCCCTGGACACGGGGGTGGGGTGGGGTGGGGTGGGGTGGGGGCCTTCGCCTGCAGCTGGAGCCCAGCGGGCCCACCGCTCAGACAGCGTCCGAAGTTGCAGTGAGGCCGCGGGGCAGGGTCCTGGGGCCGCGGGGACTGGCCGGGCGCGGGCTGCGGGGCCGCGGCGGGAGGAGCGCCTTGGGGTGCTGTGTGCTCTGCAGATCTGTCGGGAGGAGGTTTGTTCCCTCGTTGCTGTCAGTTCCCTGACGGCTGGCGCCTAGTGCAGGGGTGGAGGGAAGTGCGGGCAGAGCTCCCCACCCCCACACTTCCCCGGCTTCTGCATGGAAACCGGGAAGTGGGAACTCGCGTGGCGAGGGTGACGAGGGGGGGTGGCATGGCTTTGCCCTGGGGAGTCCCCACGGTGGTCTTCAATGAAAGGTGCCAGGGCAGGGGGCAGGCAGGCGGCGGGCTCAGCAGCTGCCCCCGGGCTGAGGTTGGTCTGGAGTCTGAAGTGAACTCTGTCGGCAGAAAACCATTAGGACGGAGCGTAAGGGACGGGGAGCCCTCCGGGGGCAGCCGAGGGCTCGGGGCCCACATGCCACAGGCACCGTGTTCGGCCAGTGGGCCCGGAGCCGTGGGCAGGCGGGGTTTGTGCCCGTGTGCCGGGCCCCGGTGCGGTTCTGCTGTCGCTGGGGAATGCCAGGTCTCCGGCAGAACCGGTACAGGCTGGGCAGCTTTGGTAGAAACCAGCCCACGTGGAGGCACAGCCGGGACAGCCAGAGCCACGTGCCTGCGGCCGGGCCGGTCCTGCGGGTCCTCCGTCCTGCCCGCGGTGGCCTGCAGTCGGGTGGCCGGGCTGTGGCCCGGCTCGGCGGCCCCTCGAGCTGCTGCCCTGCCGTTGGCTTTGGCCCCGGCGGCCCCTCGCCTGCAGCCCGAGTGGCGTTTGCCTTGGCACGGAGGGCAGGGGCGCTCACCCTTGGCCTTGCTGATTAACACCCGAGAACGGAGGGTACGGCGTGTTCCTCCCCGGAGGAGTCTGTGGCTGCAGAGGCTGCCCTCGCTCCGTGCCCAGCTCCCCGGCCGCGTCCTGGGGTTCACGGAAGGCGAGGGGGGAGGGGCAGCCTGCCCTCCCCGTCCCCTGAGAACTGGCCTCAGCCCCCCAGGGACAGGTTCAGGCGGCCGCACACCTGGTCTCAGGCAGCCCCGGGGATTGCCTGGGCCCGGGACAGAGCGGGGGAGGGAGTTGGGGTGTCTCCTGCTCAGAATGAGGCGCAGTCCTGCATGAGGGAGGGGCCTGGGCAGCTGATCTCGGCTCCGGGTGGTCTGGGGAGGGCCCGGCAGGTGAGGGTCCTGCTCACGGTCCCAGTCCCAGGAGAGGCCCTGGCTCCCAGCCCCCTGGTGACCGGAGGGGCGGCTCTGGGGGTCCTCTAAGCCGGGAGGCAGCTGGGGGCAGCTGGAGGAGGAGGGGAGTCCCTAGGGAAGCCAGGGGTGCTGCCCAGGTGTCCTGCCTGCGGGCTGGCTGCTCAGCAGAGGTTGTCCTCACTCCGGCTTCAGTGGGGAGCTGGCCTGGCCGCGGCCCCTCGAGAAGGAGAAGGTGCCAGCGCGTCTCTGCGGCCGGGAGTCGGGCTTGCCCCCTCCCCTCATTCCTCCCCCCCCCCCCCCCGTGCAGCTGGGAAGGGCTGGTGCTCGGTGGTGTGGGGCGCTGGCAGCAGCAGGGAGCCCACCGCTGGCTCCCTGATCAAGGCCCGCTGCCCAGCCCTGCCCGCTCTCCCGCCACACCCCACCCACTCCTCCAGTGGGTGTTTGAGGGAGTGGTGGGGAGCAAGGGGCCTCCAGGTCCTCTGCGGCTGACCTCTGACCCCTCCGCCCTCCCCATGCCCACGTAGTCACTTCAGACTATTGGCAGCCGTCAGAAGCCTGGCGTCGGGGCGGACAGGGCTGGACGTGGTGAACCGACTCTGATAGGCACTTCCTTGGCAACGGAAATGCCTGCCGGGTGGAGCCGCCGGTGCCTGCGGCTGAGGAGGGGAGAAGTCGCAGCGCTGCGCCCCCCTGAGTGCACGTGAGCGCGTGCGCATGAACGTGAGCACGTGTGTGCATGTGTGTGAGTACGTGCATATGTGTGAGCGCGTGCGCATGAACGTGAGCGCGTGTGTGCATGTGTGTGAGTACGTGCATATGTGTGAGCGCGTGCGCATGAACGTGAGCGCGTGTGTGCATGTGTGTGAGTACGTGCATGTGTGTGAGTGCGTGCGTGTGCGCATGACCGTGGGCGCGTGTGTGCATGTGTGTGAGTACGTGCTTATGTGTGAGTGCGTGCGTGTGCGCATGACCGTGGGCGCGTGTGTGCATGTGTGTGAGTACGTGCATGTGTGTGAGTGCGTGCGTGTGCGCATGACCGTGGGCGCGTGTGTGCATGTGTGTGAGTACGTGCTTATGTGTGAGTGCGTGCGTGTGCGCATGACCGTGGGCGCGTGTGTGCATGTGTGTGAGTACGTGCATATGTGTGAGTGTGTGCGTGTGCACATGAATGTGAGCACGTGTGCGCATGTGTGTGAGTACGTGCTTATGTGTGAGTGTGTGTGCACGAGCGTGTGCACGAGTATGCGCCAGCTGGTCACATACATGTGTGCGCATGAGCACGCGTGCATTTGTGAGTGTGTGTGGGTGGTGCTTTGTTTGCTTTTAAAAAACATATTTGTATTGATTTCAGGGAGAGGGAGGGAGAGAGAGAAACATCAGTGATGAGAGAGAACCGTGGGTCGGCTGCCTCCTGCACGCCCCCCACTGGGTGGGAATCGAGCCCGCAGCCCGGGCCTGTGCCCTGACCGGGCATCGAACCGGCACCTCCTGGTTCGTAGGTCGGCGCTCAGCCCTGAGCCGCGCGGCCGGGCACTTCGTTTGCTTTGCTGCACAGGTATTTCCAGGGGTGCCCCCCCATTGGGGGACCGTCTCCCCATAGACGTGGGGCCTGCCGTCCCTGCGTGGGCTGCCCGCATCCCTTCTCTCCAGCGGCTGCGCGGTGGCCCTTCCCGCCACAGAGTTCCGCAGCCGGGCCACTCCCTCCTCGCGGTTTCCCGCTGCCCTGAGGCCCGAGCTGCCCGGCTGCAGCAGCTCCTGCCCCGCCGCTTCCCCGAGAGCGCGAGCCCCACGTGCGGCCGGCGCGGTGCTTGCTGCTGAGGGGGACGGCGGCGGGCGCTGGGCCTGGAGGCCTGGCCTGCACCGCGTGCCGGTGGGTCCCGCCTGGAGCGCGTGCGCAGAGCTGGGGCTTCCGTCGGCTCCGGTGACTGACCGCGGGCACCTGAGGCTCAAGGTCGGAGCCGTGCCCGCCGGCCCAGGGCTGGTGGGCGTGCCGGGGGGGTGGGGAGGCTGGCGCTGCCGCCTTGTTCGCACGGAAGCCCCTGAGGACCGCACAGTCCCCCTACGCCACCCGGCGTGGCCGTGCTGGGGCTGCCCCGGACGGGAGGACCGGCTGCCGGGCAGGAGGGCCCCCTCCCCAACGGGCAAGGCAGCCGCAGGGAGCCCACGGCCCGGCTGACACTCCCCCAGTGTGCGGTCTGGGTCCTGCGCTGGGAGCCCGCGAACGTCTCCGGGACCAGGCCTTGCCACTCACCGTCCCCACCCGGCCCGCCGGCCGCCTGTGAGGACAGTGGCTGGGGGCGGGGCCTGATGGGAGACTGAGTCCGTCCCGAGAGGTGACCTGGGAAACCTCCGGGGTGGGGGGCGGGGTGCAGGGTGCCCAGTGGACAGGTGCGGCCTTGGGGCCTCCACTCGGCTCCGGCCCTCGCCCCTGCCTTTGGTTCCTCCTGCTCCTCGTACTCCGGAGCCGCCTGGTGGAGCCAGCCCCCCGTCCTGAACGCCCTGGGAGACAGCACCGCGGCCCTGCCACCCCCTCGGGGGCAGCGAGTGTGACCTGGGGTGGGTGCCTGACCCCGTGTTCCCTGAGGCGCCGGGACACGGCCCTGGGAGGAAACGCGGCTGCTCCGAGCGGGTGCTTCCCGTCGGGTGCGTACCTGCTGCCGGAGCCGTCCGTGGACTCCCTCGGCGGGTTCGTCACGTGTGAGATACGCGTGAACCCGTGGGCAGGGTTTCCCCAAACTTGTCTGCGCGCAGAGCCTGGCTCCCTGAGCTCCGCCCGGCTCCCGCTGCCAGAGTAGGTGCGCCCGCCCGGCCAGGTGCCCGTGGGCGGCTCCCGGAGGTGCCCGGAGTCGCTTTCAAGCTCCTGGTTGCCTGTCCTGCCCTTTCTGTCGCTGGCGCCTTCTTGTTTCTCGACGGGAGAAGGTTTTCCGACCACAGCCAGGACCCCGGTCCCCCGAGCGGCTAAGGGGTGTGTGGACCTGACCTGCAGGCTTTCCCCGCCCGCACGCGGGGGGCGGGGGCAGTCACCAGGTGGGCCTGTGCGGTGCCGTCGCCACACACCCTGGGGTTTCCGGGCGTCGGTGCTGTGGCTGGAACAGGCATCTTGATGGTGGAATGGGGGTGCCGGCCCCGGAGCTAGAGTTCCGTCCAGCGGGCTGTCTGCGTCCCCCGGAGCCAAGTGAGGTCAGGTCTGACCCGCCAGGCGGTGGCCTTGCTGCTCCTGCCGCGGCGCGGTGGAGACGTGCCCCTGCCCGGCGGCACGTGCCCCTGGGCCCCTCCCCGGGCCGCCCCTCCGTCTGTGCCCTCCTGTCCCCTCCCACGGAGGCAGGTCCTTTGTGGTTCAGGGACCCACGGCGCTCAGGCCGTGGCCTGTCCTGCCCTGGGCGTCCAGGCCTCGCCGGCTGTAGGCTGAGAGGTGCCGGGGACAGGCCTGCCTACCAGGCTGTGGTCAGCCGGCGGGAGGAGTCCTGGCCCGCAGGCTTCTCGCGAGTCCCCGCCTAAGAGGGAGGGCGGAGGTGCCGGGAGGAGCCTCAACCAAAGCACGTGCCCTTGACCAGAATCAAACCTGGGACCCTGTGGTCCGCAGGCCGACACGCTATCCCCTGAGCCACACGGCCAGGGCCGGGCACATGCTTTCGCTGCGGCTTCTCTAAGGCTGAATGGGAGGGGAGTGCCCCGGGTGAGGGTGGCGGTGAGAGCGGAAGGCTCTTTGGGACCGAGGGCGGGGCCGACGGTGGGAGGCCCAGGCTGAGGCCGTGTAACTGCCGTGCCCGTGGCCTGCGCTCCCATCCGTGGCGCCGGCCCAGCGGGCGGGTGTGGAGGTGGGGCCGGCCCGGGCCGCGGGCCCAGCTTGCTCAGCGGGCGTTGCTCATCCAGCGGGAGCCCAGCCCTGAAACTCAGGCCGGAGCCGCCGGGACGGCACGGGTCAGTGGTCTGGGAACGCCCTGCCCAGTTGGTCCGGCGGTAACAGGGCTGGTTTGTCGTCCGTGGTGAGAGCTGGGCCGGGGATGAGGCTCCGCACTCGGGAGGGACGGCCGGGGCCGGTCAGCGCGCGTCCCCGGCGGGATCAGGCTCTGCACTCCGGAGGGACGGCCGGGCCGGTCAGCGCGCGTCCCCGGCGGGATCAGGCTCTGCACTCGGGAGGGACGGCCGGGGCCGGTCAGCGCGCGTCCCCGGCGGGATCAGGCTCTGCACTCCGGGAGGGACGGCCGGGCCGGTCAGCGCGCGTCCCCCGCGGGATCAGGCTCTGCACTCGGGAGGGACGGCCGGGGCCGGTCAGCGCGTGTCCCCGGCGGGATCAGGCTCTGCACTCCGGGAGGGACGGCCGGGGCCGGTCAGCGCGCGTCCCCCGCGGGATCAGGCTCCGCACTCCGGGAGGGACGGCCGGGGCCGGTCAGCGCGCGTCCCCGGCGGGATCAGGCTCCGCACTCCGGGAGGGACGGCCGGGGCCGGTCAGCGCGCGTCCCCCGCGGGATCAGGCTCTGCACTCCGGGAGGGACGGCCGGGGCCGGTCAGCGTGCGTCCCCGGCGGGCCTGGGCGGCCGGGACACAGGTGGCCGCTCGCTGGAAGGCGGCTGTGGTCCCTCCGGGGCTGCCCCGAAGCTCAGGATGCGCAGGGCCGGCCCCGGACAGGAAGGAAGTGGCCGGCTGGTGGGGCCGTGTTTGGACCCTGCTGCTCTTGGCGTCTGGTCCGATGGTGTTTGTCCGGTTCCTGTGGGAGTGGCTCCCGGTGGGGCAGGCCCCGCCCAGCGCGCTCTGGCCCGGCCCCCAGCAGGAGCTTCCCTGCCCCAGAACCTCTTTCAGGGGGGATCAGACTTGGGGGCCTGAGAGAAAGCCGGGACGGGTGGGCCCATTTCATTCTGCCTTTGGTCCTGACGTCCACCCCGCCCACCCTCCCTCAGCCCTTCTCCCAGGCTTCCCGGGCCCTGGCGCGGGCCGGCACGGTGACCGGAGGGGTGCCCGCCTTCGCTCCTCCCTGTGGGACTCGGGGCGCCGGGCACCGTGGCAGAGACGCAGGCTGCCACTTGGTCGTGATGCTGGCCGCTTCTTGGGAAGCTGAGGCGGAGCCCACAGCCCCCTCCCGTCCGTCCGGGGCAGTCCCGGTCTCCGTCCTGAGCCTGGGCCCCTTGCGGGAGCTTCTCCACGCCCCCTCCCCGGAGGCTGCGGCCTTGGCCTCCCTCGAGCTCCGTGGCCTTGGCCCTTGGCCCAGCTGGAGGCCGCCCGGCTGCCATGAGTTGGGGGGAGGGGTGGGCCTGTGGGGCTCGTGGCCCTGGGGGGGGGTCTCGTGGGGAGTGGGGAGGGGAGCCTGGTGTTCCAGCCTCTTGGTGTGTCCCTGGCTCTCACCTAGCGAAGCAGCTGGAGGTCCGCCTCCCCCAGGAAGCCCTCCCAGCGCCCCGAGCTCCTGGAGGCGGATTCATCCCCTTAGGCAGGTGCCCAGGTTTTGTTTGTTTAGTTCTTATTGGTGTCCCAGAGGAAGGGAGGGGGAGAGAGAAACATCAACGATGAGAGAGAACCACTGACCGGCCGCCTCCTGCACGCCTCCCACTGGGGACCGAGCCTGCAATGCGGGCCTGTGCCCTGACCGACCGGGAATCGAACCGTGACCTCCTGGCTCATAGGTCAAACGCTCAACCACTGAGCCAGCCGGCCGGGCAGATGTCCCAGGTTTTAGGGAGCGTCAGACCGCCCTCTGCCCAGAGCCCCAGCTGGTTCCTGCTCGTGTGGGGGCTGCAGGGGGAGGCCCCCCTGGGGGAAGGCTCCCACCTCCCAGGCACCACAGAGGTGGGAGGGGGTCGGGGCAGCTGGGCACCAGGACCCTTGGAGTGAGCAGTGGGGCCGGGTCGGCCTCCTGGAGACGGCGGAGCAGGAGCCACCTCCGCACGCCCGTCTGCTGGGCTGGGAGGTGGCTCCTCGGGAGCCCTGGGCCGGCGAGCTGCCGCTGGCCCCTGCCCTGTGTGCCAGCCCTGTGCCCGGCGGTGCTGCGGGAGCCGCGTGGTGAGGCCCCGGGGAGGCAGGAACCAGCGGGCAGGCCCTCAGCCGCCCTCTGTCCATCGGGGACATGGGCTGAGACGCCGCTGAGAGCGGGAGGACCGGCGGGTGTGGAGGGCGCTCCCGCGTGCCTGGGCTGAGGGGGCCGAGGGCGGCCCTCCTTCCTGTCGGCCGGGGCAGCACCTTTGTTCTCTGTTTGCGGAGGAAGCGGCTGGAGAGGGGCCCTCGCTGGAACCCAGCTGAGGAGTAAACAAGCCAGCGGCCGGGGCCGGGGAGAGGCGAGGCCGCGGAGCTGCCCTCTGCCCTCTGCCCTCTGCCCTCGCGGTCCAGGCGGACCCCTGACGTCCAGGGAGAAGCTGGAGCCGGCAGGCGGCCAGGCCTGTGGGGCCGGGCGAGCGCTGGCCTCTGTGCGGCCTGGCCCTCCGTTGGCACGGGGCCGGGACACGGGGCCGGACCAATCGGGCGCAGCCCCAGGGCGAGGCTGTGGCTCACGCAGGACCGGGTCCTGGCCGCGGGCTAGTCCAGAGCGGGGTCCCTGTGGTTCTCCAGGGCCCCCGAGTTTCATGACGGGCACGAGGCCGGCACCTCGAGGCCCTGGGCGCCCACAGCCCGTGGACGGTGCCCGGCTTGCGGTCTGGGGTCCTGACTGGCCGGCTGCACAGGGGCTCCCCCTGGGCCGTGTCCCTGGCGCCCCCGGCCCTGCTTTTATTTGCGTCCGCCCTTCAGTGTCAGTAACGAGACTCCCTTTCCTGTCGCCGGTGAACAGCGGCCTCGTGCGGGGAGGGGGTTTGCACACCCGGATCTTGGCTCCCTCTGAGCAGGGGTCCCCGAAAAGATACACTGCCCCATCACTTGGAGAAGGCAGTGTGGTGACGGCGGGGGCCCCTCCGCGTGACGGCGGGGAGCTGGTTCCTGCCCTCGCTGGGCGGCTGCAGGGCCCGGTGCTGGGAGGGGCCGTGGGTCAGGGGCGGTGGGTCAGGGGCGGCAGGCACCCCCTCGCGGCCTCTGAGGGGGTTTGGGCCCAGCTTGAGTGCAAATGCCTCTGCGTGAACCCTCAAATAGCTAGGGATTGGGCTCGGAGAGGTCCTGCCAGAGAGCACCCCCTGCCAGAGAGCACCCCTCACTGGAGGGGCTCAGCCTTCCTGGGCCACCAGGTCTCCCCCAAGCAAGTAGCTGTGGACCCAGGAAATGCACAGGCGGGAGGTGGCCACCCACTGCCCCGCCCACCCCGGGCCTGGGCTGGCGGAGGAGGGCCCGTGGCCTGGGAGCAGGGACCCCTTGGGCATCAGCCCCCGGAGACGGCGGCACAGGTGCCGGCCGGGTCCCGCCCCCCTTCTCAGCGGAGTGGGGCCCTGCCCTGCCCAGGTGGCCTGGCTGGCACCCCAGTGCCCATCCCGCCCGCCCGCTCCCACATTCATGGTGCGTGAGCTCAGCGCTGAGCTGAGGAAGTGAAACCAGCTCTGTCCCCAGGTGTCACGGGAGGGTGTGGGCGGGCCGCCTGGTGACCTCCTGGGCCGGCCTGGCCGCCGTCACTGGGACCCGCGTCACCGGCCGGGGCCTGCGTCCCCTCCCCGTGTGGACACCGCAGCCCGGCGGTTCCTCTGGGAGTTCCTCCCGCCGCGCCGGGGGGCTGTCCGTCGGCGAGGACTCCCCGGAGAACCCGCGTGGCTGTGTGCGCGCCTGTTGTTATGCTCGTAAGGAAAACACTGATGGCCTTCGAGGGGAAGCCTCCTTCCTCCGGTCGGTCGGAGAACCGCGGGTGTTGGCACCGAGGCGCCGTCTGCAGGCGCGCAGGCCTGCTCCTCGCGGGGCGGTGTGAGTCAGGCTGGGGTCATTGACGGGGAGCGGAGACCGCGGTGGGAGGGGGCCCAGGCGCTGAGCATCTGCGGCCCCGGAGAGGCCTCGCTCGCTGACTCAGCCCTGCCGGGCCCTCTGAGCCTATGCACTTGCCACAAGGCCGCGGTTCCGTCCCTGTCCCCATTGTACGGATGCGGAAAAGCTGTTTGCCCGAGGGCGTTCAAGGGCACCGCGGGGACGGGGGGGGGGGGGGGGGGGGGGCCTGGACGGGGAAGCCTGGCTTGGCCCTGGGAGGTGAGGCAGCCCCCATTCCGCCCCGTGGCGGTCCAGGCGCTGACGCGCGCTCTCTCCCCAGACCATCATGGAGCAGTTCAACCCCAGCCTGCGCAACTTCATCGCCATGGGCAAGAACTACGAGAAGGCGCTGGCAGGTAAGGCGGCGGCGGGCGGCGGGTGGGCATGTCCAGGTCCCAACTGGTCCGTGGCGCTAGGACAGGCCCATAAGGTCTGTCTGGGAGCCAGAGGATGGGGCTCAGACGAGGGGGTGCCCCCCCCCACCCCGCCTGCTCCGGCCCTTGGAGGTGAGACGGTTTCCCTCCGGCCCTCCCGCCCCCGCTGGGCCCGAGGCTCCCAGGGGCCTGTTTCCTGGGCTGGCCCAGAGCAGAGCTCCGCCGGCCCGGGCCCACCGGCACCTCGGCCGCCGCCGCCTCCCGGTGCCGGCCTGTGCCCACTCGGCCTGTTCTCACCGGTGCTAAGGAGCCCCGCCTCCCGCAGCAGCTGACCCGTGGCGGCCTGCGGGGTGCGAGCCGGCACGGCGCCCGGCTGTGGGGCATGGCCGCCTGGTTGACGGGCACCTGATGATGTGATGAGTGCGGTGGGAGCCCCTGAGGGGGTTCCGTGGGAGACGGGTTGGGGATGTGGTTGTGCCGCTGGCAGCCGGGCCTGGGCCCTGGGCCGGCGCCTCCGCTGAGGGGCACCCAGGCCTCCAAGGGGCCCCAGGAGGGAGCGGGGCCGGACAGCAGGTGCTGGGCGTGGCCTCGGCGCCGAGCTTCCCGCCTAGAAGTCCGGCCCACGGCGACCCCTCCCGCAGCCGCTTGGAGAGCCTGAGGCACTTCAGCTGCAAGGCCGGCTCCAGCCCAGGGTCGGGGCAGCGGCTTCCTGGCTGGGCTCCCCGAGCCCGTCTCAGGAGGCCCCCTCCCCCCCCCGCCCGCCAGGTTCCCCTGCTGGAGTGGCCCCAGCGCTGGGACTCCGGGCTCTGCGCCTGGACGCACCTGTGTTACAGGGGACCCTCGAGGGGGGGCCTCACTCAGAAGCGGGGGTCCAGCCTGGACTGAAGCGTCTCGGGGGCCTGGCCGTGGGTCCGCTTGTCCCAGAGGGAACTCACCGCCCTCTCCCCGCCCCCCCAGGTGTGACCTACGCCGCCAAGGGCTATTTCGACGCCCTCGTGAAGATGGGGGAGCTCGCCAGCGAGAGCCAGGGCTCCAAGGAACTCGGTAAGCCCCATGCCGCAGGCTGTGAGCTGCGCGCCCCTGGGGGGGCGGGGGTCACCAGGCAGCAGGGGGCTGTGGGCACTCACGTGGGGGCTCTGCCCCAACAAAGCTGGGCCCAGGGCGGGGGCCGGACGGGGTGAGGCCCACGGGCAGGCGGGCCAGGTCTGTGGCGGTTTGCTGCGGTGAGCACGTCCGGAGATGCGCCGGAGGCTCCCGGACGGGTTCTCTCCCCTCCTGCGCAGTGTTCTGCAGGTTCTCTGCGAAGAGCTCGCGTCACTTTTACGGTCGGGGTGCACGGGGGGAGGCGTGGGCGCACGGGGGGAGGCGTGGGTGCACGGGGGGAGGCGTGGGTGCACGGGGGGAGGCGTGGGTGCACGGGGGGGAGGCGTGGGCGCACGGGGGTTGGCAGGGGCCTCGGCCACTCCCTTGTTCGGGGGCGCGGAGGCCAGGGGCGCCGTGTCCTGTGGTTGTTGCCTGGCCAAGCCGTGGCGGCGCCCCGATCCCATCACCAGCACGAAGACACAGCTGTGTGCTGACAGACGCGGGGACCTGCCGCGGGGCCGCAGGAGGCCATGTGGGCCGCGGCGGGCACAGCAATGCCAGGGCAGCTCCTCACGCGGCCGGGGCTGCTCGTGGGGGTGGCGGCCTTCCTTCCTCCGGGCTTGGGGGGGGGGGTGCGGCTCTGGCCTCTGTGGGCGCAGCGCTGCCCGCCCGGAGCCCCGGAGGGCGTGGAGAGGTCGGGGGGGGGGGGGGGGTCAGGCTGGGTGGGGCGGGTCTGGCTCTTTGGGCTGTGGACCAGCTGCTCCAGACTCAGGCCTCTGGCCCGACCGGGGCTCCCAGCCTCCCGCCCGCTCCTGCCCCAGGGCCTGGCCCCGCCCCCCGGCGAGTCTGTGCGGGGGAGTCCCCGTGTGTCTGTGAAAGGGGCACCTGTCGGGGTTCATCCCATGCGGCGAGGGACGTGGGCAGCCCCAGGCACTTCCCTCCCCGTGGCCACGGCGCACCGAGGGGCCACGTTGGGCAGGCGTGTCTGGAAGGTGGTGAGGTCCCACAGCCTCCTGGCGGTGGCCTCCTGGGGGGCAGGGTGTCAGCCTGAAATCCCTCCGGCTCGGGGGGCCGTCCCCCCAGGGGCCCGCTGTGCTGTGCGTCTGAGAGGCGGCCCGGCGGGGCCAGGCGAGGAGGCCCGAGGCCCCTCCTGAGAGCGCTGACGCCACGGGGCTCCCCTCGCTCAGGCTGGCGCCATCGGACCCCACCTGCCCGCACACCTGCCCCGCAGCGGCCGTGGCGAGTGTGGGCCCAGCCCCCGCCTGTCCTGTTTGGCTGTGGTCTGGCCCCACCTCCGCTTCCTCGGGTGATCATTTGCCTGGACGCCCGGAGCAGTGAGGGGCGCTGACCTGCGTCTCCGTCTGTCTTAAAGGCTGCAGTGATGGACACGAGCAGGGGGTCCGGGGGGGTCCCCAGCACAGGACCTCCTCCCCCTCCTACGCCTCTCCCCCCGGAGCCCACGCCTTAGGGGTCGGTGTGGGGCTTCCTCGGGGCACGGTCACACGCGGCCCGCTCTCCCCGCAGGACGGGGTGGGGCTGAGTGCCCGCTGCTCACCACGCTCGGCTCCTGGTGCCCAGCCCCTTCCAGGAGCCACCAGCACCCCTTCGGCAGGACAGAGGACCCCGTCGCCCAGACAGTCCAAGGGCCTCAGGAGCCCGGGTCAGAGGTCAGGGGTCGGGGTGAGGCCAGCACCTGCGTCCGTAGCCCAGTGGCGGAGCTGAACTTCCCTCCTGTTGAGACAGTTCCCGTGACACAGCTTGCCCGGGAGACGGTGCCGCCCGGGGCTCCTGGCACCCCCCCAGCTGCGTGAGGTCCCCACCGTCTCCTTCCAGAGCACGCAGCATCCCGCAGGGCGCCCATGCCACTCGCCGGCTCCCCACGTCTCTGCAGCGTCCAGACTCCCGGCGTCCAGACTCTGTGTCCCCCTGGGGACCGGAGCGAGTGCGGCTTGGCCTGACCTTCTCTTCTCGTGCCCGTGTCACCTGCGTGTGCGGGCCACCCTCCCGACCAGCCGGGCTCCCGAGGGGAGGGGAGGGGAGGGGAGGGGAGGGGAGGTGAGAGCCAAACCGGGCAGCGTCTGGGTCACGTGGGGTGGAGTGTGGTCACGTGGCTGAGGCTCGGGGTGTCCTAGCTGCCTGCCCGCACAGTGAGGCCAGGAAGGCGAGGACTTGGTCCTTTCTGAGCTGCCCCCCCTGGCTCTAGGCCGGAGTCCGGGGGCCTCGGGGGTCACTGTGGCCGCTCTCCCGGTGGGAACGCCACTGGTTTAGGCGTCGGGGTCGGCGTAGGAAGCACTTTGTGGTTCCTTTCCTGGGCCCGTGGCCCCTGCTGCTGCCGCGGCTCCGCCTGGGCCCTGCCCCGGCCGTGCTGGCCCCCCATTGCCCCCCGGCTGTGAGCGGGGCCCCCCATTGCCCCCCGGCTGTGAGCGGGGCCCCCCATTGCCCCCCGGCCGTGAGCTGGCCCCCCATTGCCCCCCGGCTGTGAGCGGGGCCCCCTCCGCCCCCCGCCGTGAGCGGGGCCCCCCATTGCCCCCCGGCCTTGAGCGGGGCCCCCCATTGCCCCCCGGCTGTGAGCGGGGCCCCCCATTGCCCCCCGGCTGTGAGCGGGGCCCCCCATTGCCCCCCGGCTGTGAGCGGGGCCCCCCATTGCCCCCCGGCCGTGAGCTGGCCCCCCATTGCCCCCCGGCTGTGAGCGGGGCCCCCTCCGCCCCCCGCCGTGAGCGGGGCCTGGCGGGACCTGCGTCTGGAGGTGCCGTCGCCTCTGAGGAGCCGTGTTCCCGCGGGTGAGCTTCCTGCTGTGCTCACGTCTGCGCTGACGTCTCGCCAGGAAGCGAGGGCTCCTCTTACTCCCGGTTCCTGCTTCCCAGGCCTTTGCCTCACGGGTTTGCTGGCCGCGGGGTTGAGCGCGTGAACTCCACGTCGTGCGGAGGTCGAGCTGACCCCGTCGTGCGGTGACCTCCGTCCCCGGGGCGTCCTCGTCCGTGTTGTCCCGTCCCCTCCCGCCTCCCGCCTGTGGCCCTGGGAGCAGCGCCTTCCTGTCCACTTCCTCTTCCGGGACGGGAGTGAGGGGGCGCATCCCTGCCCTCGGGTGACCAGGGCTCGGAGTGGCCGGGCGGCGCCCGGGGAGGTGGGGGCATCCTCCCGACACTGACCGTGTCCCCGGCGGCCAGGCCTTCTGGCCAGAGGTGGTTTTCCCGACTCAGCCTGATGCCAGCCACGCGCCCCCGTCCCTGCCCACCTGGGCCCTGGGGGGGCCCTCGGGCACGGGGCAGGCTCCCTGGCCGCTGCGTTCACCCTCCTTTCTGCCCTGCCCCTCCCCTTCCCGTTACTTCGGTCCTTCCTGCCTTTTCCTTCCTGTTCAGGGTGGAAGCTGCCTTAGCGGCGGCTCCTGCCCGTGCCCTGGTCTCAGCCCTGGTCTGGCCACCAGGACACGCGCCGGCCCGCGGTCCTCCGAGCCCGCCCTCCCCACGCTGAGGCTGTGGCGCTCAGGGCCCCCGCCGCAGAGAGAGAGACTCCAGCGTGCAGTTCCCGTGGAGCTCAGAGCCGGCGTGCGCCGAGGCCGCTGCCCGGCCGCCCTCCCGTGGAGCCGCGAGTGGCTGGCTGCCTTTGGTCTCCGCCGCCTGCGCTGTGGCCTCACGGAGGGGCCTCCTCCCGCCTCTGTTCCCTGCGGTGCGTGGGCCACGCTGGGGCGGCCCGTGCGGCTCAGCCTCACTTTGATGTGCAGGCGGCTTAGTTAGGAGCGTGGACTGCCCGAGTTCCGAGTTCTGGAACCTTCCGCAGCCCTGCTGACCCCGCCAGCAGCTGCCAGCCCCTGAGTTCAGTCTCAGACCCGTCCCGCGACCTGCGATCCACGTGGAGGCGCCTGCGGCCGCGCCCTGCTGCCCCCTGCCTGCGCGGCTCCGCCAGCCCGTCCTCGCCGTCCTTCTTGGCCGGTCAGCGCGGTCCAGGCTGCAGGCCAGTCCCCACCTGGTGCGGACACGCCTGCCCCGGGCGCAGAGCAGGATGGACAAGCTCGCGGCGGGTCTGCGCGTGGTCCAGGCGCCTCGGGGCTGCGTCCCCTGAGGGACCCGGGCGGCCTCTGCGCTGGGCAGGCGGCGAGGCCGGGCCTGGAGGCTGCAGGGCGGAGGGCGGAGGGCGGAGGGCAGTGCCCTCACCCCAATCCTCCTGACCCCAGGCCCTCAGAAATGCCATCGGCTGGCGGGAGCGTGGCGCGGAGCTGAGGGTGTTCCGGAATGGTCCAAGGTGGGGGGGGGGGTTGGGTATGGGCCCCTCTCTCTGCCCTGAGGGGGGCAGAGTCCTGGCGGCAGAGGCTGCCCTGCACAGGGTGGGGGTTCGTGTCCGTCTCCCCCGGGTGCTCCGCGGTGGCCAGGCCCCCAGGCTCTCCTTCTGATTTTTTTTTGTTTTTTTTTTTTACATTTTTATTGGCTTCAGAGAGGAAGGGAGAAGGAGAGAGAAACATCCAAGATGAGAGAGAATCATGGACCTGCTGCCTCCTGCACGCCCCTCGCTGGGGATGGAGCCCGCAACCCGGGCCTGTGCCGTGACGGGGAACCGACCTGTGACCTCCTGGTTCCTAGGTTGATGCTCAACCGCTGAGCCACGCCGGCCGGGCTGAGCTTTAAGTTTTTGGGCGATTGATTCAGGCAGAGACAGCGAACGGTGTGAGGAACTCGGGTGCCCGTCACCAAGGGCCCAGAGCAGCTGCGTCCTCTCCCGCCTGCGCCTGTCACGTCGCCCGGCGTCCCCGGCGTGCGGTCCCTCCCTGTCCCGCCTCGCTCAGCAGGCCCGGGGTGCTGTGGGCTGGAAGCACACGTGTGCCGTGCCCATCCCGGTCCCCGTCCGTGTGCCTGCAGGTTTCTCCCCGCGTTAGCTCCTGGGGGCCCCCCCGGGGCTACTCCCTCCAGGGTGCCATCCGCGGACACCATTGGCCCAGGCGAGGGCCTGTCCCGGCACCTGTGGTGCCCCCAGGCTGCACCCGGAGCCCGTGCCACCTGCAGCCCGTCCCGGGCTCCTCCCAGTGACTGCGGAGCCAGCGGGGCCGGGAGGGGGCGGGGGGCAGAGGCCCGGCACGCTGTGCAAATGTGGGCGGCCAGGCGGCTGGCTCGGCACTGTGGGCATCACGCGTCACGTGCAGGAGGAGGGTCCGTGCTGTCCCTGGCCGACCCTGGCTTCGCAGGGAGGCTACGGTTACACAGCCTTCTGGAACGTTCTGGGCTTTGCAGGAAGGCGGCACGGTCGTGGCAGTGAGCGGGCACAGCCTTCCCTGTACCCTCTGCCTCATCCACGCGTGGCCCACCGTCCCGGGAGCCTCCGTGGGGCCTCGCCCTGGGGTCTGCCCGTCCGGGCGGCTGCGGGTCGCCCTCCCGGCTCCCACGCTCTGCTGTGCGCTCGGCCTTTGAAGAGGCCGCTGTGTGAGCGGGCGTGTGCGAGCTCGCAGGGCCGGCGCCTGCACGGAGCGCGGGAGCTCCTGCTGGGCCGGCCTCCAGGCGGGGCGTGCGCTGGCGGGAGGGCGACCCGGAGCTGAAACCGCCGGGCTTCGCGCTGAGTCACTGGGTGAAGGTGTGGCCCCAACAGCCCCTGGCGTTCGGCTGCCGTCCACCTGGGCCCCGAGCGAGGAAAGGCCAGCGTCCCGTCAGCCAGAGCCTGGCCGCCCTGGGCCCCGGGGCCGCGCGCTGAGGTCACCCCCGGGCCCTGACTCGGCCTCCACGTCCCCAACCCCGAGGTCCCATAACGGCCACCGGCCTCGGTGGAGATGGCGCCGTGGCCGGCCTAGAGCAGGACTCCTCGCCTGTGGCCTGCTTGACCTTCACGCCCTTCCCCGCTGTTCCCCGCCCCCCAGTCCAGGACACCCTGCCCCCTGGACCCCCACCGTGAGTGGCCGGTGCAGGGTGGTCACTGGACCCCAGGAATAGACCACGCTGTCCCTGCCGCCCTGGGATGGCCGTCTGTCAGGGCGAGGCTCTGTCCTCGGGCTCGGCGTGGTGGGGGCACCAAGGTCGCGGGCGGCCTCATCCGTCCCGGCCGCACCCTCCGCTGAGCACAGGGAGGGAGGGGCGGCGGCCCGGGCAGGGTGTCCCCTGAGGCCTCCCCAGCGCCCACCCTGCTGCCCTGACCAGCGGTCTCCGGATGGAGCCTGTGCCCGGGACCAGTCAGCGCCCTCCCTGGGTCGCGTGTTCCCGCGGTGGCTCCGTGGCATCAGGAGCCGTGGCTCAGCGGGTCCGCAGGTCCCGGGCGTCTAGGGGCTGCTGGGGAGGATCGTCGGTGGGGACAGCGAGGTGTGGCTGGCCGCTGCCGGGTGACGGGCTTCCTGCCGGGGGGAGGTGGGGAGGAGCCGTCAGCCTGGGCTCCAAGCTGAGCCCCTTCCTGCCGGGGGTGCGGGGCCGGGGGCTCTGTGAGGACCGTCCCCTGTGCTGGCACGGAGCAGGGCTGAGGGGGCCACTTACGTATTTGTTAGTCTTCGCCCGAGGATGGTCCCCAGGGATATTAGCGAGCGTGGGGAGGAGGGGAGGAGGGGAGAGAGAAACATCGGCGAAAGGGAGACGTCGGTTGGTTGCCTCCTCGTGAGCCCTGCCGGCCAGGGACCAAGCCTGCACCCAGGTCCGCGGCCTCCGTGGGAAAGCGAGCCGGAAACCCTGTGGTGCACGGGCAGCGCGGCCGTGGCGCGGGGAGGCCTTGACCCCCCGTGGCAGGACGCCCCGCCACGTGCGGCTGCCTGGCGCCTGGGCCCTTGACACCTTCCCAGTCCCGCAGGTTCGCCGGGCGGAGGAGGACGCACGTGGGAGCGGCCCCTTCGCGCTCGTCCGCGCTGTCCTCGCCCCATGGTGTGCCCCACGGTGCGTGCAGCTCGGCTCTGGCCCGTCCCAGGAGCGTCGCCGACCCCTCGGGCCGTGCTCGCTGGCAGGAACGCGCTCTGTTTAAAGCCCAATCGGTCTTAACTCAGACCCAAGAGGTGCGGCCACTGCTCCCTGGGACTCGGGGTCCAGCGTGAGGGCCCGAGGGGCCTCCGGGGCCGCCGCTCCGCCCCCACCTTCACGTGCAGACGGGGCTGCTGGGCTGCGAGCGCCCCACCCCCAGGGCTGTCTCCCCGTCTCGCTCACCGTCTCCGGTTCGCGCTCCCTCGGCAGAGTGCAGGGTGTGGAACACATCGCCCGGCCGGCGGCTCAGCGGTTAGAGCGTCGGCTCGGGCACCAAAGGGCCACGGGTTCGATTCCTGGTCAGGGGCACCGACCTGGGTGTGGGTTCACTCCCCGCCCTAGGTTGGGGCACGTGCAGGAGGCAGCCAATCAATGTGTCTCTCTCACATCACTCCCTCCCTCCCCCTCCTCCCTCCCTCCCTTCCTCATCCCTCCCTCTCCCCTCTCCCCCTCCTCCCTCCCTCCCTCCCTCCCCCTCCACTTTCTGAGAAGCAGTGAAAAGCGTCCTTGCTGAGGATTAACAAACAAAGCAAAACAAAACCAGAACACGTTGTCTTTTCTGGAGAAAGTCCGCCTGGATCTCCAGACACGTCAGTGCTGAGCGGCACAGCGTGGGGCTCTCAGAGGCCGCGCGGCTCGGGCTGAGCGTCGACCAAGGAACCAGGAGGTCGAGGGTCAGTTCCCGGCCGGGGCACATGTCCGGGTTGGGGACTCGCTCCCCAGTGGGGGGCGTGCAGGAAGCAGCCGGCCCACGATTCTCTCCCATCACAATGGTTCTCTCTCCCCCTCTCCCTCCCTCTCTGAAGCCAACAAGAACACGTTTTAAAAAACAAGTGGAGGCTGAAGGCCGGCTCCCAGAGGTGTCGCCAAAGGTGGCTCCCTGTCTCAGGATGCAGGGGCGTCAGCAGAGAGAGGCGGGTGCGGGGGGGCTGGCTGGGACCTGGTGGGGCTGAGGGGTGAGGGCTCAGCCCACTCACCCAGGGTCGGGTGCTGTGCGGAGGGGGCACGGGGTCCCTGCACGCGGACGGACGAACAGGGAAGTGTGTGCACGTGCGTCTTCAGGAGGCCGCAGAGGCGGCCGGCCTGGGAGGCAGGTGGGAGGCAGGCGGGCGGCGGGCCGGGACCCGGTGGGGCCATGGGCTCCGGAGGCTGATCTGGGAGGAGGCCGTCTGTCCCTTTAAGCCCCAGAGCAGGGCCTGGGTGACTCAGCCTCTGTGATCCCGGGGCCTTTGACAGGACCGGGTGTGGCTGGGACGGCCTCACACCCACCCGGAGCCTCTGCCTGCGCGGGGGAGGGGCGGGCTCCCTGGGGGGGCTCCCTGGGGCCTGTGGAGCTCCGGTGGGAGGGGGTCAGCACCCAGCTGGCCCGGGGCTCAAGGAGCCACAGAAGGGTCCCTGCCTCCTCGCCCGCCGCGCCCGCCCCGTGGCCTGGCCGCCGGCTGGGCAGCAGTCCCCCTGACCGGCCTGGCCCACGCCTGTTTTTGTGTGTTTTTCTGGCGTTCTAGCCCTGGGTTTATTCAACACAATTCTCTTACTCTACACGGCGAAGTATAAACACATTATCCCAAACGCTGCAAAGTTCTCCCAGCCTCCGAGCAGAAATGTCACCGTACCGGCGGCACCCGCAGCCAAAACAGTGCGTGCGCGTTGCCAAGGGAACCCGAGGGGGGAGTCCGCTTGCTCACTGCTTCCGAGAAAGGTGTGGGCTGTGGGGGGTGGGGTGTGTGTAGAACAGAACCACCCACCGCACTGACACGGGGGCTTGGCCGGGAGGTCAGGACTCAGCGGGAGCGGCTGTGAAAGAGAATGTGCCGGGCGGGCGGCCTCCCCCGGCCCCTCTGCCCGCTGGCGGCGCCGCTTGGCTCCCAGGGACTGGAAACCTGGGCGCTTCCTGCCAGGAAATGGGGCCCCCTCAGCGGCTCAGCGGACCCACCGCTCCCTCCGCTCCGCTCTCCGCTCAGCCTCGCTGCCCACCCGCCCGTCCTCCTCCTCCCTCTCCCGGGAGAGAGTAAGGTGCCAACAGGCAGGGCCCGGCCCGGGGCACGGGGCACGAGCCCGACTTGGGCGGCAGGAGGCGGGCCGTGAGCCGAGGCCTGGCTGTGAGCGGTCACCTCGGTCTGGACCGGCTCCCGTCCGAGCGCCCGCCTCTCGGCCTCGTCCCTGCGCCCGGCTCGCAGCTCCGGAGCCTTCCCTCCTCCCAGAGCCCGGGGCGGCGGGACCGCCTCTGCGATGCCCCCGTGTTTCTGACACGGTTTGTCCCCCGTGTGCTCTGGGGCCCTGGTGTAGCCAATCCTGGAGCTGCAGCCCCGAGAGCGGGGGGTGGGGGGTCGGGTGGCACAGGGAGACCCGTGTCCGGACACAGATGTCTGCAGGCAGCTTCCTGGTCCCGGGGCCGCCCCGGGGCTCGGGGAGGAGCAGGGCCCATAGAGCTGCCCCCTGGGCTCGGGATCTGACCTGAGTGGCGGGGTTGTGTGCCACCCACCCCACGTGCGCACGGCCACTCGGAGCAGCAGCACGCTAAGGCCGTGGGCAGTGCCCGGGGCCTCGGTCCCCCAGGGGAGCTGACGGGAGCGGAACCCTCCCCGCAGGGCGCAGGGCGGGCACGAGAGCGGCAGCCAGGCTCCTGGTGCCCCTCCCTGGCCGGTTCCTGGCAGCACGAACCTCTGGTTCAGGCCGGGGGGCGGGAGGCGCCGTGAGGCTGGCGTCCTCTCCTGCGGGCTGGTCAGCCCCGGCCCGGCCCCTCGGTGTGTGGCTGCCCACACGTGGTTACGGCCCCGGCCCAGCTGCCGGGAGGGTCCGAGCTCCTCGCAGGCCCCTCGTCCCCTCCTCGCCTCCCTCAGCTGAAGTCTGTGCGTCTGTCACGGAGCCAGACTTCCGGGAGGGCCCATCGAGGTGGCGGTGGGCCTGGGAGGGCGGTGCCAGCCCACAGGGCTCCTGCAGGGCCGGAGCGTCGCCTCGAGGGACTGGAGATGGTCCTCGTGGCTGCCCCGAAGGACCGAGCCGTGGCCCCAGATGGCCCGGCCACGGGCAGGGAGGACATGGGCGCAGGCAGCGCTCGGGGCCGGGGCGTGGCGCCCTCAGGCCGGGTGGCCGCCGGCTCCGTGTCCACAGCACGTGCGGCGCCTGCCACCGGAAAGGTCCTCGGCAAGTTCCTGCCGATCCAATGAGCGCGGCCTCGACCGCGCCCGCGCCCCCCTGCGCCACGGGGTCCTTCCTGCCCGACCCCGACGGCCAGGCCGATGGCCTCCAAGGACAGGGGCCCCTCGTGCGACACCCCGTGTCCCCACTGCTCCCGCAAGAGCACTGAGGAGCGCCAGGCCCCGCCCGGCGCTTCGCTGTCCTGGGGGATGCTGGGAGACGGCGGGTGCACCCATCACTGCCTGCCCGCCAGCCGGTGGCCCTGGGGTCTGGCGCCCCACTTCTCAGCCCCGTGGGGGTGACGGGACGGTGACTGAGAATCCTGACCCGCTTTCCTCTCCGCCTTCCTGTGCAGGCGACGTTCTCTTCCAGATGGCCGAGGTGCACCGGCAGATCCAGAACCAGCTGGAGGAGACGGTGAGCCTCAGCCGCGCCGGGCCGGGCAGTGCCGCGGCCTGTAGACGGCCAGGCGGTCCCACACCGGCTCCTGTCCCGCTCGCCCAGAGCCTCCTGGCTCCGCGGGGCCTGCCTGTCCCTGTGGGGTCGTCAGCTCTGGGATCAGGTGGCTCCTCTTTCCCGTGGGGTCACCTCCGCCTGTCCCAGGAGCGGGACCCGCCTCCTCCCCGCCCAATGTGTGCTCCCGCCTGCGGTCTGAGCTGACTCGGGCGCGTGCTCTCTCTCCAGCTGAAGTCCTTTCACAACGAGCTGCTCACGCAGCTGGAGCAGAAGGTGGAGCTGGACTCCAGGTACCTGAGTGTAAGTAGCCCCTCCCTCCTGCACTGAGAGGTCCCTCTGAGCGCCCCATCCAGTGGCTCCCCGACATGCCTGCCCATCGAGGCATCACGGGGTACCCAGGGTGAACCCCGCTGCCCGGCTCCCCCGTGCCCACGTGGGGGCTGTGAGTAAAGACGGTGGCGTGATGGCGCCACTTCCTGGAACCCGCACCCACTCCCTCTCACCCGTTGCGACCGAGTCCCGGGGCTCATGCCTGCCCAGCCCGACCTTGGTCTCCGGGAGCCGGGAGCCGGGAGCCGAGGGAGGGCGGTCACGGCCAGGGTGTCGGTCGCCGGCAGGCCGCGCTGAAGAAGTACCAGACGGAGCAGCGGGGCCGCGGGGACGCGCTGGACAAGTGCCAGGCCGAGCTGAAGAAGCTGCGCAAGAAGAGCCAGGGCAGCAAGAACCCCCAGAAGTACTCGGACAAGGAGCTGCAGGTGGGCGCCGGGCCCCGGCGGGAGGGAGGCTCCCCGCCGCAGCACGCACATGTTTCGGGTTGGGGCGGCGTGTCTGTCCTGGAGCCAGCGGGTGGCCGGTGGCCCTGCTCTCGGCCTCATGGGGCCTGAGCAGAGGCCCTCAGGTCGGCCTGTCTGCGCTCGGCGCGGAGCGCGACCCGGCTGTTACTCCGGTCAGTGCGCACTGCCCACCGGGCGGGCTCTGGGCACGCGGCCGCCCTGCAGGGTGAGGCAGATGGCACTGGCGGGCGGGGGCGGGGCAGCCTGTCCTGTCACTCAGCCTCTCGCCAGGTCGCAGCCTGAGTGCTGAGTGGGCCAGGATGTAGGGCAGCAGGACCTGGAGGGGCCCGGCCCCAACTCCCTGATTCTACACCCCCGGCCACTCCGCGCAGACAGCCCCGCCACCTGCTCTCCAAGGTCACACGTGACTCAGATGAGGGGGGACTGGAAAACTGGACCCCACTTGTTTGTAAAGGAAACGTTCCGAAAGTGCTCCCCGCCGGTCAGCGTGGGGGGCACCTTGGCGGGCGGGGGGTGGCACTCGGGTCCGCCCTCAGCTCAGAGCCCACCTTCCTGCTAGCATCGGGCCGACTGCATACACCCCCACTGCTGACTGGGCACGTGCACACGTGTGTACCCGTGTGTGTGCGCGTGTGTGGTGCCTCTGCACATGTGTGTGCATGTGTCTGTGCACGCACACGTGTGTGCACGTGTCTCTGTGTGTGTGGCAACAGCAGCTGAGGGTCACCCCCTGTGGGAAGCAGCCGAGCGCTGGTGGGGCAGTAACCCCGTCACCCAGCAGCCGCCCCCGTTCCGCCGCAGCCGCAGCCTCTCCCGCATCCTGTGTGTGAGTTGCAAGGACACAGCCCTGCCCTCTGAGCGCACCTTCCCGTTTCCCGCGTCCACGGTCTGTGGACCATCGTGACCCGTCACGCCTGAGGCCTGGCCACGCGGCCGTGAGGTGTCCCACCCACCCCACCGGGACGGTTTGCCACGTTGCTTCCTGGAAGCCTGGGCCCGGGAACAGCGCCCCGCTGTCCGGGAGGAAAACAGCACCCCAGCCCGGCGTGCCCTGGGCGCCCTGAGGATTGAGGACAGGCCAGGGGCAGCGCCTGTGCTGGATCCCGAGGTGCTGCTTCTGGGGCAGCCGTGACCTAGTGCTGTGGGGTGAGCACCGTGGAGCCCCCCCGCCCCGTAAAGCGCACACAGGCCCCCCCCGCCCCATAAAGCGCGCACAGCCCCCCCCGCCCCGTAAAGCGCACACAGGCCCCCCCCGCCCCATAAAGCGCACACAGCCCCCCCCCGCCCCGTAAAGCGCGCACAGCCCCCCCCCCGCCCCGTAAAGCGCGCACAGCCCCCCCCCGCCCCGTAAAGCGCGCACAGCCCCCCCCGCCCCGTAAAGCGCGCACAGCCCCCCCCGCCCCGTAAAGCGCGCACAGCCCCCCCCCGCCCCGTAAAGCGCGCACAGCCCCCCCCGCCCCGTAAAGCGCGCACAGCCCCCCCCCCGCCCCGTAAAGCGCGCACAGCCCCCCCCCCCCCGCCCCGTAAAGCGCGCACAGCCCCCCCCCCCCCCCCGCCCCGTAAAGCGCGCACAGCCCCCCCCCCGCCCCGTAAAGCGCGCACAGCCCCCCCCCCGGCCCGTAAAGCGCGCACAGCCCACTCGAGCGCCAGCAGGCCCCGGGCTCGGCTGTGGCTCCCCTTCTGGTGGTGCCTGTGAATGCAGCCGTGCGCCGGTGGCCCTGCGTCCAGCTTCTCGCATCAGCACACGTGCTCAGGGCTCGTCCCGGCTGGAGCGCGTGGCCCTGAACATGGAGGCTCCATCTGGAGCCCGGCCCCCTCCCTGGACCCGCTGGCCCTGCGGTGACCGGTTATCTGAGAGCCATCGGAGGGTAGAGGTCACGGCCAGTGTCCCTGTGTGGCCAAGCGCCCGCAGGCTCCCCTTGGTGAAGGCGGAGGCACCCCATGTCTGACCACACAGGGTGGCGCCACGGCGGGGGCTGGGGCACGGGCACGTGGCCGTGGGCGTGGCTTGCTCAAGCTCAGCAGAGGTGGTGGTCTCTCACGAGAGCCCAGCGTTGGGGTCACCTGGTGTGTCTGGAGCCCTGGCCCGCCTGCGCCCCAGCCCCCTGAGCCCTGGCCCACCTGCCCCCAGCCCCCTGAGCCCTGGCCCCCCTGCCCCCCCAGCCCCCTGAGCCCTGGCCCACCTGACCCCCCAGTCCCCCCTGAGCCCTGGCCCCCCTGCCCCCCCTGAGCCCTGGCCCACCTGTCCCCCAGCCCCCCTGAGCCCTGGCCCACCTGCCCCCCCCAGCCCCCCTGAGCCCTGGCCCACCTGTCCCCCAGCCCCCCTGAGCCCTGGCCCACCTGCCCCCCCCAGCCCCCCTGAGCCCTGGCCCACCTGTCCCCCAGCCCCCCTGAGCCCTGGCCCACCTGCCCCCCAGCCCCCCTGAGCCCTGGCCCACCTGTCCCCCAGCCCCCCTGAGCCCTGGCCCACCTGCCCCCCAGCCCCCCTGAGCCCTGGCCCCCCTGCCCCCCAGCCCCCCTGAGCCCTGGCCCCCCAGCCCCCCTGAGCTTTGTGAGTGTGAGACTCGGGGAGGGTGCGAGGCCGCCTCAGAACCCATGAGGGGCCTAGAACCCCAACGTCGGGCAGCACAGCCCCGCCCGCTCTGCCCTCCAGGCCCCGGGACTCCTGGGCACCACCCAGGCTCGTGCTCTGGGGCCAGTGGCCAGCCCGGCGGCCCGAGCTCAGAGGACAGGCCGTACCCAGAGAGACGGCCGCTGCCTGTGAGGGGGCAGAGGGGGTGGGGAAAGCGGCGAAGTCGGTCAGACTTTGCCCCAGAGAGAGCAAGACCAGGGTGTCCGTCTGTCCGTCAGCACGGCTCCCGGGAGCGGGGCTGGGTCAGAGCCGGCCGCTGTCGCGGCTGCTGGTGACGGGCTGTGCTGAGGGACCTCCAAGGACAGAACTGGCTCAGTTGTAGGTCGGGGACAGGCACGCAGAGGCTCCCGGGCGCTAACTGGGACGCGGGTTCTCTCGGGAAGTGGGTGTGCTCCCCGCCCGCCCTCCCGCCCAGGGCTGCCCGCCCTCCGGGCATCACGGAGGAGACCACAGAGGACGTCCCGTGAGCCACAAGCCTCGGCTGGTGACCCTGTCCCTTTGGTCCTGGGGTCTCAGCCTCGCGGGGGTCCCCTCGATGGTGGGGTGCTGTGCTGCAGCCTGACTGGGGTCCCTGTTAGGATAAACGGCAGCCCAGCCCTTGGAGCTGCTGGTGGAGGCAGAGTCCTGCTGGGGAAAGAGGGGGCGGGGGGGGCACCCAGGGCTGGGGCTGCCAGGGGCCCGGAGCGGCCAGCGGGGGCACGGCCAGGCCTGGCTCCCCCTCCCCCGTCCCCATCCCTCTCTGAGAGTAGGGCTGCTGGGGGCGGGGGGGGCGTGACAGGCAGCCCGGCTGGTCCTGGTCTGAGATCCTGGGGGCGGGGTGCCTGCCACGGGGCTGCCCGACCGGCCCTGGGCAGCTTGCAGCGGCCACGCGAGCCCATTGGCCTCGGCTCCCCGGCTCGTGGGCTCTGGCAGGCGCGTGCGTCCCGGGCGACCTGCGGGGCGGGGCGCTTCTATTTCAGGGGTGTGTAATTAACCAGCAGGAGCAGAATAACCGTAATTCAGATCGTCAAGGAGGATGACGGCAGAGGCTGGTCCCGTTACCACGTGGCTGTGGACGAGGCGCTGGTGGCGGAGCCCGTGCCCTGCGGGGCGCAGGCTGGGGACGCGTCCGGGGCTGCAGGCCCTCTGGGCACGGGCCGGGCAGGGGCCTGGGTGGGCACGGAGTGCGAGAAACCAGCGGCCTCGGACCATGCCGGGCCTCCGTGCCCAGAGGGCCTCTGCCTGTGGGACGCGGCCCCTTTGTGCCCCAGGACCGAGCTGCGGCCATCCCCCCCCCCGCCGCCCCCCACGGGTGCGGGAGTGGCCCGGTGCCGCCTTCCCTGGCGCTGGAGTAGCCTGGAGCCTCTTGGGCCTTTAGAGCCGGGACAGGCCTCCCTGCAGGGGCCCCGGGGGCTCGGGCCGGAACGGAAGCGGCTTAGGGAAGTGCGTGCTTACCGGTGGTTTCCCAGCATGTGACGTGGCAGGAATGTGCAGGGAACATTTACGTCTTTGAAGTCGGGTGTGGCTTTGGCACCTGCCGAACCGCCGTGGCCACGGGGGGCGGGGCTGCCCGGCAGGCGGAGCCGAGACCCGTGGGTCCAGCACCCACAGAGGCCGCCCGGCCGAGCAGGCGTGAGCGTGACCTCCGACCTTCTCCAGGTCTCGGAGCAGACCCCCCAGGGCGGTGGCTCAGGTGCCTGTGGCCCCCGAGTCCCTGGCTTGGGGGGGGGGTTGGTCTGTGGGCCTCGAGCCTTTGTCAGTGCCCGGCTGGCTCCGTGGGCTCCCTCCGGCCTCGGTGCAGCGCTGGGCGTGGGGCGCGGGCACACACTGGCCAGCACCCTGAGGGGGCGTGGGCAGCTGGTCTGATGGTCCCGGGTCCCTTGCCAGCCTGTGACGGCTTCGGGCCCTTCCCCAGGACGCCGAACCCGGGCTCGTGGGTCCCCGAAGCCGCCGGGGAGACCCCCACTTCTCCCCCAGCAGCACGTCCTCCTTCAGCCAGGTGGCCGCCCTGCTCGGTCCCCGCCGCCTCTTGCCCTGAGCTCTTGTGTTTAAATGAGACTTTTCAGGGCCTCTGACCCACGGAACCACGGCCCGGTCCGGCCACACGCGGGCTCCCGCGGCTCGGGGCTTCCCCCGCTGACCCAGGCCGCTTCCCGTTCGTGGTGGGAGCGCCAGGCCCGTCAGAGCCGGGAGGGCACGGCCTGGCCCAGGCTCCAGGGACCAAGGAGGCCCGGGCAGCCCTGACCCCCCCTCGCTGTCCCCGGAGGCTCCCCCGCGGCAGCGGCGGGATTCCGTGCGTCCACGAGCTGCCGGGACGGAAGGGGCCGCGTGCGGTTTCTGAGAACCGTGGGAGCGCGGCTGCCGCAGGGGCTGAGGTGGACGGCGCGGCAGGCACTCGTTCGGGGCGCGCCCCCCCCCCCCCCCCGCGTCACCCCGGCCTTGGAGGAAGAGCCCGGTTCTGATCACTTTGTCTTCTCGGATCACAGCTGCTCAGCCCAGTGACTCAGTGGAGCAGCCGTGGGTCTTAAACGCTGTCTGTCAGCTGGGTGTTTCTATAGCGCCGTCGCCATAGCACCCGCTGAGCCGGGAACGGGCACAGCCGGGAGGGGCCCGGCGGTGCAGGGCCAGGCCTCGCTCTCCTGCGGACACTGCTTGCGGGGTGTCCTGCCCTCGGCGGGCCGCCGTGGCCTGGAGCCCGCGGGGGGCACATGCCCCTGGTGTCCCGGGGGAGGCTCCACGCGTGGCCTCGATCCCAGGAGCTGCCGGGAAGCCCTGGTCTCTCCCTGCGAGCCTCGGCGTCCGGGGAAGGAGGCCAGGGCAGCCGCTGTTCCTCGACAGCCTGGCGGCCACGTGGCCTTGCCCAGGGCTCTGCCCCGGCCAGACTGCTCGGGGCTCCGGCCGCTGGACACCCAGGGCCCTGGGGGAAGGTGGCGGCTCCCCGTCCTCACGCCCCCGCTGGGTGGCCGCACCGCAGGCCCGTGGGGGGCAGTATTTCTCCCGCCTGTGCCCCAGGAGACGTCCCTGGGGAGACAGACGCTCGCTCGCTGGCCCCGGGCCTCTGCCTGAGCTGCCCTCCCGCCAAGCTCCTGGTTCCCCTGGAGACCTGCCTTTGAATAAGTGGAAACTTAAAAATAAGACGCAGCCCCGCCCCCCGCCCCGGGGGCTGCCAGCCCGCTAATGAGGCCAGCCCTGTGCCCGGGCCAGCGCAGGCTGCTCTGCTGGGACGGGGGAGCTGAGGGGGGAGGTGAGCGCAGCCTGGAAACCCAGAAGCCGGAGGAGCTGTTCTCAGCCGCACTCCGCCTGCACCCAGGGGGCCCGCGTCCCCGTTACGCCGCGTCCTGGGTGACGCTCAAGGCTGCCTTTGCTGCTCCGAGGCCCCACCCAGATGGCACCGCCTCTGCTCGGGCAGCCTCCCCGACCCTCCGCCCGAGCTGGGGTGGCCGCCTTCCCGCACACGCCCCTCTGAGCGAGCCCTTCCCCCGACCCTCCGCCCAGAGCGTGCTCCCAGCCCCTGGGCCGCTGCCCTGTCCTCCCCCGCCCTCGTGGGCCTCGTCGGGGCTTCGGGGAGTGGACAGTCCCCTCGGCGGGCGCCCCCTCCACCGCGGAGCCAGGTGCCATCTAAGGAGCCCCCCCCCCCGCATGCCTTGCCCATTGTGCCTGGCACAGGCCTCCAGAGCCCGGATCTGCAGGCTCCCGTCTCCCGGAGGAGCCTGTGCAGGGGAGCTTTGGGGGGCAGGGCGGGGGGGGGCACTGGGGCAGGGAGGGGGCACTGGTAGGAGGCCTGGGGGGAGGGTGGGGGGGGACACACATTTCGTAACCAGAGGAAAAGTACTTTGAGCTGAGCTGCTTGGGATGAGGAGGAGGAGGAGGTGGAGGAGCGGGGAGGGGGGAAGGGAGGGGGGAGGGGGGTGCAGGGCGCCCCTGCTGGAGGCCTGGAGCCTGTGTGCAGACCTTTCTCCCCAGGTGCCATCCTGGGGCCCCTCGGGTGCATTCGTGGAGGGTCCCGGCCTGACTCCCAGAGGCGGCGGCCTTGGTCTGGGGGTGGGTAGCTATTTTGATCCCCATTTAAGCTGCCCTCCCCGGGGAGTTTAGTGTGGAAAGCTGGGTGGTCTGCAGGGCGGTGGGGAGGTCCCAAGTTCCGGTGAGGGCTGGGCAGGGCCTGCCTTGCGGGGTGCGGCTCACTGGCGCTGGGAGAGTCTGGAGGCGGGGCCTCGCCCCCCAGCTGAGCGCTGCTGCGGCAGGAACAGCCTGCTCCCGCTCCCGCTCTGTCGCCCACCTGGGCTCGCACCGCCTACCCGCGCTGAGTCAGCTGGCGGAAGGTGCTGGATCGGGCGGGGGAGGCTGCCCCCTGGTGGCCGGCTTGCACCTGCCGGAGGGCTGGGTTGCTGGGGAAGAGCCCGTTCTGCAGAAGCCGCTCCGGGCAGTTCCAGCAAGTTCCGGCAGCCCGGGCGTGCAGGTCAGCCTCGCACATGCACCTGGGGGGGGGGGGGAGGGCGGCCTGCAGACCCCACAGGTGTGCATGGCTGCTCTGCCTCCCAGGACACCCCCACAGCCGTGCGGCTCGTTAGTTTCCAGCCTGCAAGCCAGAACACTGGGGCCCAGCACCCAGCGCGGCCTCCTGTGCCGCCCCCTCGGGCTGGGTGTGAATTAGTCACGCTCCCGCCCCGCGCTGGCTGAGCTTCCCGGGCGGCGGCTGGCTTCAGGTGCTGGGAATCAGGCCCCACCCTGCCGCCCGGTCCCCAGCAGTCCGCCAGCATGACCCGCGAGTGTGGCTGCCGGGTTCAGAGGGGACAGGGGGGTTCAGAGGGGACAGGAGGGAGTGCTCCCAGGGCACAGAGGCACCCTGGCCTTGGGGCTGCCAGACTATAACTTGTACTTAAGTTTCATTGGCCAAAGCGAGTCACATGGCCAAGGCCGCACCCATGTGCTGGCCAGGAGCTGTGTCCCACTGCCAGTGGGCGGGGCCCGCGCTCACCCCTGTGGGCGGGCCGTGTGACCTCCGCTTCCTGCCTGTCACTCCACAAAGCGCTGGGCCCTCTGTCCGTGGCCTCGTGGGCAGGGCTTGCTGGTGCCATTTTTTTATGACTTTATACGTTTTGTTAAAAGACTCAATATGTAGCTTACCATTTTTAAGTTCAGAATTTATCTCCCCAAACTGACGCCCTGTCCCCTCTGGACGTCAGCTCGCTGCCCCCCAGCCCCGCCTCCCACGCCCGTACTGAGCCCCCCTCACCCAGCCTCGGGCCGTCGACCCGCTCGGGCCTGGTGGTTCTGGACGTCAGTAGTTGGGTCGGAGGACTCGGTCCGGTTGAGGCGTCTCGTGTGGGGTTTCGGTTGTGGTGCGTGGGCATCCATCAGGCAGCCCAGAGGAGCCGCCCGGACCGCATCCAGGAGGGAGCCAGAGCTGGGGGTCAGGCTGCAGAGTGGACCCACCCCAAGACCTGGGGGGTGGGGGCTGGGGCTCGGGTCCAGCGGTGGCTTGGCGAGGCCGCCGTGTTGGTCCCGGCAGCTTCTCAGCCTCTCAGGCGGCACGGGGGAAGGTCTGTGGCCGGTCACTCCAGTCCTCACCCTGTGCGGGCTCCTCGGCCCTCCCCCTCCCCAGGGCTTCCTCCTCCCGCACCACCACCCGCACCCGCTGGGCTCCCTGCTCCCACCTCGTTCCGTCCCCTCCACGAGCTGACACCCCGGGCCCTCACCTCAGCCTTCGGTCCTCTGAGGCGGAGCTCCAGCCGGCCAGGGTGGCTCGGTGGTGGAGCAGCGACCTAGGAACCAGGAGGCCAGGTTGTGAGTTTGGTCCCCAGTCGGGGGCGTGCAGGAGGCAGCCAATCAATGGTTCTCTCTCATCGTTGATGTTTCTGTCTCCCTTTCTCTCTGTGAAATCAACAAAAATACGTTTTAAAAAAGAGGCGCTGCCACGGGGCTTTGCCCGCCCGAGTGCCTCCCGTTGGAGCTGAGACAGGTTCTGGAAACATCCGCACGCACGGGCACGGGTGCCCCGCGAACCGGGAGGACGGGGCAGCGGCATGGACATCCGGGCCGTGGCCTCGGGCAGGGGCTGGCCAGACACCAGATCTGGGCACACGGTGCCCCCCCTCTTGGGAAGAGGCCCCCAGAGATGAGCCTGACCCCCTGGGGACCACCCGCCCTGGGCCCCCTGCCGGAGGCAGAACCCCGGCCACAGGGGTCGGCGTGGGCAGAGGTGCGGGGCAGGCGGCTGTGTGTGCCCCAGGCCTGGGGGTGCCCACACGGGAGTCACGGACGTCCTTTCCCGGCTTACGGGGCCCCGCCCTCTCTCCCCAGTACATCGACGCCATCAGCAGCAAGCAGGGCGACCTGGAGAACTACGTGTCTGACGGCTACAAGACGGCGCTGACCGAGGAGCGGCGCCGGTTCTGCTTCCTGGTGGAGAAGCAGTGCGCCGTGGCCAAGAACTCCGCCGCCTACCACTCCAAGGTGAGCTGCCCGCCCGCCTGGGCTGTCGGCCACCGCGCCTTCACGGGCACTTCCGGGCCCCGAGGGAGGGGCTCCGGGGACAGCGGCCAGGCCAGAGGCTGCGGCGCCGCCTGAGGACGGTGTCGCTGACAGGCTGGGAGGGGCCAGCTCCTTGGAGGGGCCACACGGCCGGGAGCCCCTGTGGAGCCCGGCTCCCCTGAAGGGCCCAGTTCCCCAGAGTGCGCAGGCAGGAGCTGGAACCTTCTGGAACCCTCTGGGAGCTTGGAGCTGGCCGGTGGGGTCCGCGCACACACACTCACACGTGTGCTCGGTCTGAGACTCGGCTTCGGCCCCCTGGCCTGGCCTCCAAGGAGACGTGCCCTCCCCAGCGGAGAGGCCGCGGCGCCCAGGGCAGCGTCGTGGGTGCGAAGCGAAGCAGGGACCGTGCGGGACCTGCGTCCTGTGGGAGCGGCGCGGCCGCGGCCTCCACACACAGTGAGGGCTCTGCCCGCGGGGCTCCAGGCGGCTGCGGGGGCACCTGCGCCCTCTGGTGGCGGGTCAGGGAGCGCCATCGTCCGTGTGGGGCACCTGCGCCCTCTGGTGGCGGGTCAGGGAGCGCCATCGTCCGTGTGGGGCACCTGCGCCCTCTGGTGGCGGGTCAGGGAGCGCCATCGTTTGTGTGGGGCACCTGCGCCCTCTGGTGGCGGGTCAGGGAGCGCTATCGTCCGTGTGGGGCACTGTTTCCCAGAGGTGACACCTGCTGTCCCAGGCGCTGACCCGGCCCCCCTCCGCGGGTTCGAGAGCACAGGCTCTGCCCTGGGCCTGGCCTCTGACCCCGTAGCAACGGGCTCCATCGCCCGGGGCGGCGCTGGCCTTCCCCGACTGAAGCTGCTCGGGAGTGCCCTGACCTGGGGCGTCCGTGGTGCCGGGTCCCCGCTGGCCTGTCTGCCCAGCACCCCAGACCGTCAGCCGTGTGTCTCTTCCCGTTTCAGCCACTGCTCGTGGGCGTGGCCCCAGGTCGGGTGTAAACAAACCTCTTTGCCAGCGGGCAGCCTGGCCTGCTGCCCCGGCCCCTGGCCTCACGGCCGGCTGGGGGGCTCCACGGCTCCACACCCCCGCCCCCACCCCCGCCGGCGCCCCCCGTAGCCCTGCCTGCGAGGCTTCCAGGCTCAGGCCGTGGGGGTGGCCCCTCGAGCATCTGGCGGTTTGTCCATGAGGGGGGTCCCCATTCCATGGCCACCCGTGTGGGCCACTGTCCACGCGCAGCCCAGCCAGGTGACCCCTGGGGTGGGTGTTGGTGGGGGCCTCCCGGTGCCCGGTGGGGCTGGGCCGCAGGCGAGGTGAGCGCAGGCCGGGGAGGCTCCCGGGACGCCGGAGCCCGCGTTGCCCTGACCCGCCCACCCGCCCCCGCTTCAGGGCAAAGAGCTGCTGGCGCAGAAGCTGCCGCTGTGGCAACAGGCCTGCGCCGACCCCAACAAGATCCCGGACCGCGCGGTGCAGCTGCTGCAGCAGCTGGCGAGCAGCAACGGCGCCGTCCTGCCCGGCGCCCTGTCGGCCTCCAAGTCCAGCCTGGTCATCTCGGACCCCATCCCGGGGGCCAAGCCCCTGCCGGTGCCCCCCGAGCTGGCCCCGTTTGTGGGGGTGAGTGCCCAGCGCCCGGGAGGCCTGTGGGTGTGGGGTGGCGCCCCCCGCTCGGCCTGGCCCCCCTGCAACCCGGCCCCTGCCGCCTCTCCCCACAGCGGCTGTCCGCCCAGGAGAACGCGCCCATCATGAATGGCGTCTCGGGCCCCGACAGCGAGGACTACAGCCCCTGGGCTGACCGCAAGGGGGCCCAGCCCAAGTCCTCGTCTTCTTCGCAGCCTCAGACCAAGATGAGCGACTCCTACTCCAACACCCTGCCCGTGCGCAAGAGCGTGGCGCCCAAGAACAGCTACGCCACCAGTAAGGCTCCGGCCCGGCCCGGCCCACGGGGGGGAGGGGGGACCCCAAGGCTCACACGAGTGTGTGCATGTGTGTGCTGCACCCTGGGGCCCTTGGAGACTCCATCCTGAGTGGTTTCTCAGGGCTCCCAGTTCCGTCCAGCGAGTGGGGGTGCCCAGCGCAGGGGGGTGCTAAGGAGGCCCCGTGGACAGCTCCCGCCCTGGGGCCGGGGCCGGGGGGGGGGGGGGGCTGAGGCAAGCCTCCTGACCAGCCTGGGAGCCGAGGCCCAGCCCGCGAAGGTGGCAGCTCTGAGCCGCCGCATCCCCGCGCCCAGGCCCTTCCGGAACCCGAGTCCACCGCTCTGGTGGCCGGGCAGGGTACCGGACGGAGGTCCGTTCCAGGCCCACTGGGCCGAGCTGACGGGAGGTGACAGCGTTGGCCTCCTCGGCCGCGCGCCCCTCACGCCCCCTGTCGCCCCCCCGCAGCGGAGAACAAGACGCTGCCCCGCTCCAGCTCCATGGCGGCCGGCCTGGAGCGCAACGGCCGCACGCGGGTGAAGGCCATCTTCTCACACGCGGCCGGCGACAACAGCACCCTGCTGAGCTTCAAGGAGGGCGACCTCATCACCCTGCTGGTGCCCGAGGCCCGCGACGGCTGGCACTACGGCGAGAGCGAGAAGACCAAGATGTGAGCCTGGGCGGCGGGCGGGCCCTGCCCTTGGGCGGGGGGGGGGGGGGTCGTCCCTGACCCTGGGCCCCACCACTTCCCTGACCACCCCTCCCCCCTGAACCCCCCTCTCCCCTGGGCCCCCCTCTCCCCTGGGCCCCCCCTCTCCACTGGGCACCCCCTCTCCACTGGGCCCCCCCTCCCCCTGGGCGCCCCTCCCCCCGGGCCCCCCTCTCCCCTGAACCCCCCTCTCCCCTGGGCCCCCCTCTCCCCTGGGCCCCCCCTCTCCCCTGAACCCCCTCCCCCCTGGGCCCCCCTCTCCCTTGGGCCCCCCCTCTCCCCTGAACCCCCTCTCCCCTGGGCCCCCCCCTCCCCTGGGCCCCGCCTCTCACCTGGGCCCCCTCCCCCCTGGGGCCCCCTCTCCCCTGGGCCCCCCTCTCCCCTGGGCCCCCCCTCTTCCTTGGGCCCCGCCTCTCACCTGGGCCTTCTGTTGCAGGCGGGGCTGGTTCCCCTTCTCCTACACGCGGGTGCTGGACAGCGACGGGGGCGACAGGGTGCACGCGAGGTGAGCGCACTGGCCAGGCTGCGGGAGGGGGTGCTGGTGACAGCAGCTGTCGGCGGCCCAGGCCCTCGCGGCACAGAGCTGGGCTGGCTTCCCTGGGCCCTGGGGTGCGTGCGCGGAGGCGCTTCGTGGGAGGGCGGCCGTGTGTGGGCAGCCTGTGTGCTGACCCGTCGGGCGGGCCTCGTGCCCTGCTGGACCCCGGGCGCCCCTGCTGCCGTGTCCCGCAGCATCGGCCCCGGCATCCTCCTTCCTTCTTCACTCACCTTTTAATGCGTCTTTACTGGTTTTAGAGAAAGAGGGAGGGAGAGGGATAGAGAGAAACATCAATGATGAGAGCATCGCCCATCGGCTGCCTCCTGCACGCCCCCTACCCCGCCTGGCATGGAATCTTCTGGTTCCTGGGTTCACACACCAGCCGGCCGGCTCACCTTCTGAGCTTCCTCCTGGCACACCTTTGTGCCCAGTTCCGAGGGAGGGGTCCATGGGGTCCGGGCAGCTGCCACCCAGGCCGCCGAGAGCAGCCCCTGGTCACCGCCTCTTCAAGGGCAGAGCCCGGTGTGGGGAGGTGGGGCCAGGCCAGGCCCCAGGCTGGCATGTCCCTGAGCACCGTCCGTGCCCGCAGCCTGCAGCCGGGCAAGAGCAGCAGCACGGGCAACCTCCTGGACAAGGACGACCTGGCCCTCCCGCCGCCCGACTACGGCCCGTCCTCCCGCGGCTTCCCCACCCAGACGGCCAGCACCTTCAAGCAGAGGCCCTACAGCATGGCCGTGCCCGCCTTCTCTCAGGTGAGTGCGAGGGCGGGCGCAGGGCTGGGGGGGGTCAGGGCTGGGGGGGAGGGTCAGGGCTGGGGGGCCGCCTGGGCCGCAGCCCCTGTGGGCTCCTCCGCGGAAGGCCTGGCGCTTGATCACAGGCCGGGCGTGGGGGTGGGGCCCTGGGCCTGTCCAGACGCGGCCTCAGGACAGGGCGGGCGTCAGGGAGGACCGGTGTCCCAAGCCCTGCCTGAGAGAGAGGGACTTCCAGTCGTGTCCACGTGCAGGCGTGGCTCCGGCTGCTCCTGGGCCGGAAGGGCCGGGGCCTTCGGGGAGGCTGCTGGGCTGGTGGCGGTCGGAGGCTGTGGCTCAGGGCTGGGACCAGGCTTGCTGGAGGCGGGCCCCTCCCTCTCCAGCCTGTGGGCCCTGGGTCCCCCCACACCTCACTGGTCCCGGGCCGGGATCCTGGGGAGGCTGACAGGTCCCCAACCCCACCTGCTCAGCTGCTCCTGCCACGGGATTCGGGCGCACGGGGTCATCAGTGACGGGGTGGTGTGTGCCGTGAGTTGGCTGCTGGGGGGGGGCCTTCTGCGCCCTCTGCACCCTCAGCTGTAGGCACCCCCCCCCGCCCGGGTCAGGAGGGCACCGGCCCAGCCAGCCCTGCTCGCAGCCGTGCCCGGGACCCAGCCTGACTGTCTCTTTCCTCCCCAGGGTCTGGACGACTACGGGGCGCGGGCCGTGAGCAGGTGAGGGGCTCTGAGCTGTGCTGGGGAACGGGGGGCAAGGGGGGGCAGGGGGGCCGGCCCCTCCCTGGGCGCCCGGCTGGAGACCATGGGGCCTCTCGGGTCAGGGAAGCAGGGCCCGGGGGCCCATGTTCTGTGCCCCATCAGACCCTCAGGCAGGACGCCCTGCCGAGGCTTCGCCGCGTGGGCATCGCCGCGTGGGGGGCCCCCAGAGCTGCCTGTGCCTGGGGGGGGCGCGGGAGCCGGTGTCTGCGGCCCAGCCTGGCCCTGACCACGCCGACCGACCCACAGCCCCTCGCGCTCCTGCGGGCCCCGCCCTTCCTCCCCGGCCTGCCGGGTCCACTCGGCACCGGCGCTGGGGCGCTGCTCACGCCTTCTGCCCGGCTCTGCCCGCGTCCCAGCTCCGGGCGCCCCGGCAGCCCCGGCCAGGCAGCGGCGCTGAGCGGCGGGGAGGCGCGGCCGGCAGCTGTGCTTGCTCTGTTCGCAGCGGCAGCGGCACGCTGGTGTCCACGGTGTGAGGACGCTGACACGGCACTGCCGCCGAGGAGCCCGCCGCGCTCTGCCTCCACGTTCCTCTCCGCTCTCGTCGGTTTGTTTTTGGGTCGTTTTTCTTCCCCACCTGCCCCTCTTGCCTTTTTGGTTGGTGACCCCAGACTCTGAGATCCCCAAGTCCATGGTGCTGCCCCACCTCTGCTCCCCGTGGACACGCCATGTGTGGCCCGCCCGCTGGCAGCGTGCGCGTGTCCTGGCCGCTGCCCCATCTGCCGAGGCCACAACTCGCTGCTCTTTCAAAGGCTCGCCGTGAGCCAGCTCTGACGTTTGAAGAAAAAGAAAAACCTTAAAAAAAAAAAAAAGCAAAAAAAACAACTGAAAACAGGAAAAGGACTTTTTTTCCCTGAAAACAAAACCAGAAAAAGATATGCATGGACTCCGGTGTACTACTGTTACTTCTGCACCTGGCCCCGCGCACGGGGCACCTGCCAGACGGGGAGGGGCGGGCTCCCCGGCGCCGTCCCGGGCCACCCGGGGAGGGCTACCGCGGGCCTCCGAGGACACCGGCGCCCGTGAGGGAGGCCGTGGCCACGCGGGCCGGGCCTGAGGGCTCCCTTCTCTCGGACTCTGTGGGACGGCGTACAGAGCCCAGAGCGCGGCGTCCCTCTCGGGCGTGGCGCCCTCACCCAGCGCCCTGGCGGGAGGGGTCGGGAGCAGGCGCCGCCTGGCCGCACGCGGACATGCCAAAGACCTCCAGGACCACCCCACCCCGCGTCCCGGAAACCGGTCCCTGACCGGCCTGGTGACGGCGTCTCGGCCACCCGGCGGCACAGGGCAGAGGCACCGAGGGCGGCTCCGGGCGCTCGCCCGCACGCCTGCCACCCCCGGGGAAGCAGGCGCCCCTGCCCCGTCCTCCCTAAACGCTCTCGTCTTTTTGTGTGTCTTGCTGGCTTCAGAAAGAGACACGCTGGACTCGGTGGCTACTGGTATTGCCTCCTCACACGCTGAAGCCGGGGAGCAAGCGAGGGGCGGCCCTGGCCCCGGCCCTTCCCGCCGCGGAGCCGGGAGCCGCGGACGCTCCTTTAACGGCGGCGTGACTTAGCGAGAGCCTCCCGCGGACTAGGACGTGGCCGGTAGCGTTGGCGACAGAAGCCGCCCAAGACACAGACCGTTTTATATTTAAGGAAAATGCAAAAAAGCCAGACCGTGGGCCTGTAAAACCTCTGTGCTGGTCCTGCCTTTGCTAACAGCTCTCAAATCCAGGGGACTCCCGCTTGGATGAATGTAGACACACCGCCAGCTTGTATGAAGATGTAAAGTGCTCAAGGTGTTTTCCCGTCTTTTTTTTTTTTTTATCTGAGTTGTGCCCTGTGCTGCAGTGGTTTGAATAAAAGTTTTATTTATTGCATCGAGTCGGGTGTGGTACCTCCTTGCAGCCCCACAGGGTCCCACGCCGCCGCCCGGGAGCCCGGGGCCGAGGGGCCGGCCCTGGGCGCCCGCCCTGCCCGGACCCCCACCCGCACCTGCAGCAACAGCCTGTGTTCCCTTGCAGCCCCGACGTGGAAGTGGCCCGATTTTGAGCCGCCGTCTCGAGTTAGTAAGTGTCGGGTTTCCTCGCGCTGGTCAGTCTGCGTCCGCAGTGCCCGGCGGACCCTCCGGCCTCTGCCTGGCGGGCGGGGCGGGGCCGCGGGGTGGCCAGCATGCTCGCTCAGGGCTCCAGGCCTTCGCTTCCCTGCGGCCGCTCCTGGGCTCAAGGATTTCCTGTCGGGCTCCCCTGCCCTGGGCACCCCCACTGCCGGGCGCGGCTGCTGCCCTCTGTCTGTCCGGGCTCCTCCTGCCTCTGCTGCTGCTTCGGCCACAGTCGGGGTCTCCCTGGTGATCAGATGGGGCTCCTCTGGCTGAGGGTTCCCTCGGGCCTGTGGGCGTGGGTCTGGGCCTGCCCGAGACCCCCAGGCTGGTGAGTATTGCAGCCCCGAGGGGGTGGGAGGCCAGGGTGGGGCCCGGGGCAGAGCTCCCAGGCGAGTGCCCCAGGCGAGTGCCCCAGGCAGGGGGAAGCAGGAGCTGCTGTAGGCCCCCCCCCAACACACACCACACACACCACACACACATACACACTCACACACACCACACTCACACACCACACTCACACACCACACACACACACACACACACTCACATACACTCACACACACCACACAGCACACACACATACACCACACACACATACACCACACTCACACACCACACACACACACACACATACACTCACACCACACACACAGACACACACACACACCACACACACATACACACACACACCACACACACACACCACGCACACACACACACGCACTCACACAGACACTCACACATACACTCACACACACACACCACACTCATACACACACACCACACACACACACACGCACTCACACAGACACACATACACTCACACACACACCACACTCACACACACCACACACACATACACACACACGCACTCACACACACCACACACACACACACACAGACACACCACACACCTCACACACACACACACAGACACTCACACCACACACCTCACACACACACACACACACCCCATGGCCCGGCCTGGCCACGCCCACCTGCCCCTGCCCCGCCCACTGGGCCCCACCCCACCCCAATACACTGAGGGGGGCCCTGTGGGCACATCCTGGTCCTTTATCAAGGATGGCGGTCGCCTGGCCCCACGGGCGTCCTGGCACTGCCATCCCATGGGCAGCCAGACCGCAGTGGATCTGGGCTTCCTCTCGGCCGCCGCCCTTCTGTGGGTGAGCTGCAGCCCGATTTCTGGAAAGTTCTGGAGACAGATGCTCCTGAAGTTTGGGAAATGGTGGAAATGCCTCTGACGGCTCCGCGTGGTCGCCCTGGGCCTCCACCTCCTTTCCGGCCTCTGTGGTGCCGTGTCCGGCCCCCGGAGCGGCCCGCCTGTCCCACCAGAGCTGTGCTGCCTGGGGTCCCTCCAAGCTGGTGGGGCCGAGCACCCTTGCCTCTGGGGGCCCCGGGAGGCTGGGGCTGGGGGACCCCGCCCCTGGGTGCAGGGCAGACCCCGGGCCCAGTGGGCTCGGGTTGAAGTGGGTGCAACTGGCACGGGCCAGCAGCACAGTCACCCGGCTCCCGAGTCCCTGGGCGGGTGCCTAGCACCACTTCTGGTCGGATGAGGAACCTCCCAGCTTGGCTGAGGTCAGGGCGGGAGGGGCGGGAAGATTCCAGAAGGCCCAGGTCCTGCCGCTCTGGAGAGCCGCCTGGGTTTGGAGACGAGACAGGTCGGGAGGACGTGGAGGCCTGTGCCTCGTCCGCGTGGCCCTGCTCCCCCACCAGAGGGGTCAGGACTGGGCTGTCCTCAGACGGCCACTGCCGGTTCCCCGTGGGTTCAGGGCACGATTAATTCCAGGGGGTCCCCAACAGCCCGGCCTCGTCCGGTTCCTGAGACTGCAATTGGGGTTGGAGGGGGCAGGCACTGTGGTGTGGGGGCCCCTCAGGGCCGCCCCTGGGCACTGGGCCCTTGTGCTCTGAGCCTGTCCTGCCATCGCCCTCGGGACCCGAGGCCTGCTCTGCGCCCGGAGCAGGAACCCTTTCTCCGTGGAAAAGGCGCGCCGGCTGTGCTGTGTCCAGCTCAGGATGCCCGCGCGGCGGCTCGGCGAGGGCCAGTGTGCCCTGGAGCCCCGCCGGGGTCAGCCTGGATGGTTCCCTGTGCAGGCCGCCGTCTGCCCGCGTGCTGGCGCTGCCCGGGCCGTGACCAGCCCTGCAGGACCGGGGTAGCTCACGAGCAGGTTCTTTCCCCGGAAGGAAGAACCTTCCAGAAAGTGACAGGTGCCTGGGGGCTGTGTGCTCCCTCTGTGCTGAGAGGTGGGGGTGTCGTCCGCCTGGGGTCTTTGCGGGGCGGGGGGGGGGGGGGCTGGGAGTGTTTGCGACGGCGCCTGCAGTGTGGACAGGCATGTGGGCCACGGCCACACTGTGGGGAGCGGGTCAGGGACGCGGGGTCAGAGGCCAGATGCCCTCGGTGGTGGGGCCTTTCTGGCCCTGTAACCCACCCCCCCCCCCCGCCGCCACGGCCACGGCGACGACGCTGTCGTCACTGACCCTCGGTGAGGGGGGGTCGGGGGAGTGCTGTGTGCGCCCGCGCCCTCCTGGCCGCTGCCCACAGCTCTGGCCCCACGGAGCCGCCCGCCCTCCTCTGCTCGGCAGAGACTGTCGGACAGACCGGCCCCAATTCCAGGCCCAGGACCCCCACCCTGACCTTGGGGCCAGCGAAGGTGGGGAGCCCTCCTGGGGAACCCGTCTAGCGGAGGGGGCAGCCGGGCGCGGGCCACCTGTGCCCTGCGTCCAGGGGCGGACCCCTCGGGAGCCAGCACGCGGCCCCTGCCCGTGGCCAGCACCACCGGAGCTCGCGGGCACAGGGCGGCACCGAGAGGCCCGAGTGGGGAGGCGGCCTCGTGGGCGCCCCCGGAACGCAAGTCTCACGCGCGGAGGCCGTGGGCGGGCCCTCCGGTAGAGGCAGCCCCGGGCGTAGTTGTTCAGAAGACACGAGTCCCCCGGGGAGCACAGGGGCGCCCCTCCTGCTGGCGCCCGGCATCCTGGACAGCGCCCGCCACGCCCGCCGCCCCGCGGCGCGGACGCCCAGGTAACGGCCGCGGAGCCGAGCGCTTCGCCGAGTGTGGTCCTGTCCGTCCAGCCTGTGTCCCATCGTCTGTCGCCGCCGCCTGCGTCCGAGCCTCCGTGGGCGCCAAGCACAGGGTCCTGAGGACCAGGCGGGCGCCGGCCCCTGCTCATCCGCTCCATCTCAGCCTCTTGTCTGGCCAGCCCATCTGTCCGTCAGCTGTGGCCTCGGCATGCGGGGAGGGTGTGCCCCGGGTGACGGGGCTGCCGCCTCGCTGGGAGGTGGTTTCTCTGGGAGCCGTGTGCGTGCGCCTCGTGTCCGTCCGTCCGCTCAGCGTGGGGCCGTCGCAGGCCACCCTGGGGCCCGGATGCATGGCCGGGCGTGTGGGCTGCTGGGCTGTGTGTGTGTCTACAGGTGTGTCTTCGGACAGGGGCTGGGCCGCTGGGCCTGTGGGCGCCTCCCCAGACTCGGGGGGCGGGGGGCGGGCCCACTGGGGACTGAGAAGGAACTGGGTCCAGCCCCAGGGCAGGAGTGGAGGGCAAGGTGGCTCCCCAACCCGCCCTGCCCGGGGGCTGACCGCTCCCATGGGGGAGTGGAAAGGGGTGCCCTGGGTTAGCCGGCCTGTGGGCGGCACCCTCCCTGGCTCTGAGCCCCCCGAGTCCTCCTCTTACAGGTGGGGAGACTGAGGCCTCGGGGTCCAGTCGGTGCCATTTGTCCCCGGCGCCCCGGCTCACGGCCCCCCACACTAACGCCGTCCTCTCCTCCACAGGAACCCCTTTGCCAGTGTCCAGCTGAAGCCGACAGTGACCGACGACAGGTCTGCCCCCCTCCTCAGCTGACCCCCCGCACAGGCCGCCGGGCCCGCCCCGCCCCCTGGGAGCCTTGTTCCCAAGTCCCTGGCCGCCTCCAGAGAGGCTTCCTCACGCCTCTCCTGGACCCGCAGCGCCTGTGACCGGGCGCTGACCGGGCTGAGGGGCTGGCTGAGCCGGGCCTGCTGGCAGGGCCGTGGGCCCAGAGCCCAGGGCGAGGGAAGGACAGTCCACCAGCTATGGCTGCGGGGAGCCCAGCCCCTGCCTGCTCCTCGGTGTCCGATCAATAAACAACTGCTCCACCTGTGCCCGCTGTGATCTGTCGCCTGGCGGGCAGGGCGCCTGGGGCGGGAGGCCTGGGGGCAGGAGAGGCCTGGGGGCGGGGCCAGGGGCGGGGGAGGCCTGGGGGTAGGGGCGGGGCCTGGGGCAGGGGAGGCCTGGGGTAGGGGCGGGGGCAGGGGCGGGGCCTGGGGCGGGGGGGCCAGGGGCAGGGGCGGGGCCAGGGGCGGGGCCTGGGGCAGGGAGGCCTTCCTCCTCTGGTGGGGACTCTGTCACGGGCACCAACCTTCCTGGCAGGCCCTTGGCTGGGGCTCTGCTGGGCCCCCACCCCAGTCCCTCCCTGCCCAGCCCCCTTCCCACCTCTCTCCTCCCTGTCCCCGAGGGCGAGGGGGGAGGGTAGGCGCCTTGGCCTGGGTCCCCGAGCTGGGTGCCATTGGGGGGTCCTGCACAGGAATCCTGGGTGGGGGTGTGGGTGGGGGGTGTGGGTGTGGTTGTGGGTGGGGGGTGTGGGTGGGGGGTGTGGGGGAGTGGGTGTGGGTGGGGGGTGTGGGGGTGTGGGTGGGGTGGGGGTGTGGGTGGGGGGTGTGGGTGTGGGTGTGGGATGGGGGGTGTGGGTGGGATGGGGGTGTGGGGGTGTGGGTGGGGTGGGGATGTGGGTGGGGTGGAGGGGTGGGGGTGTGGGCCCTGCCCCCGCCCCCATCCCTGCCCAGCTACTTCCGTATTTCAGCTGCAGTACCAGGCTTTAGGAACTTTATTAGACATTTGTGGCTGAAGTACAGCATGGTGGCCGGGGCTGTGACCGCTGTCCTGCCCTTGTCCTCCTCACCTCTCCGGGCAGAGCCGCTCCACCCAGGCCCTGGAGGCAGAGCCCCAGCCACCTGCAGCCCAGGCCAGGAGCGGAGGGCGGGGCCAGGAGCGGAGGGCGGGGCCAGGAGCGGAGGGCGGGGCCAGGAGCGGAGGGCGGGGCCGGGCCAGGAGCGGAGGGCGGGGCCGGGCCAGGAGCGGAGGGCGGGGCCGGGGCAGGAGCGGAGGGCATGGCCGGGCCGGGAGCGGAGGGCGGGGCCGGGCCAGGAGCGGAGGGCGGGGCCAGGCCAGGAGCGGAGGGCGGGGCCAGGCCAGGAGCGGAGGGCGGGGCCAGGACAGGAGCGGAGGGCGGGGCCAGGCCGGGAGCGGAGGGCGGGGCCAGGCCAGGAGCGGAGGGCGGGGCAGGGCCAGGAGGCAGGGGCAGGGGCAGGAGCAGGAGCAGGGCTGGAGAGAGGTGGGGCTGCCTCCCAGCTCGCACTGCCCTTGTGCTGAGGGAGGGCTCCCCTGACGGGGGGAGGGGCAGTGGGAAGAGCTTCCTGGGTGTCTGTGGCCCATCCTCTTTAGGCAGGGCCCAGTGGGGCAGGACAAGAGGGCGGAGGGGCCAGCCCCCCACCTGGTCAGGAGGGACTGTGTCCTGAGAGATGCCCTCCCGCCCGAGGCTTGATCTGCAAACCCCCAAAGAAACACACGAAGCCTGAAGGCTTTTCCTGGCTCAATTTCCCGTAAAAACAAACAGGGAACAAGAGTCATTGCACCAGCACCCTCCGCCTCCAACTAGTGAAAACAGAAACCGACACGGGCCCGCCCACACTCCCCACGCACCTAACCTGTCTCTTTGGCAACGACACCTGCAAGTCCTCCATCCGCTCCCTCGCTGAACAGCAGGTACAAAAATAGCCCGTGCTGCCCGCCCCCCCCCCCAGCTGCACCCCAGTCCCTTCCCTGCCGGCAGGGCCCCGACGGACCGCGGGGGAGCCCCCCTGTCTTTGGGCAGCTGGGCAGGGCGGGGCTGTGCCCTCAGAGGGTACTGCCCACAGCAGCCAGCGGAGGGCACCTCTAGAGGGGCCGAGGGCAGGGGTGGGGCCAGAAGTCCCCCATCTTTCAAGCTGCCCCCTTGGCTCCAGCATGGGGACCCCGAGGCGGGCGTCAGCCCAGACCCTGCTGGGAGGGAGAGCCAGGGGTCTAGCCGGGTCGGTGAAGGGGAAATACAGCCACAGACTGAGGGGCGGGTGGCGGGCCCCGAGCCCGGGCTCCTCTCTGCACTGAGCAAGCCCAGAAGCCGGCAGAAGGGGCCAAGGGGGCGGGAGAGGCTGTCCAGGGCTGTGCCGCTCCCTCGCCTGGCGTGGGGCCCAGCATCCTGCAACGCCCTTCAGGGGTCAGTGGGCAGGGCGTCAGCCCCTGACCACCCCGCCCCCCTGCAGCCAGCAGGTCCCCTGCACTCCAAGGCCAAGCAGTCCGACCGCGGAAGGGCAGCCGGGACAGAGGGGCAGGGGCTGTGGGGCTTCCCGGGGGCAGCACCGGCTGGCACGCACGGCCGCCCCGCTGTCCAGGGTGCTGCGGGCACGGAGGTGCTGGAAGCTGCTGCCGACCATCGCCGGTCCCCGCGTGGTCCCATCCTCCATCCTCGCCGCTGCGTCCCATCCTCGCCGCTGCCCAGAGCAGGACCAGCAGGGGCTCGAGGGGCCTCATGCGTCCTCACAGCTGACCCCAGCACCTCCTGCAGGGCCTGGCGAACAGGGCCCCGAGGTCAGAGAGGTGCTGAGGACCGCCCCCCCCTCCACTTCCCCTCCTGGCCTGGGGCCACTGCCCAGCCCCCTCACTGCCTGCCCGTCTAGGTGGGAGCCACGCCCACTCCTCCTCCCACTGAATCCCCAGCACCCAGGCCAGGGCCTATCCTCTGGAGGGGAAACTGAGGCCTGGGCTGGCGAGCGTTACGCACGGGCTCCGGTGACCCGCTCGCTTGCTCAGAGGCCCATCAGGACCGTGTGTGTCCAGGGACAGCGACGCGCCGAGGCCGCGGGGAGCGGGCGGGTCTGCTGGGGGACAAGGTGCCCCGGGGGTGTGAGTGGAGGTGGTGGGCCTTCAGGGGAACGGGCACACGTGGCGGGGAGGCACCGGGCAGGGATGAGCCCTCAGGGCTGAGGCTGGGGGGGCGTGCCGCACGAGGGAGGGGTGAGCCCGGCCCTGTGTGGGCCCCACCAGGCCCTGAGCCACCACCCCGGGCGCTGGGCAGTGGCCGTCAGACCAGAGATGCGCCAGGCCCTGAGCCGCAGGGGCAGTGGGTGCGGCCGGCCGGCAGGGTCTGTGGGAGAGGCTGCCGCAGGTCTGGGGGGACTAAGAGGGCAGGGCAGGGGCACTCAGTGTCCAGCCTGTCCCTTCGGAAAAGTGAGAAGACAGCGAGGCCTGAGGGCCAGGCAGCGTCCAGGCTCAGGCCAGAGGACAGGGCGGCGAGGCCTGCCAAGGGGCCAAGACAGACACACCTGCGCGCGACCCGGCCCTCGGAGCCTCAGTTTCCCCGCCTGAACTCTGAGCTTGCACAAAAGGATAAGTGCACAGCCCGGCACCCAGCAGGTGGCCCTCCTGATCGCCCACTTCACTGTCCCGGTCCGGCGTCCCGTCCCGCCGGCCCCGCCGCAGCCTCACCTCCCACGGAGCCGGCGTCCGAGTCGGAGACGTGCGTGATGGAGAAGCGGGAGGCGGGCGCGGGCGTGGGCGAGACCGTGGGTGAGACAGTGAAGCGCGAGAAGGGGCCGGGCGCGGCCGGCTTGGGGGGCGCGGCGGGGGCGGCCGGGGCGGGCTCCCGGACGGGCGTCAGCAGGAAGCCGTCATCCCAGGGGAGCGCCCCGCCTGCAAAACGCCCGCTGTCACTGACGTCACTGCCAGTGACGTCACAGACCTCGCCCCGCCACAACACCTCACCCACCCGGGATGTCGCAGGCCCCGCCTATTACACCACGCCATCCCCATAGGCCCCGCCCCTCAGACCACGCCCTCTACACGACGCCATCCCTGAAGGCCCCGCCCCTCTGACCACGCCCATGACACAAGGCCCGCCCACCACATCACACCATCCCGTAGGCCCCGCCCCTCTGACCACGCCCACGATACAAGGCCCCGCCCCTGCAGGCCCCGCCCCCAGCTCACCCTCCGGGCCTGTCAAGCGGATGGGGGAGCCTTCGGGCGGCCGCAGCCGGCTGGGGGCGCTGGGGGCGCTGGGACTGCCCGGCAGGAAGGCGGCGGGCGACTCGTTGGCTCCGGGGAAGGGCTCCCCGAGCTCCCGGGTGGGGCTTTCCTGCGGGGTCAGGGCAGCCGGTGACGGGGCCGCCAGCAGCGGGGCCTCCCTCCGCCCCGGCCGGCGCCCACCCTGGCGCAGCCCCGCCGCCCACCTGGTCGAAGAGGTAGACGGTGACGTCGTCGAAGAAGGACACGGCCTTCTTCTTGCGCTCCAGGTCCTCGCGGAGGGCGGCGGGCAGCAGGCCGGGCATCTTGAGCAGGCTGCGCAGGCGGCGCGCGCTCTGGCTCTCGGCCACCACCACGGGCACGGGCGCCTCCTCCTCGCTCTCCTCGCTCTGCTCCTGGACGCTGCAGCAGCGGAGCTCCTCGGCCGACTCGTCGCTGTCCTCGCTGTCCTCGTCCTCGTCCTCCAGCCGGCCCTCCGGGGCTGCGGGGAGTCCCGCCAGGGCCAGGCAGAGCGGGGCTCTGGGGGCGCCCCGGCCCCCCATCCTTTCCTGCAGCGCGGGCAGCAGTCCGCGGGCCTCCGGGAGCTCGGGGCGGTGGCTCTCGGAGCTCCGCGGGACCGGGGTCAGCAGGAAGACCTTGGACCGCCCAGGACCGGGCACGGGCGGCACCTGGGCTGGGCCTTGGGGCCAGGCCGCCTCCTGCCTGGGGCCAGGGGGGCAGGCGCTTGGCCCAGGGGGAGAGTCCCCCCGAAGTGGCAGTGGTGACGCCGCTCTGGGGCCAGGGCTCCGCGCCTCCCCCGGCACCCGGGGCTCCGACGGCTGTGCGGGCCGCAGCCCCGGGCTCTCGGCACTCCCCAGGCCCGGCTCCGGCCCAGCGGCCGGGACACCGCCGGCCCCCTTCTCAGGCCCCGGTGGGGGCTCCGGCTCCGTGTCCAGGTCCGAGAAGTAGGCCGAGTCGCGGTAGGGGGTCTTCTCGCTGAGGGCGGCCGGGAGCGCAGTCTCCAGCCCGGGGCTCTCACCCTCTGGGGCCAGCCCCCCGAAAGCCTCGGGCTCCCCCGGCTCGAGGGCCTCCTTGAGCACGAACTCGGGGGACTCGTAGTTCTCCGTGTCGTAGCCGCTGTCCGGGGCTCGGGGCTGCCCCCCGGAGCTGCCCTCGGCCGGCGGGCTGCACGCCTCACCGCCGCCGTCGCTGGCCGAGGACGGGATGTCCAGCGAGTCCAGCGAGTCGGGCGTGCCCACCTGCCTCTGCAGGGAGCGGAGGGCCGGCGCCGAGTCCAGCCTCTCGGCCGGAGGGCCGTCGCTGGACAAGTCGGTGAAAACGCCGGACGTGGCCTCCGTGGTGTCCTCGTCCTCGCTGCCCGGGGCCTCCAGCTCCAGGGAGCTGCTGCCTCCGTCCCACGTGGGGGCTGGCTCCGTGGCGGAGGCCTGGCTGCTGGCAGGCGTGGGGGGAGCAGGCGGGGCCGGGGGGGCGCTGGCCTCCTCCGTGGGAAGCAGGGCTCCCTCTAGGGATGGGGTCGGGATGGACGGAAGGGGCAACTGGGGTGCAGCAGGGCCCTCGGCCTCCTCTGCACAGCTGGGCTCTGTCGGGGGGCTGTGGCCCCCCCTCACCGCTCGCTCTGTCCAGGGGTGTGTGACCAGGCTCCTGGCAGGTGCCGGGCCCTCGGCAGGACACAGACGGGGGAGGTCCGGGCAGCGGCCTGGCTCCCGGCCATAGCAGGCCCCCTCTGGCCCCAGGAGAGGCTCTCGGGGGGGTCGCTGGGGCCAGGGGGTGGCCCAGCTCAGGGACGGCCTGGAGGGCACGCTTCCTGCCAGGACAGCCGTCCATGTGGCTGCCGTCCGTGCGGCCCCATGTGCAGCCCGGGACCCAGGACGCGGGGGCTCGCCTGCTGTTGGGCAGCCAGGGTCCTGCCGTTCCAGAGGTGGATGCCCCAAGGGGGTCCCCAAAGTCGGGCGGGCAGAGAATGCCCACACCCCAGTCAGCATCCTCCACTCTGGCCTCCACCTGCATCAGGCCCCCAGGCGAGGGCGAGGGGCAGGGTGGGTCCTGGGAGGGGCTCCTGTGTGGGTGGTGGTCAGAATGGCCCCAGGGGCCGTCGGTGGAAAGCGTCTGGCCCAGGGGCGGCTCCGTAGCCAGCGCAGCGGCCACGCCGTCCGAATCCTCGTGATCTGGGCCCGGGGAGCTCGGGGCGCAGCCGGCGCAGTCGGGGTCATGGCCGGCGGTGGGCGTGGGCTCCTCCAGGCGAATGAAGTACTCGCTGCCCACCGAGGGGCTGTGCGCGCTGAGAACAGGCACCACGCCCGGGGGCGCGCCCTCGGGGGCACAGGGCTCCTGGAGGCGCCTGGGGCAGCCCGGGCTCAGCGTGGCCCCTGGCGGCGAGAAGGCGGCGGCGCCGCGGCCTGCCTCCCACTTGTACTCGAAGTTGAGGCCGCAGCTGGTCTCGGTCACGGTCAGCACGTCGTCGCCCTCGGCGTGGAAGCCGTCGCCTGAGAACTGCTCCAGCAGCGGGAAGGACGAGGCCGTGGCCAGCTCGCCCGCGCCCCCCAGCGCCGGGCCCCCAGCGCCCGGCCCGCCCGCGCCGCCCCCGCGGGGCCGCAGGGAGCGCCAGCGCTGCTCGAACTCCTCCTCCTCGGCCTCGGGGGCGGCGCGGGCGCTCAGGCAGGACAGCAGCAGGTGCACCTCCTCGGCCGTGGGCCGCTGCTCGGGCTGCAGCCAGCAGAACTGCATCACCTCGTACCTGAGGGGGAGGCCGCTCAGCCCTGCCCGCCCCCCCCCCGGGCTCCCAGCAGTGAGCCCACCTGCCCTCTGGGTCAGCGTCTGGGGTCCCCTCCTCACACTTGCGGGCAGTTAAAGGACACCCCCCCCCCCCCCCGTTTAAGTGGAACCAGCAACGGGCAGGCACGTCCCGGGCAGCCCCCCCTCCCGCGGGCGAGCTGTGCTTTGCGTAGCCGGGCCGGTGCCCTTTGGCCCAGGGTGGGGCGCAGAGGTCCCTGCCGGCCAGAGGGGAGCCGGGGGAGCGGGAAACCCAGGGGGTCAGGAGCTACACCCCGAGTGTCCGACCTCCTCTGGGGACGCCTCCTCCCAGCCGGCGTCCCGGCGCTCACCAGCGGTCGGACAGCGGCAGCGGCAGCTGGGGCTTGGGCAGCTTGAGCTGCTGCTCGCGGACGGCGTGGGCCAGCACCTGCCGGTCCGAGTGCTGCGGGTAGGGCTGCGCGCCCAGCTCGAAGAGCTCCCAGATGGTCACGCCCAGGGACCTGCGGGGGGACGGCCGTCATCACAGGCGCTCGGGCGCCCTCCGGAGGGTTCTCCCTCAGCAAGCGGCAGGGTCTGCGGGCCGGGCCCACGCCCGGGGCCCAGGGCCAATACAGGCCAGCGTCGCCCTGAACGAGCCCAACCCATCGTGTGTTCGTTCGTTCGTTCCCTTTCCGTGCCCAAGGCCGGTCACTGCCCGCACGGGAGCTGCCCTGGCAAAGCTCCGGTCCTGCCGTCACTGGAGGGAGGGGCAGACTGCGCCAAGGCCGAGGGAGGGGCGTCTGGGGACCCTCTGCTCAGCATGGGGTGGGGGCGGGCGGGGGCATGCAGGCCTGGAGAAGGCCTCGGTCCTTCGGGGCAGTGGCTTCACCCGCTCCGGGGACGGGCTGCCCAGAGGCTGAGGGACAACGCAGATTTGGCAACAGAGAAGCCATGGCCACGGCCACCATCCGGGTGGCAGGTGGGATCGGTCCTGCGTCCTCCCCAGACACCGGGCACCGGGCAGAGCAGCCGTGAGTCTGATGGCGGGGGGGGGGGGGTAGGGGGTAGGGGAGGCGGGGGGGGGCACGCACCACACGTTGCTGGCCTTGGTCTGGTCCACCACCAGCAGGTTGCCATGCACCTCGTCCACCAGCTCAGGGGCGATCCAGCGCAGCGGCACCCACAGCTGGTCCGCGGTCACAAAGTAGTCCTCCTGCCGGCGGAGGGCAGTCACCGCCCGTAGGCACCGGCCCCGCCCCGCGGCCCCCCCAGCCCCTGGGCCCCACCCCGCGGCCCCCCCAGCCCCCGGGCCCGCCCCTTCAGCCCCCCCAGCCCCTGGGCCCCGCCCCGCGGCCCCCCCAGCCCCGGGCCCGCCCAGCCGGCCGCTCACTCTGTATTTGCCATGGGCCAGGCCGTAGTCTCCGATCTTCACTGTCAGGTCGGCGGTGAGCAGGCAGTTCCTCAGAGCCAGGTCGCTGGGGGGGAAGGCGGGGTCAGCCTGCCGTGCCCAGCGGGGGCTTCCAGGCCACCGAGGGGGCTGCGTCCTGGCTGCTCCGTGATGGGCAAGAGGGTGTCCAAGAGGCGGCGCCTTCCCCTGCCCGGAGCCCCGCCCCTGCCCAGCACCGGGCATTTCGGGGGGTCCACAGGGACCCGGCCACAAGCTGCCACGTGGACGAGGACCATGAGGCCCAGGGAGATGGAGAACAGGCCGGCGCTCAGTGCGGGCATGGCCAGCGGTCACTCCCCTTACCTCATCCTGCACCCCCACTTCTTCGGGGTCACCAGCCTGCTGGCCCTTCCATCCCTCGTCTCTCGGGGGCCAGCCAGCCGGGACTCTGTGGTCTGTCCTCCCGCCCACCACGCCGTGGCCCTCAGCTCATCACTGGGGAGGCTGAGGTCCTAAGTGTCCCAGGGCCCTGCCCTGCCCACACGGGGCCTGGGCGGGGCGGGGGGCGGGGTGCTGCCTGCAGCAACGGGGTTCCCCCAGCCCACCTCTAGCCCAGCAGCAGCCTCGGCTGCCGCGCCTCCCCTGCCTGCCTGCCTGCGGGGTGTCTGGGCGCAGGGCCGTGGGGAGTTCGTGGGTGGGGCCACGTCCAGGGGGCATGAGGGCGAGTGGGCGCAGCAGGCGGGAGGCTGGCAGCTGCCCTCTTCAACAAAATCACTGATGCTGGAGTTGCGAGTCATCACTCAGCACCAGGATCTTGTTGGGGAGGACGGCCCGTCTCGTCCAGGCCACGTCATCGCCACTTCTTCAGGCACGTCCCCTGCGCTGGGCACCCCGGCCCGTCTGTCCCCCCTCAGGGGCCAGGGAGCAGGACTGAGCCTCCCTCCCCCGGCCTGAGGGCGACGGGAGAGCGGGGGGGGGGGGCCGGCGGGGACCCGGGGGCACTGCCCGCCTCTGGGGCAGAGAACAAGCTCAGGGGACAGCACTTCGGCCGCCCCGCCGGACAGGGGCACGTCACCTCGCCGTCCCGCAGAGCAGGGTCTGGCCCCCCGGCCTGTGCTTTCTGCTCAATAAAACGACCGCCCAGGGGTCCCTGGACGCCGCATGGACGCTGCCCTCCCACGGGCTCTGGGGGCGGCCCCTCACCTGTGCACGTAGTTGCTGCGATGCAGGTGCAGGAGGCCGCAGGCTACCTCGCAGGCCAGGCGCTGCAGCGTCAGCGGGTCCGGCGCCAGGGGCTCCGCCAGTCGGCAGCTCCGCAGGTAGCCCTTGAGGTCCCCCTGCCAAGAGGGGCCGGGCCGTCACCCCCGATGGGATGGGTGCCTGTGCAAGCCGCCGCCCCCCCCCCCCCCCCACACACACAGGGCCGCTGGGCGAACCCGCAGGCCGGGCCCTTCTCCAGACCAGCCCCCCAGCCCGTGGGCCCCCAAGGCCACTTTCTGAGCTCGGACCACTGGACCCGCTGGTGGGCGGCGGACGGGCCACGGGAGCAGGATGTGGGCCGGGACAGAACCAGGCAGGTGGCCCGCGTGTCGGGGCAACTCCGACCTGCTGGCTCCACCAGCTGGGAGGCCACGCCACCCCGGGCAGGGCTGCGGCCAGAAGCCCAGAAGGCAGACGGCGGGGCTGCGTGCCTCGGGCCTGTGTCTGCCCGGGCACCTCGGGGTGGCTCGGAGGGGTGCCTGCGGGGAGGGGTGCCTGCGGGGAGGGGCTTGGGGGAGGGGCCTGGGCACAGTTGGCGGTCGCCTCTGGGGGTGGGGCGGGCCCCTTGCTTTAGGGGAGATGGGAGGCCCACAGAGTGGGGAGAGGGGTCCCCGGCTCAGCAGTCCTCTCTGCGGGGATACGGGGCCCACCCTCCTTCCTGGAGAGGAGCTGGGGGAGGGGGTCAGATGGGGGGGCAGGCGAGGAGGGGGTACTCACCATGGGGCAGAACTCCATCACCAGCAGGTAGGGCGTCACCTCCACACACTGGGCCAGGCACTGGAGCAGGTTGCTGTGCTGCAGGGCCCTGTGGAGCCGACAGGCTGACCGGGCTCCCACGCAGGGCGGGTGGGGAGGGGGGCGGGAGGGCGGGGAGGGGGACAGGAGGGCGGGGAGGGGGGCGGGAGGGTGGAGAGGGGGACAGGGGGGCGGGAGGGCGGGGAGGGGGGCAGGGGGGTGGGGAGGGGGGCGGGAGGGCGGAGAGGGGGACAGGGGGGCGGGAGGGCGGGGAGGGGGGCAGGGGGGCGGGGAGGGGGGAGGAGGGGCAGAGCACAGAGCTTGCCTTGCATGACAGGGTCCCGGCGCCCAATGCAGCCCCCGCCTCCAGCCCCCGGCCCGGCCCGGCGCCACCCACCGGTAGGGCTGCGCCTCCTCCAGGAAGTGCATCTGCTCGTGCACGCTGGCGCTGGCCTTCAGCTCCTTCACCACCACCTGGGCGCCGCTCAGCCCCGACTGCACCTCGCCCAGGAACACCTGTGGGCCGAGCGTCACCACCGCCCTGCGGCCGCCCTCCCGCCTCGCTGCACACAGGAACCGGGTCTGGGCCCTCCCAGGGCACCCTCCCGGCGGCCATGCGGGGAGGAGGGCACCTGCCTGCCCGCCCAGGCTGGGGGTCAGGGAGAGGCTGGGGGTCAGGGAGAGGCTGGGGGTCAGGGAGAGGCTGGCCTCTCGGGGCACCTCCCGGGCAGCACACACCTCCCAGGCTGCGGACCCCAGCTCCCCAGGAAGGGCCCAGCAGGGGGGACCGAGAGAGAGGGGACCCCAGGGCTGGGGCAGCTCCCAGGAAAGGCAGTCTCCACCTGCTCCCCTCCCCCCTCCCCGCCTGCCCACCCGCCCGCCCACAATGCCGACCCCTCCCCACCCCAGCCCGCAGCTCACCTTCCCGAACCAGCCGTGGCCCATCTCCTCCAGGTACAGCAGGCTGTGCCGGCCCAGGGCCGCGGACTGGAGCAGCTGCACTGTAACGGGCGGCGAGGGCTCAGGGACCCCGGTTCCGCCCGTCGCCCTCACCTCGCCTCTCGGGGGGCTGCCCTGCGGGCCGGTGCTGGGGAGCCACCCTGGGGGCTGCCATCAGGAGCCGGGCAGTCTGGGCCCTCAGGATGCACTGGGCATCTTTCTGGGTGGGTCTGGGAAGGCTGTGCCCGGCCACAGGGTGGCTCAGGCCGGGGACAGCAGTGCCTGGAGCGGCCCGGGGCCGAGCCCACGGGAAGGAGGACACGGACCGACCGGTGCCCTCGCCCCCGCCGCAGGCTGGCATTCCAGCGCCAGGCTCGCCAAAGGCTCCTTTGTTGGGGCGGCTTGGCACGGCCGGCCGGCCGGGGACACAGGGGCTCATTCTCCTGCGGGCCAGCTGGCGAGGTCAGCGGGGGCGGGCGGGGAGGGGCCGGGCTGTGGGGGCCACTCACGCCCTCCGGGCCCAGGGGATTCCCCGAATTCTGCTCCCACGCCAACGGCCCCGAGGGCCCGGGGAATGCTGACCTTGATGCTGAGCCCGCGAGGGGCTCTGAGTCCCAGGGCTCCACCCCCCACCCCAGCCTGCTGGCCCCTCCGGCTGGGGTCTCCCCAGCAGAGCGCCCGGCCCCACGAGGCGCTGGTTCAGGAGAGGCCTTGGCGGCTCCCGATGACCGGCCATTTGGGCCGTGGGGTTCCCCGTCGCCGCGCTTTTCCCCGCGAGGAAGGACGCCCACCCTCCTCCGCAGGGAAGCGGCGGGCTGGGCGGCCTCTCCCGGACGTGACCTCGCCGCGGCCCAGGTGCCTGCCAGGCCAGGCGCCCTGAGCAATAAACTTGCGTCTGTTCCGCGTTCCCAGAGGGCGAAGGGCGTCCTGCCACCTTGGGGACCCACAGGGCCCGCGGCCCCAAGGGGCGCGGAGGGAGGGGGTCCGGGCAGGTGGGGCCCCAGCCAGGGCAGGGAACACTGTCTCCGAGTCAGGCACGGTCACGGGGTGACAGGCCGAGGCCGGGGCGTGTCCCGGGGTGGCCCCTGGCTCCCCCCAGCGGCCCAGGCCAGCACCTGGCGCAGGCTCGGCGACCCGGGTCATGGGGGGCTGGGCCGACCGCGGGTGTGTGAGGTGGCCCTTTGCGCGGACGCCCTGGTCCCTGCCCGCCTGGGGCCGTGGAGACGAGGCCGGAGGCTGGGGTGCAGGGGACGCCTCTGGGCTGGGCCCTGGGGCTGGCAGCTCCTCCACTCTAGGATCAGACCGGGGCCTCGGGCCCCCAGCCCACGGCGAAGGCGGCTCCCGGGGCAGCATCTGTCAGGGCCCCGCAGGGCGGGGAACAGACCAGGGGGCCCGCCTGCCCCCACCCCGCGCCTGAGTGGAAGGCCCATTCACGGGGGGAGCGCGGAGAGCACCTCCGCCCGGAGGGGTGAGCCCTGCCCCGGGCACCACGGAGCCCATGTCCCGCGTGGCCGCTGGCGCCGGGGGGTCTGGGTCAGGCACCCTGGGACGCTAACCCTAACCCCTCCCCCGGCACACGGTGGCCCACCCAGGCCCCGCCCCCAGCACAGCAGCCCCAGGTGGGGCTGGGACCCACTGGGTCGAGGACTGTCCCCCAGCCTGCTCTCAGCGCCCCTGGTCCCCCCAGAAGGGGGCACACACCACCCCTCCCCCCTCCCCAGGATCACGGCTCCTGAGCCCCAAGCCTCATCCTGCCCGCCCCCCCCCCACCCCCCGGCTCACTCACCTGATCGCCCCGGCTGCTTGGCCATGGGCAGCGAGACCTCGGTGAGCGGGAGGACGTACACGTCGGGCCCGTTCTGAGCGGCGGCCGCCGGGGAGCCCTGTGCCGAGAAGTCGGCGGCGAACTCTTCCCCCTCGGCATTCTCAAACTCCTGGGCAGCGGGGTGGGGGGCGGGGGTACAGGGGACATGGGGGCCACGGTGAGCTCCAGGGCAGGGGGAAGGGGAGGGGGAGGGGAGGGGGAGGGGCAGGGCGGGGCAGGCTCTGAAAAGCCTCTTCCCAGCCGAGCTCCCACCTCCCCTGAGTTGGGGGTGAAGCCCCAAGCCCCCCCCCCCCCCCGGCTGGCATCCCTCACCCATCATCTCCTGGCTCCTGGGCAGACAGACCCACAGACCCTCCGCCCGGGCACCAGCTGCCCAGGAGGCTGGTGTCTGTTCTGTGTCGGTCAAGGGTGGGCCTCGAGCCCCATCACCCACGCTGCCCCGTGGACGAGCCCCTAAATGCCCCACCCCGCCTCCCGGACAAGGAGCCTTCCTGACTTTCGGGGGCAGGGACCCCACCCAGCTTCCCCCCAGGCCCGCACCCGCCTCCTACCCAGCCCTCGGCCGGCGCCCGCCCGACCTTCAGCCCGCAGGCCTCCGTAGGAGCTGGGGCCCCACCTGCTTGGCTGGGGTTTGAAGGCGCGGCCACACCTGTCTGTCTGGGGAACACGCCCTCCCCGGGGCCGGGGCGCAGCCTGAAGGCAAAGTCTGCTGAAGCCGCAGCCAGAGCTGCTGCCGACAACCCCTGCCGCGCCGGGGAAACCGAGGCGGAGGCTGCTGGGACTTCGAGCGGATGGGCGTGGGAGGGGGAGCAGGAGGCCTGAGTCCCCACAGGCCGCCCCGGTCTGCGCCCCGGGACAGAGCTCAGGGCCCTGTGCTCCCCGCTGCCTGACCTCTGAGCGGGCCACCCACCGTCAGGGTCGGGCCCTGCCCCAGCCCTTTACCTGCCGGGGCCCCCCGGAGGCCCCCCAGATGGCGCCAGCACAGCGGGCGAGCAGGTAGGGCAGTGTGAGCATCCTGCCCGGCCCCTTCCCCGGGCACAGCTCCCCGCGGGACCGCGTGCAGGCAGCCCGCCCCCCGGAGCGCGGGCGCTGGAATGTCCTGGCGCCATGGTCCCGGGACGTGAGGGGGCGCCTGGAGGAGGGGCCACAGCTGGCCCTTGTTTGGGGCCCGGTTCTCACAGCGAACAAGGAGGGGTGACTTATACGATGGCCCTCAAGTCCCACCCCTGGCCCCGCCCCGGCCCTGGCCCCCAGAATCTCCTCGCTCTGGCCCCAGGGTCTCCCAGGAAACCCCAGCACTGCCTGTCGGGTCGGGGACGCTGCCCTGCTGCTCAGGGCCCGGCAGAGGGGGCCCCGGGCTCCGAGGGGCCGGGGAGGATGGCAAACTGCCCGCTGTCCGCCGTGGGCTTTGTGACAGGCGAGTCCTTGTTCATTGTCCTCACCGGGTAGGCGCCCGCACCCCCACCCCCACCCATGAGGTGACAGGGGCGGCGGGGGGGCGAGAAACACGCTGTTCCTCTAAAATGGCCGGGGTGTGGGCATCGGCATGGAGACCCACAGGGTGCTGTGCTGGGCCACGCCCCCACCCCCCCCCCCCCCCGGGACCTCGCAGGCCAGGAATCTGACCCTCGGCCGGGGCGGGCGGCCGTGGGCGGGCGGCTGTTTGCTGGGTCAGCAGGAACCTGCCCGCAGGCCGCTGGTTGGGGTTCTCGGCTCCCAGTTCGAGCTGCTGCTGCTCGTGGGGCCGCTGTGGGCAGCCATGGGCTTGCGAGCTGGGGGACCGCACCCCAAGGGGCGCCCTCAGCCACTGTTCTTAGGAGGCTCAGCCTAGGATGCAGCCCAGGGGCCGGCTGGGAACTCACCCTGCAGGGCCCTGGGGAGGGGGCCGTCCACGCTGGTACCGCTGCCCCTCAGCCCCACCTTGGCCCTGATGTCGGCCGCACAGCCCTTTCCTAAGCCCAATGCTGGGCCCTCCAGCCCGTGACGGGGTCCCCTGCTCCCGCTGCCCTGGGAGGCAGGCGGCCCCTCCCAGCCAGCCCGGGAGCCCCCGCACCCCCAGGCCCGCTCCCCGTCCAGAGGGCCGCCCTGTGCCCAGCCCCCGAGGCCTGGCCCTGAGCTGGGGGGCAGCCTGAGGCCGGGACCCGGGGAGGGAGGCGGGGGTCCTGAGGGCCGGGCCCCTGGCAGCAGCCCCAGGGGAGGCACCGTGGCCTCCGCCCGCCCGGGCTCAGAGGGCCCCCCCCCCCCCCCCGGTGGCCAGGAGACCCGGGATCCGGGCCACAGCCCCGGGGACCCCCGGCCTCACCTTGAACCCGATGCCGCCCTTCTTACAGCACAGGCAGGCCAGCATGAGGGCGACGACGGTGAGGAGCCCGGACAGGGACACGGCCACCACGGCCAGGGAGGACGGCCAGGAGAGCTCGCCGAGCGGGGCGCCGTCTGCAAGGGAGGGAGCGTCAGGCCGACCCCGGCCCCCTCTTCCCACCGGCCCCCACTACCCCTGACCCCCACTACCCCCGACCCCCACTACCCCCGGCCCCCTCTTCCCACCGGCCCCCCCATAACCCCCCACTACCCCCAACCCCCTCTTCCCACCGGCCCCCCCACAACCCCCCACTCCCCCCCGGCCCCCACTCCCCCCAGCCCCCACTTTCCCCCACTTCCCCCCCCGAACCCCCACTCCCCCTAGGTGCGCTCAGGGGCCAGCCACGCCCCTGCCCAAGGCTCCCCAGCCCCCAACTCATATACGGCCTCAGCACCCCCACCCCTGCTCCAGCACCCCCACCCGGACACACCAGGCAGCCGCAAGGGCCCGAGCCTGCAGTCCCTCCGCCAGCCACTGGGGGCCACGCTGGCCTCACCCGGGGCACACTTCCCCATGGAGGGGGTTCGCAGACACCCCTCCTCGAGGTCAGGGTCCGGGGCTGTGGGGGACCCCTCCACGTCTCTCTCAGACTCTGGTCACCCCACCTCCCCCTCGAGCCTTCCCGGGGGGATCATTACCAAAGCTCTGGGGGTGTCACTGGGAAAGGCTGAGATCCCAGGGGGTGGGGGGCCTGGCCCCCTAAGTGGGGCCACTGTAGTGCTGGCCGCTGGCCACTTGCCAGGCTCTGGGCAGCTGCGGGCACAAGGCCTGTCCGGCTCTGAGGCAGGGGGACCCCGCTGTCCCCAGAAGGTGGCACTGTGTGGGCGGGGCGCTTCCAGTCGCCCCCTTGCTGAACCAGCCACCAAGGGCACCCCACAGACAGTGGGGCCCTCCCGCAGTCCCTGGTCCACGGGAGCCCCCTCGTGGCTCGCCCTCACTGGGTGGGGAAACCGAGGTGCCCAGGACAGGACGACAGGCCCCCCAACACCAGCATGGCCCCCCAATTAGGGCTGCAAGCTGAGCCTGGGCCTCGGGGAAGCTCGGCCCTCTGCGGCCGGCGAGGCGTCCCCCGGACAGAGGAGGGCCAGCGCCCCTGTGCGCCCACCCGCGGCTCCCTCTGCCTGCGGCCCCAGCTCTGTCCACGAGACCCCAGCCTCTCAGCTCCCACGCTGATCCCCCAGGCCCCGTCTCCAGACCCAGCACGGAGGAGGAACGGGAAGGATGAAATCCTAACGCCGAGCAGGGCTTTACCCTCCTGCTCCTGGGGCTGCGGCCGGTGCGGCGGCTGGAAGCCCAGTGGAGGCTCCCGAGAAAATGAAAATAGAGGCGCCCTGTCCCCCAGCGAGTCCGCTTCCGGGTGCTTCTCAGGAGAGGCCCCACCTGTCGGAAAGGACCCGTGCACCCCACGGTCACGGCGCGCCCTTTGACACTGCCAAGACCTGGGCGCAGCCCACGCCCGTCCGGGACGCGCGGCGAGGAAGGCCTGGCCACCCACCGGGGCACCGCCCGGCCACGAGGAGGTGGGACTCGCCACCTGCCACGGCGGAGGGCCCAGGGGTCGTCCTGGTGAATGAGTCAGAGGACACCCCACACGTCTCGCTCACACGTGGAACCTGAAGACCCAGCCCCCGAAGACTCCCGGCCCAGAACAGACGGTGCGGCCAGCGGGGAGGGGCGCGGCGGGGTGGAAGGGGGAGGCCCCGGGGAGGGAGGAGGGCGGGCCACTCAGCCCCTCCAGCCTCACCCCCGCGCCTCGGTTTTCCCGTCTCCTGGCCGGGCCACAGCCTGCAGAGTGCGTGAGCCATCAGCCGAGTGCGGGGGAGGGTGCGGAGACACAGCCTGACAGCGGCCAGCGGGGAAGCGTGGGGAGGGCCACGGCTCCTCGCGTGACACTGCGTGACGCCATTGTGAGGCGCGCCCAGAACCGGCAGGTGCACGGAGGCCGCAGGCAGGCGCAGGGCCTGGGTGGGGTGACTGCGAGGGCCCCGCGCGGCTTTCTGGGGCGCCGAGCACGTTCCAGAGCTAGAGCCTGCTGGTGGCGGCACGAGGTGCCATCGCGCAGATCACGTCCAAGCGCTCACGTCCACACTACACAGACTCCAACTGGATTTCAAAATGCTTCCAGCAGCCCGGCCGGCGCGGCTCAGGGGTTGAGCGTCGCCCTATGAACCAGGTCACGGTTGGATTCCGCTCAGGGCACAGGCCGGGGTTGTGGGCTCCATCCCCAGTGTGGGGCGAGCAGGAGGCAGCTGATCCATGAGTCTCTCTCATCAGTGGTGTTTCTCTCTCTCCCTCTCCCTTCCTCTCTGAAATCAATAAAGATATCTACACTAATGAAAGAGAAACATGCAAATTACTGTCACTCCGCCACGCTACCAGCCAATCAGAGTGAGTATGCAAATTAACCTGAAAACATGGCAGCAGCCCCGCCCCTGCCGCTCTGGCCTGTGGGGGTCGGAGAAGTCTGGCGCCAGCGCCTGAGGCTGGCTGCAGCCCGGGGGGACGAAGAAGCCGCCTGCCCCCTGATCCCAGGCCACAGCCAGCCAGAGAAGTCGCCGACACTGTATCCCAGGGAAGACAGAGAAGCCGCCCGCCTGCGGTCCCAGGCGCCAGCACTTGTGGCTGCAGCCCAGGTGAAGCCACCTGCCCACCATCCCCTGCAGCTGCAGCCGGCCTGGGCGCCTATGGCTGACCAGAGGGAGGGAAGCCCGGATCCCGGGTGCCTGTGGTCAGCTGGAGGAGGGAATCCTGGGTACCAGGTGCAGGCCGAGGCAGAGGTGGTTAGGGGCAATAAAGCCAGCAGGCGAGCAGTTAGGGACAATCAGGCAGGCAGGTGAGCAGTTAGGAGCCAGCAGTTCTGGATTGTGAGAGGGATGTCCGACTGCCGTTATACCCTGAGGGGTCCCAGATTGGAGAGGGTGCAGGCCGGGCTGAGGGACACCCCCCCGCCCTGAATGCTCGAATTTTGTGCACCGGGCCACTAGTCTGTAACAATAAAAGTGTAATATAAATAATAATAATAATAATAGCGTAATATGCTAATTAGACTGGACAGCTGTACAACCTTCCGGACGCCCTTCCGGATGACCTTCTGGACAAAGCCGGGGCTGCAAGGGCCGAGCCCCTTGCACGAATTTTGCACATCGGGCCTTTAGTGTTATAAATAAATAAATAAATAAATAAGTGCTGTCAGTCAGACCCTCGTCGAGGCCCTTGAATTTCACAGGACGCTCTTTCCTGCAGGTCAGGGCAGCCCATGGGCCAGGGCCCCGTCCGCACGCAGCTCCCCGCCGCACACACGGCCTGTGCCCACCGCCCCCGAGCTCAGTACCGACCCCCATGCAGGGCTCAGGTGCCCCCAAGGCTGAACTGCTCAGAATGCCCCCACGGGGTCCGCACTGGCCCACCCAGTCTGCACCCAGCTGAACCCCCAGCTCTGCCCTCTGGGTGCCCAGCACCCACCCTGGGCCCCCACCTTCTAACGCACCTGGTCCCAGGCTGGCCACAGGCTCTGCGGCCCGGAGGCTGTCACCTCCTCCCAGCCCTGGGCCCCGGGGAGGCACTCACCCGACACCACGCACTGTGCCACCTTCGGGAAAGACACGGGGCCCGCCCAGCCCCACGGCCCGTGGGTCCAGCGAGAGCAGCCGGGACACGGTGGGGCCCCCACCCCGGCCCAGTCAGGGAGCCGGGCCGCCCGCACTGGGGGCCAGCACAGCCTGCGGGGCTCGGGGTCACCACAGGCCCGGCCGGGCCTCTGAAGACATCCTGGCCCCGCCCCACGCCCCCCCCCCCCCCCGTGCCCGGGTGGCGCAAACAGGATCTCGTGCAGGAAGGAACTGTGCAACCGCGGCGAGCGGCGTGAGTGCCCGGCGCCGGAGAGCCGGAGCCCAGCGTCTGTCCCTGACACCCAGCGAAGCAAGTGGCAGGATCCGGGGGGCATGGGGAGGCAGGAGGGGCGCCCACACCCCCCACGAGCCCCCCACAGGGCAGACCCAGCGCCAGGGGCCTGTGGGGCAGAGTTTCTTGGCAAAGGGTTGCCTGAGGGAGGAACAGAGTCCCCAGCAGGGCCAGGGCGCCCCCTGCCGGCAGAGACGGGGTGGGCACTGGGCGCCTCCCGGCAGGACCAGGCTCAGCCTGTCTCCTCCCCTCTCCCTGGACGGGCGTAGGGACTCATCAGCCCTGGCTGTCTGCGAGCAGGCGCCTGGCGGGGGCAGGAGCGCGGCCGAGGGCACGTGCCCACACGCGTGTGCTCAGACACCCCGGCCTCCCGCGGGCCTCCCAGGACGAAGGCCACATCTGCAGGACACCCCCACCCAGGAGCTGGACCGCGGCAGCCCCCGTGCCCGCTGACCCCACGCCTCTGCCCTGACCTCAGCCAGTGGGGAGCCAAGGCCCCCCCTCCCTGTCAGAAGCCCGCTCTGGGCAGAGGTGCGGCCAGACCCCCCCTCCCCGCCCAGGCTCCACCCCAGCAGGTGAGAGGGGTCTGGGGGGCACCTGTGTGGGAGACTGCACCACGGCCCCCACCACAGACCCTCCAAACCTCCTCACCCCTGCTGGGGCGCTGGGGGGACGGGGGGCACTGTGAGGACGGTTGTGAGGACGGGGGGTGCTGGGGGGATGAGGGGCGCTGTGAGGACGGGGGGTGCTGGGGGGATGAGGGGCGCTGTGAGGACGGGGGTGCTGGGGGGATGAGGGGCGCTGTGAGGACGGGGGGTGCTGGGGGGATGAGGGGCGCTGTGAGGACGGGGGTGCTGGGGGGATGAGGGGCGCTGTGAGGATGGGGGGTGCTGGGGGGATGAGGGGCGCTGTGAGGACGGGGGTGCTGGGGGGATGAGGGGCGCTGTGAGGACGGGGGTGCTGGGGGGATGAGGGGCGCTGTGAGGACGGGGGGTGCTGGGGGGATGAGGGGCGCTGTGAGGACGGGGGCGCTGTGCGGATGGGGGCGCTGGGGGGACGGGGGGCGCTGGGGGAACGAGGCAGGGGGCGCAGGGCTCTGCTGGAAGGGCCGCAGGCTCAGTCCCAGGCCAGGGCTGGCCTCAGCCACGGCAGCAACGTGCCCGTCCGAGAGCCTGGGCGGAGGGGACCTGGCCCTGCCCACGGAGCCCCAGTGCCGCCCCGGGGCCAGGAACTGCCTCTCGGGGACGCCTGCCTCCTGCCAAAGGGTCAGGCAGCTCCCGGTGACGAGATGGACCCCTCCGGCCGCAGGCCTCCCCCCGCCCCCCGCCCCCGGCAGCAAACGCAGGCGGGTCACTCCTGACCAAGTCCCCGCGTCCCTGCACAGGGGCCTGCCCGGTGCCCGGCTGGGCCCGGAGGCGGAACACTGGCCCCAGCAGGACAGTGGGGCCCTCGTTCACACTCGTTAAGAATTCCGAGTTGCCAAAACCGGTGTGGCTCAGTGGATAGAGCGTCGGCCTGCAGACTGAAGGGTCCCGGGTTCGATTCCGGTCAAGGGCTCGTACGTTGGTTGCGGGCACGTCCCCGGTGGGGGGTGTGCAGGAGGCAGCTGGTCGATGTTTCTCTCTCATCGATGTTTCTAACTCTCTATCCCTCTCCCTTCCTCTCTGTAAAAAATCAATAATATATATATATATATAAAAAAGAATTCCGAGTTGGTGGGAGCAGCGTGCGGGCCCAATGGGACCCTCCCAGGGGCTCCCCACCCCCAGCGGACCCCCCGAGGCAGGGTGCTGACTGCAGAGCCCAGGTCCGGGCCCCGGCCGCCCTCCCCCGGCCGCACACAGATATGAGCGGGCCCTCTCCGCGGCCCGCCCGAGGCCCGCCCGAGGCCCGCGGGCAGGGCTGCCGGATGCCAAGTGCCCGGAGCTGGTGGTGGGAGCCGCCCTGTCCCCGGGGCCAGACGAGGCACCGCACCCTCACCTGGAGGAGCAGGGCCAGGCCGGCCACAGCCAAGTGAGGGTCACCCTGTGGCCGCTGACCCCAGGCTGCCCGGATGCTGCCTGGCCCTGCAGCACTGAGGCCGGGCCGGGGCTGCGCCCTGGGGGAGGGCCGGGCCCCGAGGAGGCCGCCCCCGATGCTCCCCTGCACGGCCCCATGTCCCCGGAGCTTGCTGGCCCCCAGCCCCCGGCCCCCCGCTCCCCAGCCCCCCAGTCCCCACTTGGTCGAGGGCCAGAGCCTCCAAGTCAGCCCCCTTCACTCAGTGTAACGGCCGCCATCGCTGCTGCCTCTCCAGGGCCACCAGGGAGTCCACGGTGGGTGGGCAGCCCGTGGGCAGGTGACTGCGAGGACCCCCACCCCCCGCCTGGGGCCGGCCCTCTGCCTACCCCTGACTATTGAGCAACCACAGAAACAAACTCAGCCACACACCCTGCCCTCGGAGTGGGGTGGACCCCCGGCAGGGACCCCACAGACGCGGGCAGACCTCCCAAGAGCCATTGCTCCCTGCCGTGGGGATGGGGAAGCCACGGAGCCACTGGGCCTTGTCCCTACGCACCGGCCCCCCTCGAAACAGCCGTCTCTGTTGACTGAGCGTCAAGTCTCCACGAGGCACTGACCCGCCCGCCCCAGGACCTGGGGGTCGGTCGGCACTGCCCTCCCATTTCACAGATGAGAAAACGGAGGCTCCGGGAGGTAAGATTGGGCTGTGGGACTCCAGGGGGTGGCGGGCTGGGGACCCCACCTCTCCTCCACCCCAAGGCCCACGTGGGAGCCCCCAGGAGCCCTGCATCCCCCACCGGTCACACAGCTCCCCACCCCGAGAGGCTCCCCCCCCGCAAAGTGGCTGACCTGCAGAGAGGAGAGGCCCTGGCCCCCCAGCTGTTCCCTGAACATCACCCACCATCACCCCCACACCGCCCACAGCTGTGCACCCCACGTGCGAGAGGCAGGGCTGAGGTCTCCGCGATGGGGGACACGCCGGTGTGGGGAGGGGGTAACCGTTTCCTACAGGGCAGGGCCTGGGGGGGCCCAGGTCCCGCGGTCAGGCTGGCACCCCACCGGAGGCGGCACCCTCCTGCCCGGAGCAGCCGGCCCGTCCCCAAGGGCTGCTCCGCAGGCCCCTCCACCAGCTGCTGCCGGGCCAGCCAGGGCTCCCCCCGGGCCACGGGCGGGGACACTGGTCTCCAAGCCTGAGCCCCTGGGAAAGTCCGAGAGCAGGCCACCACCCCGAGCCCCGCAGACCCCGCCGCCAGCGCCCCCGGCGGGGCCAGTGCCTCCAGGGGCCGTGCCCGGGGGACGCCGGCATCACCACAGGCCTGGCCCCGCTCCGGGAGGGCCCGTCCTGCTGCCCAGCCCTGTTCTGGCCGAACTAGCTGGTGCCACGGCCCCAGGGACCTGTGGGTGGGACGTCGGGCCCCAGCCCGGGGCCGGGTTCATCTCCCACCCAGGGAAGGGCTGGGGCTGGCGGGACAGGCACGGCGCCCGCTGCCCACCCAGCTGCCCACCGCTGCCGGGCCAGGCCTCCCCGGTAAACACAGCCAGGGCCACCAGCCTGGCCGGGAGGGGGCCTGGCCCAAGGTCCCGGCAGCTCGCTGACAGCGCCCCCCGCCCCCCACAGCCTCCCCACTGCCCCGGGACCCCGGCACCCCCTGAGGCCCCTCTCTTCTGAGCCTCGGCCCGGAGGGCTGTCCCACGGATGTGCCCACGGCGCCCACCTCCGCACACAGCTGCCGTGGCGGGCAGAGCTCCAGGCCGCACCTACCTGGGCGGGAGCCTCCAGCCGGGACCCTGGGCCCCAGGGGCACTCCCACGCCTCCCAGGAGGCCTGGCCCCCTCTCCTCGGGACACCTGGGCCAGTGCAGGCCTCCGGCCCGTTACCTGAGCCAGAACCGGCCGCAGAGACAAGGGAGGGGGCACCTCTGCCGCCCACCCCCTGCGGGGCCCAGCCCTGCCCGGTGTCAGCCCAAGGCCGGCCTCAGGCCTGCAGGGGGGCCTGCCCGGAGCCGCCGGGTGGGGAAAGGGTTAATCTCCATGCAAACAGGAGCCGGGCCGAGCACCGTGTCCGCAGTGGGGGCCGGGGCAGCCGGGCGGGCGGAGGGTGCGGGCGCACTCACCGGGGTCGAAGTGCGAGCTGAAGGCGAAGCTGGGGTTAAAGAAGGAGGACGACATGGCCAGGGCCGCCGGCTCCCGGTCAGAGCGCCCGCCGCCCCGGCCCGCTCCGCGCCATCGCCCGGCGCCCACGGCCGCAGGTGCCGCGCGCAGCCCGCCGAGCGCCCCCAGCGCAGCCGCGGCTCAGGGGGTGCGGGGCCGCCGGGGTGCGGGGGGAGCCGCGGCGACAGCAGGCACCTCCGTCCGGGCCGCCGCGCGCCGGGCTGGGGCCGGTGCCGCCCGAAAACACTGGCGGGAGCGCGCGCTGGGGGGGGGCTCCTCTCGGGCTGGGGGGGCACGAGCCGCGCGGGAGGGGGACCCGCGGGCTGAGGGGGGCGCGGAGACGTGGGGGGGCGGCGGTGCGGGGGTTCAGGTCACAGAGATGCGCGCAGGGGGGGCCCGCAGGCTGGGGGGCACTGAGCGGGGGGATGGGGGGGCAGAGATGGAGGATGGGCGAGCCGGAGTCGGGGTGGGGCCGAGGAGCCTGGGGTCACGGAGATGCCGATGAGCCTGGGGACACGGAGGGGCCTCTCCCCAGGACGGGCGGGAGGCCCCGGGGCAGGAACGTGACAGCGCGCGCAAGGTGGCGGGGCCGCGCCGGGCCCACGCGCGGGGTCAGGCCGGCGTGGGGCCTGCACGCAGGTCTGCAGGCCGCGTGGGTCCGGCCCCCGGCCCTCCGGGCGGCGCCGTGCCGATGCCGATGCCGATGCCGCTGCGACCACCAGGGAAGGGGCCGCCCCCGCCCCGCGGGCACCGGCTGGGGCAGGGCAGGCGCCGCGCGGGGCACCGAGCACCGAGGGGCCACCCCCCCCCCCCGCGCCATCTTGCCCGGAGCGGGCGGCCTGGGGCCGGACCGAGGCCCCTCCCCCCGCGGGAGCTGGGGTGACAGTTGGCTGTTCCTCGGGTCACCCCCTCCCATCCCTCCATTCATTCCCGGCGCTTTGGCGGGCCCGGCGGGCGGGGAAGGGAAGGCGCCGGCCTCGGAGGACAGGGATCAAGGTCATTGGCAGGGGCTGGGCCGGCCCTGAGAGGGCATCCTTTTTCCTTCAGACATGAGGGGTCCCCTGCTGTGGGCGCCCCCCAGGCCTGCGGAGGAGGGGGACCCAGGGTCCTTGCGGGCGTGTGGCTGCTGCCAGAGGGCGGTCCTGGCGGGGCAGCCTCAGACCCGGGCTGTGGCCCAGGAGCACCCGTGGGCGGGCTGGAAGGCCCCTCGGCCTAGGCTGAAGCCCGGCCCACCCGGAGCCGCCTCAGGAAGGGCCCTCAGCTGTGCGGCCCCGGGCCTCACGGCAGGGTGGGCAGGGAGAGCCCAGGGCCTGTGAGCAGGGCATGCAGGCCTGAGGGTGGGCAGGAGGGACCTGCCAGTCTGGGGGTGACCACTGCCAGCTCACCTTGGGGATCCCACTGTGCTGGCCTCTGCTGATTCCAGGGTAGTAAGAGGTCCCTGGCGATGTGTCCCTCCCCTTGAACAGGGGGGCAGGCCGGACACCCCAGAGCCCTCCACAGGCCCCCCAGGGGCCCAGCCCAACAGTGGGGGTCAGGGCGCCACACACCTGTGTCACCACGACCCTAGGGGTGCTCGCTGGAGCGGCATCTACAGAGGGGGTCACTGGGCCGAGAGACCCAGGAAAGCCCAAGGCATGAGCAGGGCGAGGGGAGAGGCCTCCCACTGCAGGGCGTGTGGGGCGGAGTGGGGGCACCCGGGATTAGGTGACGTGAGTGAGGCACCAGAACCTCAGACCCACACATGGAATATTCCCGGTCCATAGGACACGCTTCGGACACGAGGTTACCCATGTAGGATTCCATGGATGTGAGGGTCCCGGGCCATTTGAACCCCACACGGAAAGTAGACTGTCCCCCAGGGAAGGGCGCAGGGCCTCTGTGGGGTGAGGAGTTAGACAGAGGCTGTGGTTGTACAATCAACTCTGAAAACAGCCACTTGCCCGGCTGGGATGCTCAGTGGTCATAGCGCCATCCTGTGCACCGAAAGGTTGCCGATTGGATTCCTGGTCAGGGCGTGTGTGGGAGGCAAGGATGAGTGTTTCTCTCTCACGTCGATGTCCCCCCCCCCCCCCCCCCCCGCTGAAGATTAATAAATAAGAAAATAAAAAAGCAACTTGAACAAACACCACCGCGGCGACTCCAGAACGTGAGCTTTATGGGGGGATCACAGTGACGCTGCCGGACCGTTTGGGGGCCGCGGCCATTTTAACACCATGGGTTCCACTTGAACGCGGTATCTCAGGCCAGAGATCCTGGGGAGCGGCCGGCGCGAGCAGAACTCCCCGCGGGAACCCAGGCTGCGCGGGAGCTCTGAGCCACGGGAGCCTGGGCCTCTCCTCTGGGGGGGACCAGCCGTCGGCTTTAGGGCCAACGGAACGCAGTCCAGTTTGGCCTCATCTTAACTTGGTCCCGTCAGCAAAACAAGGCCCATCCACAGGACAGCGGGAGTAGGGACATAGACATACATGTCTTTTGGGGTCACCATTCACCCCACTCCACGGTGAAGGACACGGGCACGCCGTGGGGAGGGGAGCAGCACCTATGTGGTCCCTCCTGTAACCCCAGATCCAGCCACACCCACGTACCGGGCACCCCAGTGGGCGTCACGGGGCCCAGGGACCCCCCTGCTGGCCAGGACTCGCCCCACAGGTGCCCTGTGTAGGCACATCGCCCCCCTGTGTGTGGGGGGGGTGGGGTGCTGAAGGGGAAGGCTGTTCCGGACCCCAACTGGCCTGAGGCAGCCCCTCCGGACAAGCCGGCCACCGCAGCTGTGCCCCCAGGGTAGGGGTCAGGGGCCACCCACACTTGCCAAGGAGACCTCAGAAGGCGGGGTAGAGCCTCCCCAGGAGAGGGAAGGTGTCGGGGCTCCAAGCTGGCCTGGCCGGGGCCCCTAGCCCCCCAGGGACACCCCATGATCTGGGGGTGGGGTGGGTGGCCTGGGGGAGCTTCGTCCTTGAGTGGAAATGGCTGTGGGAAGAGAGACGCGAGTTCCCTGTGTCTGTGGTCCGGCCGGGCAGGACTGGGCTGCCCCTGCTGGGGTGCCGGCTGAACCGGGGTGGGGGTGGGGGGCCAGGAGAGCCGCCCCCTGCCGTCCGCCCAGTGCCCCACCCCCGAGGGCCGCACCTGAGCCTCCTGGAAGGGACTCTGGTGGTCCGTGGCCCCTGCAGCCAGCTCAGCCCAGCGCAGGGGCCGGTGGCCGGGGCCAGGGCTGCGGGCGAGGAGGGGCTGCCCGCTGTGGACAGAGCTGGAACGCAGGGGCAGCCAGGGACCGGCCGTCTGTCATCTCGGGGCAGGTGCTGGCTCCAGGCGTCTGCGGCACTCCCCGCCCCTTCCCGGGGCTGGAGGACAGGACAGCCACCCTCCCTCACCGCCGGGCGGGGCGGGCGCAGCGCCCCCCCCGCAGACCCTCCCAGCCGCTGGCCTTTGTGATCGGGTTTAATTCACGCTTTGTTAAAAGCGCCACTTCTCACGGCGCGTTTGTCTTTCTGTGACGTCACGTGGAAACCACGGCACGGCCGGTGGACAGGCCGGGGGCCTTTCACGCACTCAGTGCGGCCGCACGGCCGTGTCCTCCGGGTGTCTCCGTCGCCCCAGATCAAGCCTGCTCTGCGCCCACAAACCCCAGCGCCCCGGGGCCCACGCTCCAGCCCGGCGGGCACCAGCTGTCGCCTCTCCCGGACGCTTCCGCGGCGGAGCGGGGCCTCTGTAACTGTTGTCCTCCACGCAGCACGCGGGCGGCACGCACACTCCGAGAACGTCCCCCGTGGGGCACACACGTGGGCGTCCGTGCTGCCAGGACGAGGCCGCCGTGTGAGGGCGTGCAGGGGGGTGGCCGCCCTGCCGGCTGGGGCACCGCGGGGCTGGGCGCTTTGGGGTAACCCTCTGGGAGAAGGAGGTGCAGGCACATGGACTCTTCTGAGGCTCGTCCTGGTCACCCCTCTTGGGAGGCAGACACACATCAGAGCGCCGTCTGCAGTGACACACACAGAACCTGCTGGGGGAGAGGCCCCCGGCCCCCAGTGACCCGGGCACAGGCCCCCTGCACCCCCCGTGACCTTGGTGGGCCCAGCCACCACCTCGGGGACCACGACCCCCCTCACCCCACGAGGCCACAGGCAGGTGGACCTCTTGCGACAGACAGAAACCCTGTCTGCTCTCTCCCCCCACCCCAGGCTCCGGGAGGCCAGCACTGCCCATGGCCGGCCTGCCCAGCCGGCGTGGACGTGCAAGTGCCAGTGAGCTCTGGGGGCAGCCAGTGCCAGGCTGGAGTGCCGGGGGGGGCGGACAGCTGCAGCCCCAAGCTGTCAACAGGCCGGGCGGCCGCAGGTATAAAGGCCCCCAGCTGACACGCCTCCCAGAGCCGCGAGGGAAGCGGGCAGAGGTGAGCCCTGCGGGGAGGGGTGGCTGGGCCACGCGGCTCACCACGATCTTGGGGCGCTGTCCCCCCACAGGACCGGGGGAGGCCCTGGGGTCTGCGGGGGCCCAGGGAGCCCAGAGAAGGCAGGAGGAGGAGGAGGGGGCGGCCCCGCGGGAGCCCAGCCTGAAGGCAGCTGCGTGGCCGGGTCTGCAAGGGGTGGGCACGAGGCCGTGCGGGGAGGGAGCGTGGCTGTGAGTCGGGTCAGAGGGAAGGCGGAGACCGGCTCACCGACCTCGGGACCCCAGGTGCTGCGTGGGGGGCGAGGACCAGGCAGGCCCAGGCCCCTCGGACCCGCAGGCCACAGGGCTGCCCCCGGGGCCGGAGCATGTTCCAGAAGGCTCCACGCCCGTGAACTTTCGAGAGGGCCAAGGAGCCTCTGAAATAGCTGCTTTGCCACGAGCCCCAGAACCCAACCCCCCCTGGGGACAGCAACCCGAGCGCCCAGCAGCTCACAGGGCTCCGCCGTGAGGGGCACAGGACAGCCTGGTCCCGGCTGCTGGCCCTGCCTGTGCCAGACCCCGCCCGCCGGCTGGGATTCCTGCCGGCCTCGGGGGGCTGCCTCGGTGGGGGGCTGCCTCGGTGAGCCTGCATGAAGTGGGACAGGGACGTGCACACCTCGCCAGAGGCTGTGGCAGGTGCACCCCCGGCCGGCCCTTCTGAGGGCCTGGACAGGGGGCGGGGTCACCCTGCTCGATGGGGAGTCTGGGCCTCCCTCAGTCCAGCTCCAGATGGGCCTGGGCCCAGCACACCCCACAGAGTCAGCGTCCAGCCAAGATGACCAGGACCCCCTGACCTAGGGTCTGGGCCTGAGCTTGGCTGGAGGAAGTGGGGCTTCAGGTCACCAGGGAGGCTCTGGAGGAGGCGGCTTGCTGGGCCTTGAAGGACAGCCCGGGAGCAAGGAGGGAGCAGACGTTGCCACGGCCACCCGAGCAGAGAGAAGGAACTGTATGCATCACCTACCACTCGGACCCTCCGTCTCTTCTTCTGTGAGATGGGCGAGCACCTCACTGTGGCAGCAAGAGGCGGGGACGCAGACTCGTCTTCCTCGGGGCCGGGCCCGGGGGCCTCCACAAGCCCAGGGCCCCGAGGGCAGCTGGGGGTCTGGTCGGGCGCCTGGGGTCACTCGGGGGGCAGGAGCTGGCAGCGGCAGGGTCCCTGCGGAGCGCCCTCCCGCTGTGCCCGCGCTGAGCTGGCTCCTCCCTGCAGGGCCAGCATGGACGAGGACTTCTCCTCCCAGATGAAGAAGGTGGCCTTGGCCATGGGCACGTCCCTGTCGGACAAAGACATAGGCCTGCTGCCCACGGACGTGAGGCACCACGGTATAGCCCGCCCCCGGAGCCCCGCCCCACCCGCCGGGTCTCCCTCTGGCCCGGCCAGCGTGGAGACTCACTGACCTTGCCTGGTCCCCCAGGCGCCTTCAACTACCTCAAGTTCTTCGAGCACATGCAGAAGTTCCAGGCCTCGGGGCAGCTGGAGGGCGCCATCCGCCAGGCCTTCCAGACGCTGGACAAGGACAAGAGCGGCTTCATCGAGTGGAACGAGATCAAGTAACAGCCCCCGTGCGGCTGGGGGGCGGTGCCGTGGGTGCTGGGCCCTGGGCCCCTGCCTGTCCTTGCCACCACGACCGCCCAGCAGACCCGGCACCCTCCGTGGGCCCCACCCAACCTTTCGGGAGGCGGGGCCACAGGGACACACCGGACCCGGCTCCGGCTGGGCCTCAGTTTCCCCCCCCTGTAAAATGGGCACTTTGTAAACTGTCGGGCATGGCGGACGCCCCGGCTCTGACCGGAGCCCGCCCGGCCCAGGTACGTCCTGTCCACCATCCCCAGCAGTGGGCCCGCCGCCCCGCTGACGGACGAGGAGGCCGAGGCCATGATCCAGGCGGCCGACACCGACGGCGACGGGAGGATTGACTTCGAAGGTGGGCAGCGCGGGCCGTCTCTCGGGGCCTTCCTGCCCCGCCCCCTCCAGGCCCCACCCGGGTCCCTCGGTCCACCATCCTCTGAGGCAGAGCTGAGTGGCTCCCCGCTGCCAGGCGCTGACCCGTGCCCCCAAGCTCACAGCCATCTGTGATGGGCACCCCCCCCCCCCCCCAAATCACAGACGGGGAAACGGAGTCTCAGAGATGCTGGCTGTGGGGAAGGTCACCTGGGCCGCCTCAGGCCGAGGGTCAGTGGGAGATTAGGGGTGTGGGGGTGGGGACATCAGAGGTGGACCCAGGAGGGAGGTGGACCGGGGAGGGCTGAGCCCTAGGCAGTGGGGGTGGGGTGGGGGCTGCCGTGTGAGAACTGGCATTTGTGGGGCAGCAGGCCTTCCCGGAGGCTCCCGTGGCACCCCGAGGTCTGTCATCCTGCCCCCCCCGCCCCCCCCAGGAGGGCAGGCAGCCAGGAGGCCCTGGTTAGGGGAGCACAGCCCAGAGCCGACCGATGGGCTTCCAGACGCCCTGCCAGCTGTGGGCCCACCCTCACCCCCAGGCCTCCACGCCCCCGAACCCTGACTTGTGGGTGACCACAAGGCTTAACAGGCTGAGAGGTTTGCTCAGGACCTAGCCCCCAGCCCCTCTGTGCCTCAGTTTCCCCACTGAAGGCGGATGGAGTCTAAGGGAATGTGGAGGGTCCCCACAGAGACCCTCCATCGTGAGCCCCGGGTGGGCGGGTGGGCGCAGGGCGCCCAGGACTGTGGGGTCCCTGCTCATAAGGGGGCACACCTCCTGGGGACCTGCAGGGCTCTGGGGGCACGAGGCAGGGGTTACCTACAGAAATCCGTCTCCCGCTCTAGAATTCTCCGACCTGGTCAAAAAGGAGAAAATTCCGAAGAAGAAGTAGCCCCACGCCCACCCGGCCAGCGAGGGGCCCTGAGGGGCAGCGGGTCCACGTGTGCCCGCTGAGAAGGCCGAGGGGGGAATAAACCAGCATTAAGTGAACGGCTCGGGGCGTGGCCTGTGTGTGGGGCGCCTCGTGCACTGGGCAGGGTCTCGGGTGGGGGAGGCAGGGTCTCGGGTGGGGGAGGCAGGGTCTCGGGTGGGGGGGAGCAGGGTTTCAGATCAGGGGGGCAGGGTCTCGGGTGGGGGAGGCAGGGTCTCGGGTCGGGGGGGCAGGGTCTCGGGTTGGGGGGGCAGGGTCTTGGATTGAGGGGGCAGGGTCTCGGGTCAGGGGGCAGGGTCTCGGGTTGGGGGGCAGGGTTTCGGGTCAAGGGGGGAGCAGGGTTTGGGTCAGGGGGTGGGGGGCAGGGTCTCGGGTTGGGGGGGCAGGGCCTCGGGTCGGAGGGGGCGGGCAGGGCCTCAGGTCGGGGTCAGTTGGGTGAGTGGCCCTGTCCTTCATCTGCCTCCTCGTCCCCACCTCCCTGCAGCTGCCATGGGGGGCTGCCCTGCCGCGCGCCCCCCCCCCCCAGCGGGGTTCTGCTCGGGGCTCGTGCCGGCCAGTCCCTGGGCCACCAGGGTCCATAGAGTGGCTGCGTGAGCACCACTCGGGCACCTGCAGCCCCAGGGGTGGCCGAGGGGACCCCGGCGTGCGCCCTGGGCCATGCTCTCGGGGTTGGACACGTCCCTGCACCTCCTCCTGCTCCTCCTTCGCCCCAAGTTCTTCCTAAGGAAGAGCCCCGCCCGCTGCCTCGGCCCCACCCCCACTCGCCACCTGCCAGCCGCCTCTGGGTGGCTAAGCCCCCCCCCACCCCGGAGGCCGCAGCCCCTCCCGGCCTCTCTCCTGTGCTGGGGCCCCTCCGCCCATTTTGTCTCCCTGACCCCTCGATGGCTGAGCCCAAGGCCGAGCTCGGACCCTCCCAGAGCCCCGCCAGCCCCGCCTGCCCATCATTGGACCCCTGTCCGGCCAGGAGGACCAGCCCTCTGCGCAGAGGACACCAGGCCCCGAGACCCCAGGGGGGCCCCCAAGGAGCCCACTCGGCCCCACGTCCCGGTGGCAGCGGGCCTGAGGGCGACTTCTGGAAAAACATATTCTTACTGATTCAGAGAGAGAGACAGGAACATCACGTCCCCACGGGGGACGGAGCCCGCAACCCGGCACTGCCCTGACCAGGACTCGAACGTGATCCACAGGCTCACAGTTCCACACTCGACCACTGGCCATGCCGGCCGGGCCTGAGGGCGACTTGTGCCGGGACTCACACCAGCAAGAGCAGAGCCCCCAGGGCCCTTGACAGAGAGGGCGCGGCTCCCCCACAACAGTGGGTCCCCCACACGGTGCGAGCAGGAGGGAGCTCCTGGCCAGCGGCCTGGGCCCCACACCCCCGGCCGGGGCAGCGCGTCCAGACGGCCAGCAGAAAGGGAGCGGGAGCCTCCCGAGAGCCCCGTCCACTGCCCTCCCGCCCCTCCCAGTGGGCTCCCCTCCTTAAGGAGGCTCGGAGCTCCTTCGGGGGGGGGGTGGGGGGTGAGGGCATGCGTGTGCCGGTGCCGAGCCAGGGCCAGGCTGGGAAGGCGGATCTGAGCCAGGGTGGCAGGGCAGGTGGGGAACCTGGGGTCCCCTCCCCCTGCCCCCAGACCGCTCTGCGGAGAGGACCCAGGAGAGACAGGCAGGGACGCGGAGAATTAAGAAACAGCCCTTTACTGTCACAAGGCGGCCACGGCGCTCTCGCCGCAGGGCCCGCGGGCAGAGGGAAGGGGGCGGGTCCACCTCCCCAGACCCGCCAGCCGCTGCTGCCCGTCCTGTCTCGGGCCTCGGGGGCGTCACTTGGCGCTGGGCAGTGGCCGCCTGCGCTGCTCCAGCAGCTCCTCCAGGTGGTCGGCCCGCTTCACCGCGGCCTGCAACACGCACTGCGGTCAGGCCGGGCCGCCCCCCCCGCCCCCCGCTTCCCAGCCCCCCCCACCCCCCCCCACCGCGGACCCACCTGGTGCTGCCTCCGGAGGCTGCTCACGGCCTCCTCCTTCTTGGCCAGGGCCGCCTTCACCCTGTGGACGCAGGCGGGTTCGGGGGGTCTGCAGCCGAGTCCAGCTGGGGGGCTGGGGGGGGCCTCCACCCGCAACAACAGGAGGGCACCTGTCCTGCTCTCCCCCCCCGCCCCCGCCTGCTGACTGCAGGCACTGGGCTGTCCGTAGGAGTTGGGGACAGGAGCTGTGACCCCGTAGAACCAGCCCCTGTGGGTCAGAACCCACAGCAGGGACCTGGCTGTGCCACGTCGCCTCTCAGGGTGCCCGTGGTGGGCAGACAGGCGGGCAGACGATCCAGGGGACCATGGGGCCCCGGGCTGTGGGGTCTCACTCTTCACCTGGAGCCTCCGCCCTCTGCACAGCACCCGCCTCACCCAGGCAGGGCTGGGAGTTCCCCGTGGAGACGCACGGGGGCGCCCGCCTGGCCCGGCCCCCACAGGACGCCTGGCTTCTTCCTTGTCTGGAGCTGCGACCCCCACCCTGCCGCCTCCCCGACCCTCGGGCCGGCACCCACCTGGCGTGCACGTCCTCCAGCTCCGCCTGCTTCTCCCGCCGGAGCTGCTCCAGCTCCAGCCGCTGCTGCGCCCGCAGCTCGGCCAGCTCAGCCCTGACCTGCCGGTTCTCCTCCTCGGAGGTGGCCAGCCGGTCGGCGAACTCCTGGCGGAGCACCTGGGCCAGGCCGCTCCGCTCGCCCGCCAGCTGCTCGTTCACCTGGTGGCGGGGATGGCAGGGGCCGTGAGCCCGTGCCCGTGGACGGAGCCCGAGGTGGACAGGAGCCTGCGGAGGCAGAGAGGGCCAGGCCGCCCGCCCGCCCGCTCACCGCCTTCGCTTCGGCCAGGGCCTTGTCCTTCTGGCGCACCAGGCCTTGCAGGCGCGCGCCCTCGCCCTCGGCCTCCGCCAGCCGCCCCTTCAGCTCGGTGCACTGGTCCTGCAGCCTCCGCTGCGCCTGCTCCAGCGCCGCCAGCTCCGCCTCATGCTGGTCTCGGAGGCGCTTGACGCTGCAGAGGAGGCGCGGCCAGTCAGGCCACCCACGCCCCGCACGGCCGGCATGGTGCCCTCCGCCCGGGCCAGCTCACCGGCTCTCGGTGGCCCTCTCGCTCTCCTCCCGGGCCTGTGTCATGTCAGCCTCCAGCCGGCGGATGACCAGCTCGATGTCCTTGTCGCGGCCTCTCCGGATCTCCTCCTTCAGCTCCTGCTCCCGGCTCAGCAGCCACGCTTCCTGGGGGAGGCAGGACTCCAAGGGGATGGCCAGGGTGGCGGGAGGCGGCCCAGGCCGATTCGTGGGGGCGGAGGGGGCCTGAGCTCTGCCCAGCACTGCCCCAGCCCTTCCCCCAAGTGTCCGGAGCACCAGCGGGACTGCGGCAGGTCCAGGTGACCCCGAGGGGAGCGCTCCGTCCGTCCTCAGGGGAGGGGCCAGTCACTGGGACCCAGTGGGAGACCGAGGGGCGCAGCGGGTGCCGGCAGGGGGCCGGACACATGACAGGGCCTCGTCTGGGGCTGAGGGTGGCCGGGCGCCCCATGATTGGGGTGAGGGCATCAGGGGGGTGGCCTCTCAGATGAGGGTGGGCACTGGATATCTGGACACTCGGCAAGTTTAACACGGTGCCCTTTGACCCTGCTAGCTCCCAGGCTCAGGGAGCCCTCTGGGCGGCTGTGGGAGCAGGACCGGGGCTGCTTGGCCACCGGGGGGTCGCCAGGGCAGTGGGCAGTTGCACCCCGCAGCTGGCTGAGTGTGGCAGTTAAGCTGGGGAGGGAGGAGAGGAGCGCTCCCCTCGGGTCACCTGGACCTGCCGCCGCCCCGCTGGTGCTCCGGACACTTGGGGGAAGGGCGGGGGCTCGCTGGGCAGAGCTCAGGGTGAACCGCCAGCGAGAACCAGGCCCGGGCCCAGGGGAGGCCCAGAGGCAGACCCACCTCCTTCTTGGCGCAGTTGGCCTCCCACAGCCGCCGCTCCACCTCCAGCTGCTCCTTCAGGGCCTGCAGCTCCATCTGCGGGCGGGCGGCGGCCATGAGAGCAGCCCCGCCCCGCTGCCCCCCCTCCCCCGTGCCCTGCAGGGTCTCCCTTCGCCCCGAGCAGGGCTCCCCGTGGGGCTGGCGTGGACGGGAGACAGACCTGGTGCCGCTGCTCCAGCTCCTCCCGCCCCTTGTCCAGCTCGGCCCGCAGGGCCCGGGCCCTGGCCGTGCTGCTCTCCTCCAGCTGCTGCCGCAGGTCCTCCAGCTCCGCCCGCTGCCTGCAGGCCCCGGAGGTCAGTGCGCGGGCGGGAGGGGGGGCGGGCGGGGGGGGGGCGGGGGGGCAGGTGGACGGCGGGCACCCCCAGCACCTGGCGGCCTGCTGGCCCAGCCGCTCCTTCTCCTCGGCCACCTCGCTGTAGAGCCGCCGGCGCAGCTGCTGCAGGTCCCGCTGCTCCTGCTCCAGCTGCTGCTCGAAGCTGCGGAGGAAGGAACGGCTGGGGACGCGGCCGGGGCAGGGGAGCCCCGCTCAGCACCCACCGTCCCGGCCACCCCCTGCCGCCCAGGGCGTGGTCCCTCGGCACCGGCTGGTGTGGCTGCTGCCCTCCCGGCTCGTGGGCAGGGCCGCAGCTCAGCTCTGGGTCCCCATTTTCAATCTGGGGGTCCTGAACCCCCTCCAGGCTCCGGGCACACCCCAGCTCTGCTCGGACCATGGCCCCCGTGCCCTGTGGGGCGCCGGGAGGGGGACACCCACCGCTGCTGGGTGCGCGCGCGCTCCTGCTGGGCCAGCGCCTCCTTCTCCTGCTCCAGCTGCTCCCGCAGCGCCTCCGCCTGGCGCCCGTAGCGCTGGGCCGCCCGCTCGTCCGCCTGCAGCAGCTCGGCCGCGTGCAGGCTGCGCAGCTTCTTCACCTCCTGCTTGTGCTTGGCGATCAGCTTCTGGATCTCGGGCTCCAGGCCTGGGGGGGCGGGGTAGGAGCACAGCACTGCAGGGACCCCGACCTTGGCCCTGCCCTCCCCATCAGCGCTGCAGGGACCCTCAGTCCTCACCCCTGTGACGCCAGGGCTAGTCCCGCCAGCACCCCCGTCACTCTGGCCAGTGGGGGGCCCTGGCAGTACCCCGGCTCCCGGGAGGAGGGAGCCCTGGGGAGAGGGTGCACTGGGACCCGCTCTCTAAGGGGAGGAGCCACGGGACAGGTGGCAGGAGACCTGAGCCCAGCCGAGCGCCCACAGGGCCCCGTGGGCCCGCACCGCCCGAGCCCGCGCCCCCTCCCCCAGCCGTGAACTGCCCCCTCGTCCTCTCGGCCGCCGCCCACCTCTGACCGTGATCTCCTTGATCTTCCGGGTCTTCTCGTTCATCCACTTCTCCCTGCGCGCCTTCTCCGTCGCGCTCATCAGCTCTTTGAGCTTCTTGATCTCCTACCGGCGAGAAGACGGGCGTGGGCAGGAGCTGCCGGAGGCGGGGACAGGCGCCCGCCCGCACCGCTGGGGCTCTAGTGCGGGCTGTCGGGGCGGGCACCGCACGCTCCTGCGATCCCAGCACCAGGTCCCGGCACCAGCCCGTGACTGGCTTTGAGGCCGGGCAGGGGCTCGGCGGCGTGGTCTGCAGGCGGGCGCCGCGGCCGCTCACCAGCGCGTGCTGCTCCCGCATCTGGGCCTCCCTCTCCTGGCGCCTCTGCTCCCCCTGCTTCAGCTCGGCCACCACGGCCCCGCACTTGTCCCCCAGCGCCTTCTTGTCTTCGATCAGCTGCATCGGGCGGGAGGTGCGCCAGGTGAGGCCCCGCCCGCGGGACCCCGACACCGGATGGTGCCTCTCCCCCTGCCGGGGGCCAGCACGCCAGCTGGGGCTGGGCCACCCCGCTGAGCCCCTGTGGTCAAGGTCAAGGTCAAGGGGCCACAGCTGTCACCGCCCTCCACGCCCCCATGGCCCCCAGAGCTGAGTGGAGTCTCCTGACGACGGCTGGAGCCACCGGGCTCCCTCCCTCTGCACAGACCTTGCCTCTGCCCAGAATAGGACCCGGCAGAGGCAGAGGCGAGGCTGAGCGCAGGGGGAGCTGGGAGCTCGCAGCCCTCACGGGGCCTCCAGCTGCCACCAGGCGCAGCCGCCCAGGACTCAGCGGCCCAGAAAGCACGGGAGCGGCTCCGGAGCGGCGCGGTGGGCACTCAGGGGGTCATGTCTCCTGCGGACACCGCCCCCGTCGGTCCTGAGCGGCCCAGCTGGTGCGCCCTGCCCACCTGACCCTGCCGCCGCCCGCCATGCTGGGCCAGAGGGCAGGGCTGTGAGCCTTGGACTAGCCCCATGGTTGGCAAACGGCGGCTCGCAAGCCACATGTGGCAATTTGGCCCCTTGATGTGGCTCTCCCACAAAATACCACGGCCTGGGTGAGTCTATGTTGAAGAAGTGGCGTTAGAAGAAGTTTAAGTTTAAAAAATTTGGCTCTCAAAAGAAATTTCAATCGTTGTCCTGTTGGTATTTGGCTCTGTTGACTAACGCGTTTGCCGACCACGGGCCTAGCCCATCGAGCGGTGGACACCTTCTCCCTGCGGGGGAGACACTGCCCACTTCCAGAGGGAGACACACCCGCCCGGGAGGCCGTGGGCCTAGAAGCTCCCTGAGGCCCTGTCCCTGACCGTCCCTGACCTTGACCCTGTCCCTGACCCCAGGGGCCCTGACCCCGCCCTGTGCCGGCTCCCGGCGGCCTCACCTGGTCGATGAAGGACAGGTGCCGCTGGATGGTGGCCTCGTAGTGCTCCCTCTGCTGCCGCAGCTGCCGGCCCAGCTCCTTCTCCGTCTCCCTGACCCGCCGGATGGTGAGGTCCCGCTGCTGCGCCTGGGGGTGCGGGGAGGGGGCCCCAGAAGATAAGGACCACTCAGGGGGCACTCATACCACATCCGGAGGGCAGCCTGGGGCAGAGGCGGCGACGGCCCACGCAGGCGCCAGCGGAGATGGTGGTGACAAGTAACGGGCGGCGGGGGCGTAGGGGCGGCGGGGGCGTGGGGGCGTGGGGGCGGCGGGGGCGTGAGGGCGGCGGGGGTGTGGGGGCGGCGGGGACGTGGGGGCGGCGGGGGCGTGGGGGCGGCGGGGGCGTGAGGATGGGGGAGTGATGGTGGCGGGGACGCGAGGGCGTGGTGGGGGTGACGGGGTGCTCACCAGCGCCCGCTGTAGCAGCGCCATCGCCTGCTTCTTCTCCTCCACCTCCAGCTTCAGCCGCATCACAGACGCGCTCACCTCGGACGCAGACTCCAGGCGCCGTGGCCCCTCCTCCAGCGCGAGCCCCTGAGGACGCGCCGTGTCAGGAGGTCCGGTCCCGGGGGATCTGCCACCCGTCCTGCCTGGGCACCCGCACACCTGGGGACCCGCACCCCTGGGGACCCGCACACCTGGGGGTCCGTCGGCCGCTCCCGCCCCGACTGCTCCATCTCGTCCAGGAAGCACATGATGCTCTGCAGCTTGGCCTCCGACAGCAGCGTCCCGTCCTCCGGGGGCCCGGCGGGCGCACTCAGCTTCCCCAACTTCTCCAGGTTGTCGGCCGTCAGGGAGCTGGCATCGTCCTCCTGGGGAGGGGCTCGGCTGGCCTTCCAGGACCTCCTGGGCCCCGGGGCAGGGCACGGGGGGAGGGGACGGGGGGAGGGGGAGGGGAGGGCAGCTGGGCCTGGGTGGGAAGCAGGGGCCCTCGCAGGGCATGGCTGAGGGAGATAGTGCCCGCCCCCCCCCCCGGGTCACTCGGGGGCCCTAAGCCGCAGATGCCCTGGGTGACGGGGTCGCCAGGACCCACCTGGTCCTCATTAGGGACCAGGAGAGCAGGAGGGGCCCAGGGGTGAGGCGGCGCCAGGGGAGGGCACCCGGTCACCTCGTCGCTCCAGGCGTATCTGTCCTTGTGGTAGGCCCTGGGGCGGGGCAGCGGCTCCGGCGCCTCCTCCAGCAGCCGCAGCGTGTCCAGCAGCTCGTCCAGGGTCGCCCTGCACTGGGCCCTGCCCCCAGGGCCACCCGTCTCCAGGGCCTCCCCAGCCGCGTCCTGGGTGCTGGCGTCCTGAGGCAGACGGGTGGGCGGGAGAAGCTAGCGCGGCCCTAAGAGGCCGACAGCCCCCGAGAACCGTGGGCGAGGCTGGGCGCCCACTCAGCCACGAGGACCGGGCGTGCCAGACCCACCTCCAGGGAGACAGACGGGCGGCTGAGCGGGGGGTGTGGGGGCCTGGCCACCACCTAACCTCTGAGCTTCCAGCTTTGTGGGCCCCACCCCAGGGCATCGGTGCCCACCCCGCAGGACCCCAAGCCACCAGGGACCCCTTCCCTGCGGTGCAGCAGCCGTTCCTGGCTGAGCAACCACAGCTGTAGAGGGGCAGGGCAGGGCAGGGCAGGGCAGGGGAGGGGATGGGAGGGGAGGGGCAGGGGTAGGGGCGGGGAGGGGCAGGGCAGGGCAGGGGAGGGGATGGGAGGGGAGGGGCAGGGGTAGGGGCGGGGAGGGGCAGGGACAGAGGTAGGGCAGGGGAGGGGAGGGGCGGGGCGGGCCGGCGGAAGGGCTGTGACCACACCTGCGGCTTGCCGTCCGGGAGCCTCTGGGCCTCTGGGGAGGTGTCGGGGACAGGCGGGCAGGGGTCCTCGGGGTCCGGGGTCCGGAAACTGGCCCCTGCGAAGCAGAACAGGGCGTCGGCACCCCGGCGGGGGGGCCCTGGGAAGAGGCCGGCTGGAGGCCTCGGGGAGCAGAGGGGACACGGGGCCTGGCCTCTGCTCTGTGGGTCCCATGTGTCCGGCTCGAGAAGGTGGGGCAGGAGGGAGGGGCAGAGCCTGGGTGCCGTACAGCGAGGCCCTCCTCCACGGAGGGGGGGGGGGGTTGGGGAGGGGAGGGAGCTCACCCTGGGCAGCAGGGGCCCCAGCTCACTCAGGGACCGGAGCCTGGGGACAGAGCGGGAGGCGGGGGTGGGGGGGGGGGCAGGGCTGCAGGCTCTCCACTCACCCGTGTTGTTGGCCTTGGGGGTCTGCTGAGCGCTGTCTCCTGGCCGCAGGGGAGGCTCCTGGGCCGACCGGGGCTTCCCCGCCTCCTGGGTCCCGTGGCCGGACTTCTGGGCTCGCCGCTGCTGCAGCTCCTGCGGGGCGACCCGTGAGCAGCCCGCCCACAGGACCACCCTCGCCCTCCGCTCCCCCCCCCCCCCCCGCGAGCAGCCCGCCCACAGGACAGCGGTCGCCCTCCACACTCGGCCCCCTCCCCCCGCCCCCCGCCCCCCGCCGTTGCTCAGGCCCTCAGCCCGCACCTGGATGGCCGCCCGTCGGGCCTGGCGCGCCTTCTCCTCGCGGGCCTTCCTCCGGGCCGCCTCCCTCTGCCGGTGCAGGCCCAGCAGGTCGCCCTCCGCCTGCCGCCTCTGCTGGCCCTGGGAGAGGCGTCGCCGGCCGGGGGTGAGCTCCCACGGCACCCGCCCCCGCAGACGCCCGCCGGGGTTCTGCAGCCGCAGGAGACAAGCCTACCCTCTCGTGGCTCTTTCGGGCGAGGGGACGGCTCTGCGTCACGGAGCAGGGGCCCCAAAACCAGAAACCGATTTGGACCTCTCAGCCGGGATGGACCCGGCCGGCATTTCCCGACACCCAGGCCCTGCCGACCGAGGGACCGAGGGAGCGGCTCAGGGCGGGGGGAGGGGGGCCCGACGGGTGTGGGCCCCAGAAACCCCGTCTGAGGCCCCAGGTTCCCGCCCGCCCCGGCACGGCTCACACCCACACCGACCTCCAGCTTGGATGCCAGCAGGTGTCCCAGGCTGGCGGCTTGGGCTCGGCGCCGCTGGGCCTGGTGCCGGTACCAGCGCTGGATGGTGATGGCGGCCTGGTTCACCTGGTGGATAAACCTGGCGGAGAGCGGACTCAGGACCCCGAGGGCAGCGGCTGAGCAACAGCCTCCCGGGCCCCCAAGGCCCAGTGGGGCCCCCAAGCGGCGGCCTCTGCTCAGGTGGCCAAGGGCCCTGCCCGCACAGACTCCACTCACAATCCCAGGTCTACGTGGCGTGGGCATTACTACGTGGCGTGGATGTTACTCAGTGGACATTACTACGTGGCGTGGGCATTACTCAGTGGACATTACTACGTGGAGCTGATTAAACAAGAAGCCTCAGCCTCGGTGCTCGGCCAGGGCACAAGCAAAGCGCCAGATGGGCAGTCACCTGCTGGGACAGGCACACAGGGGTCCCCACGTGCTAAGGTGGGGGAGGGGAGCCTTCCTGCCCAGAGCTGTTTGGATGTTTGTAACATCACTCACTCCACACGGGTTAATGCTGCTGGAAAAGCTCCCAGGGGCAGGGCAGGGGCAGGGGCAGGGGCAGGGGTAGGGGTAGGGGCAGGGGTAGGGTAGGGGTAGGGGCAGGGGTAGGGCAGGGGCAGGGGTAGGGGTAGGGGCAGGGGTAGGGTAGGGGTAGGGGCAGGGGTAGGGCAGGGGCAGGGGTAGGGGTAGGGGCAGGGGTAGGGTAGGGGCAGGGGTAGAGGCAGGGGTAGGGCAGGGGCAGGGGAAGGCGCTCTGAGTTTGGACTTCCACCCGGGGTTGCCTTGGCAGGGCCAGGCCGAATGATTTCGAGGCCCTTGTACGGCCCGTGGGCCGGACGTTCCCACCCCTGCTCTAGGGGACGGCAGGCGGTGACCCCAGCCAGGGAGGTTGTCACTGAGCGGCTCCTGACCCAGAGGGACGCACGGCCGGGCCCCAGCAGGAGCACCCCCCCCCCCCCCCCCCCCCCCGCCGCCCAGCACTCGCCACAGGTCCCTGGGCTGCCCCGAGGTGCTGGCTGGGTTTTCGGTTCTCAGCTCATTCCCACTCGACCGTAACTGCCTCCTCAAGTTTGCTTCAGGCGCTAGGAAGCCTGAGCTTTGCTACAACGTGTCCACCCCGGACCCTCCGCCGCGGCCCGGCCCCCTCATCTGCCTTTTCCGGACGCCTCGGGAGAACGCAATAGGACCGTGTGTCTTTCCAGCCATGACGGGGGAAGGCCCATCGCCGGAGCCTGGTTACCTCTCGGCCTCCTCCTCCGTCACCTCCCGCCGCCTGAGCAGGCCCCCGGCGGGCCCCGCGCTGTTCCGGGCCGCGTTCTGGGGCTTCCCGCAGCCGCTGCCCTCGCCCTCGCGGGTGGCCGCCTTGACGAGGTTGCTGACAGGAGGCAGAGGAAGAAAGGCTCGTGGCGCCAGCCCAGCCCACTCACCGCCCGGGGCCCTCTGCCCGCCCCGGCCCTGGGCCTGCAAGGAGGCGCCGCCGCCGAGGGGAGCCGCGGGCCGGCCCCGTCCCACAGCCACCGGCCTCCCGAGTGCCCGTCCGGCGGCACCCAGTTCACTGAAAAGGCCAAAGGGCCTCAGAAGTCACCGATCCCAGAGCAGGAAGGTGCGTGAGGACCCAGGCCGACCCTGAGCACACGGGGTGGCTGCGGCTTCCTCAGAGGGACCCCACCCGTGAGCGTGCGCCCACCAGGCCCGGCCTGCGCCCCCTCCGGCGCTCTGGGGGGACGCGGCAGCAGGTGGCTCCCCAGGCCGGGCCGGGCCTCACTTGAGGGCGGGCGCCGCGCGGTTGGAGCTCTTGGGCGCGGTGTCCGCGGGGGCGTGGTTGTTGTGCACCATGGTGGTGACGCAGTTGCCCACGGCCGCCTTGTTGCTCCTGCGGGAGACGGAGGCGGGTCAGGTCCCCAGTCTCTCCGGCCGGTGTGCCCCTGCCTCCCCGGCCCCGGCCTGGCCTCTTCAGACGGAAGCCCCAGCCGGGGCCGCGCAGAGCCTGCCTGTGAAGACACGCCCTCGCAGCCCCTCCTGGGGGCCCTCGGGGAGAGCCAGTCACTCACTCACTCATTCATTCACTCATTCATTCATTTGCTCACTCCTTCACTCACTCACATTCATTCACTCCTTCACTCACTCCCTCACTCCTTCGCTCGTTCACGCTCTCTCACTCTCTCTCTCTCTCTGCCTCCTTCACTCACTCCTTCACGCGCTCCAGAGCGCTCTGGTCTGGCCACAAACAAGACGAAGCACCTGCCCCATGTGGGTGGGCCACGGGGCACCTGCGGAGGGCGCACCTGTTGTTGGCAGTGAAGTTGGGTGCCAGGGACACGGTGCCCTCTCTCCTCCGTGGGCCCGCCGGCGCGTCCAGGGCATAGGGACTCCGGGCGTCGGGCGGCGAGGGGAGGGCCCGGGGCTGGTCGTCCTGGCGGTGAACGCAGACGCGCTTCAGCCGAGAAGAGACGCAGCCGCACGCGGCTGACGCCCAGCCCCTCCCTGCCCCACGGCCTCACTCACAGCCCGGCGGGCTGGCCCCGCTCCAGATGGAAAGCTGTGGTCAGGGCTGCGCACCCCCTTGCCCCCTGACAGGGGCAGCAGAACAGAGCGGGAGCCAGGCGACTCCCGGGCCCCTCAGCCGCCCGGCTCTCACCAGGATGTTCCACGTGGCCCCCTTCTCGCTGGAGGCACTGCTCACACTGGCCGGCCTCCGGTTCGCACCGGGGCTGCTCTCGAAGAGCGTCAGGAAGTCGGGGGGCTCCGCCGGCCTGGGCAGACAGGAGGCAGGGACAGTCAGGAGCACAGCGGGGACGGCTTAGGTGACGTTTCCGGCTCCTGGCCCGACAGCCGAGCCTGGAAGGGGCGAGGCCCTGCCCGTGGCCACGACCCCCCGGAACAGCGCCGCCGGAAGAGGGGCGAGTAGGCAGGGGACGTCGGCCCTGAGCCCACACCTCCACGCGCAGGGACGACAGGTCCAGACGCGACCTGCCTGCCCCCAGGACTGGCCCGAATGAAGGGCACCTCAGGCCCCACTGTCCGGCCAGTGCCCACCCTGGTGAGGCCGGAAGAAGGGCTGACAGAGGCAGGACAGAAGCAAGTGGGGGTGACCAGAGGGGGTCAGAGGTTACCTGAGGGGGCCGGCCCACGCCTGCTTGGCTTGTGGCTGGTGGACCTGCGTGGTGCTGCTGGACCTGCGAAGGTTGTTGATGGCCCTGGCGCTCCCGGGCCCCGTGGCCTCCTGCAAAGAGACACCACCAACCGTGGCCCCGGCTCCCCGCTCACGCCGTGCGGGGCGCAGAGCAGATTCAGGGGGAGCGGTGGGGGGGGGGGGGTGGCAGGAGCAGCAGGGCCGCCATCAGCCTCCCTTCTGGAAAGAAGGGGACCCCCCCCCTCCCCACCCCCCGCAGGCGCCTGGAGCTCAGCCAGCGAGCCTGCCCGCCAGCTCCCCGAGGCCTCCGGGAGCCTGTCCCCAGCCCGCCGGCCAGCCCGCTGCGTGCGCATTTAAACAAACCCCGGCGCTGATGGAGGGAGGGAACTTGGCACGAGCTTGGCCCCGGCAGGCCTAGGGCCTGGCCTCGCCCTCTGTAAGTTCACGCCTGGTCCTTCCTGCTCTCCAGGAGGCCACGGGGCTGGGTGGGGCAACGGGCGTGAGGTGCTGCTGAGGTGCGGAGCTCACCCGGAGTCAGATGCCCCCGATGGCCACGCCCCGTGAGGTGCGAGGCCCGGGACCCCGGAGGCCCCAGCTCTAGCACTCACCAGCGCCTTCCTCTTAGGCTCGCTGCCTGTGGCCACGGAGATGGAGCGGGCGATAGGCTTGGCGGCAGAGGCGCTGTTGGGGCGTCGGGACATGGGTGGAGGGAGCCCCGTCAGACTCAGGTCCAAGCCTTCCAGGCTGCCCTCGGGGGGCCTGGGGGGGCTGCTGGTGGCCTGGGAGCCTTTCATGGTGGACGAGAGGGCCCTGGGCAGGTGAGGAGAAGTGCAATGAGCCCCCCACAGAACCGGGTCCGTGCACGCCGCCTCTGGCCAGGCCCCGGGGGGCCTGGGGCATTGGCCTGCTGCCCCCAAGCTCCCTGGGAAGGCGGCGGGCCCCTCCTCCCCCAAACCAGGCCCAGAGCAGGACCGCGAGCGATGAACAGCACAGACACGGCCTACGGGGACAGGGCCACCTCTGGCCTTAAAACCCGCTGGGCCCGGCCGGTGCGGCTGGCTCCGTGGATGAGCGTCAGCCTAGGAACCAGGAGGTCACAGTTCGATTCCCGGTCAGGGCACGTGCTCGGGTTGCGGGCTCCATCCCCAGGTTGGGGGGCGTGCAGGAGGCAGCCGATCCGTGATTCTCTCTCATCATGGATGTTTCTCTCTCTCTCCCTTCCTCTCTGACATCAATAAAAATACATTAAAAAAAAAACCTCTGATGGCCCCCAGGCACAGAGAACAGAGTCCAAACGCCTCCCCCTCAGAGCTGACCCGGAGCGCGTGGCCTCCTCACGCCCCCTCTGCCCCTCCCTCTGCCCCAGCCACCAGCCTCCCTGCGGCCGGAGGACAGGGACTCGGACTCGGCCAGCAGCCCTCGGCCTGGGCCCCTCCCCGGGGTGTCACAGGCCCTCCCTCTCCTGCTCCACCTGGCCACGGCCACGGCCACGGCCACGGTCACCGGGCCCGGCTGCTGGCCTGGGACAGGCGCTCGAAACGAGTGGTGAGCTCCGTGAGCTCCGTGGGCGAGCGGGCACCAGGGCGACCCCAGGGGAGTGAGCCCAGCCCTCCGGGCCCCGAGGGCTCTGGCGGGCACGCACCCACGGTGCCCACGGTCAGTGCTGCAGCCCCGGCCCCGCCATCACCAGGCCCGCCGCCCCAGGTCTGCGTTTCCGGTTGTGCGGGTGAAACGCCCCCTCTCCCCGGGCCGGACCGGCCTCGCCCGCGGGACGAGGCTGCCCCCTGCCCGGCCACTCGGCGGCGGCGAGCGGGCCTCCCCGCGGGACCCCAGGCCGGACCTCGCCTGCTCCCGAAGCGGGGCCTCGCGTGGAGCGGGGGTCTGGGGTCTGGGGCCTCCGCCGGCCGCTCCGCCCCGCCAGCCTCTCACCCAGGGCTCCCCGTCTCCCTGGGGCTGGGCTCACGGGGCGGGCCGGAGCCTGCGGACCGGGAGGCCGAAAGCGGCCCCGCCTGGGTCGGGCCCCCGCGCCGTGCAGGGGCCTCTCACCTGCACGTTCCTCACCTGCGCGAGCCGGCCCGGGCGCGGGGCCTGCGGGGCCCGAGGCGAGGGGTGCGCGGGCCCGCCTGGCTGGGACGCGCGGGGCCCGGGCTTTGGGCCGCCGACCTCGCGCCCCCCGCCCCGGCGCCGGCACCGAGGCCCGAGGTGACAATGAAGCAGCCGAGGGGGACGAGCGGCGGCAGCTAGCAACCAGCAAACAGCCCGCACCTCCTCCGGGGCCTCACCAAGTCCCGCCTTTCCTGCCCGCGCCGCTCCCGGATTGGCCCCCCAGTGGGCCGCTCCGGCCGTCGTGAGAGTTCATTGGGCCGCTCGGCTGTCTTTCGGGAAGTTCAAGCCTGGGAGGAGCCGCAGAGACCCGCGGGGGGGCGCTCCGCCGTGGCAGCGGGCTGCCGATTGGACGCGGCCGGCGTGGGCGGGGCCTCGAATGGTGTGGGCGGAACCTGGGCAGGAGCGAGGGGCAGGGGCGGAGCAAAGGGCGGGCGGCGTGGTCGGGGTCCCGCCGGCCTGTGGGGCACCCACGCCGGCCCTGGCCCCCACGCAACCCCGGAGATTTCTATATTTCTAGTTTTGCTGAGTTTCTCCTCATGAATGGATGTGGGATTCTGTCCCGCTCTTTTTGCGTTTTTCCTTAGTGTGCGAATATGGAGAATTACACTGATTTTCGGGTGTTAAACCAGCCTTCCACACCCACGATAAATTCCACTGACCGTGATGTATTACCCACTTATACTCTTTTTGTATATTGCTGGGTTCTTTTTGCTAGTGTTTTGTTAAGGATTTTTTTCATCTATTTTCTAGATCAAGTGCACATGGACCATTCCCCAACACAGGCTTATAGTCTGGGCCATAAAACACACGTTAGCAAAAATCTGAAATTTTTTACAATAAAATGTAAGTCATACAAAATGCTAAATTACTGTATCAATTAACAGCAGGCAAACATACCTTTAAATAACCCATTGGACAAAAAGGAGGTCTCAAGGTGAGCTAGAAACTATTCCGAACTGAATAAAAATAAATCAGAGTTCCTGGGATGCAAAGCAGCAGAGAAGAAAATTTACAACATTAAAATGCTTTATATTAGAACATAATAAAGTTCTCAAAAAATCATCTGCGCTTCCACCTTGAAGAACTAGAAGAATATAAACACCACTGAAGGTAGTAAGAGCAGAAATCAATGAAGTAGAAGCACAAAAGCTGCAGAATAATAAAAGCAGAAGTCAGTTCTTTGAAAAGTTCGATCTTAATAAACTTCTAATCAGACTAAGAAAAAGAGAGGAAAACACTGTCAATATCAGAAAGGAAGGATGGAACATAAAAGGGCAATTTGACAACTTTCATGAAATGGACTGATCCCTTAAAAGACACAAGTAACTGAAATTCACAAAGAAACGTATGACCCAAATAGTCCTATATCTTCTTAAGAAATTGAATTTCAAAGTTAAAAACTTTGCAATTAAGAAAATTATAGGACCAGATAGTTCTACTGGGGAGTTCTTCAAAACATTTAAGAAATAATGGCTGTCCCTAACTTGAGAAGTCCTCCGAGTGTGCCCCTTAGTAAGGCTATTTTATTAAAGCGCGCGCCCGCGCACACACACACACACACGCGCACACACACACACACGCGCGCGCGCGCACACACACACGCGCGCGTGTGCGCGTGCACACACACACGCGCAAGAAGGAAAAGCACTCGGTGAGACGACCGGTTTATTTAGGAAGCTCCCCGAGGCCGCCCTGCACACTCTGCAGGAAGCAGCCACTGCAGAGGGCGCCAAGGTCACACGGGGGCTGGCCCCAGGCAGGGCCCGGGGAGTGGCTGCCCATGGCCTCCTGCAGAGGGAGGGCTCTGAGCTCAAACAGAGATCCAAGCAGTGGTTCAAATCCACACAAACTTCTTTCCGAGAGCAAGGCAGGTGGGCTCCACGGGCCCCGAGGCCCTGCCGCCCGCCTCCCTGCGCCACGGGAGTTCCAGGCCGGAGAGCCAGCCTCTGGGAGGAGGGGGAGAACCGAGGCCGCCAGGGTCCAACTCTCCTGGCCGGGCTGTCTGCACCTGGCCCCTCCGGACACGTCCCCCATGAGACAGCTCGACAGGGCCTGGCCTCCGAGCTCCATCACCAGCCCCCCTCCTTCCCCACCCTCCAGGGAGACGGCGGGGCCCCTCTGCCGCGGACGGACAGTGCTCAGGTCGCCAGACCGGATGGCGGTGAGCCAGGAGGCCCAGCAGCCCCGGGCCCACCGGCCGCCAGCCTTCCGCGAGCTCAGCCCCTGGGCCTGCAGACACCGGGGGGCTCTGCACCCCACCCACTCCGCGAGTCCTGCCAGCGCTCCCTGCCTCCACGTGGTTCTGGCGAGCTCGTGGCTCCTGCTCATTCCTGGACGGCTTGTCCACGCCGTGCTCACCTGGCTGGGCTGCTCCCCACACTGAGGCCTCAGGGTGAGGGAGAGGCCGAGGCAGAGCCGGGCTGAGGGCGGAGGGGACCGTGCGCAGTCACTGCCGGGTCATGAGTTCAAGAAGGCGAAAGCCGACAGCTCTGAGCCAGGAGGCTCTGGGGCTGCCACCCTGTGTGACAAGGTCCACGGGGGCTGTGGGGGCTCCTGGGCACCAGTCCCAGCCTCCACCAGGCGGGGGCAGGCCACCAGCTCCATGCCAGCAAACAAGGACGTGTGGCCGCTGCTGGCCCCCGGGCCCCTCAGGCAGCCGCTGGGGCCTGGGCCCGATGCCGGTCCTCCATTTAGAGCGTCCGAGCCCGACCGGCCCTGCTCGGGTCTGGCCTCCTGGTCTCTGGAACCTGCTAGTCTGGGCTCGGCCTTCCTGGTGCCCCCGAGGGCTGGGATGGGGCGCCCACCCAGGGCGGGAGGGGCTGCAGGGCCCCTGGGGGAGGGCAGGGCTGAACTCAGAGGCTGGAGGAACTCGGGGCCCCCGGCGAGAGGCACAGCGTCCGTCAGCAGGTCAGCCGGGCCCACACGCGGGGCGGCGGGGCGGGGCTCGGCCAGCGGCCTCCGGGCAGCGGCGTGCTGTCGGCAGGAGGCTTCTAAATGCCTCAGGATCTGGGCGTGGGAGGAAGGGACCTGGTGAGGGCCCAGTGGTCCTGGGGACCCTGGAGGGCACACCGCCCTCTCCGGGCCTTCCTCTAGCGCTGCCCAGGACAGGCGGAGCGGCTACCGGTCGGTCCTCTGCGAGCCGTCTCTGCGCTGCCTTCCCACCCTGGAGGGCTGCCGGGCCTCGAGCTGCTTACACACCAGGCACACCAGGTGCCCGGACGCCTGCGACCTCCCCTCTGCTGCCTCGTGAACAGCTTCCCTGCCGTCGGACCCGGCGCCCGGGGAACAGTGTGCCTTCAGCCATGGCAGCCTCGCCGATGCTTGGATGAAGGACAATTCGGGGACTGGAGACTAAGGGTCTGAACTTCCAATGGCCACAGAGGAAGCGGGACGAAGCGGAGGGATGCCAACAGGCAGGGGAGGTGCGGGCCCGGCTGCGGGGGTGTGGGGCCAGTGAGAGCCCAGGCGGCCTCCCAGTTCGGCGCTAGCAGGGAGGGGCTGCCCACTGGGGAGCCGATCACAGACCCGTGAGCTGTGACACGAGGTGCAGAAAGGGGAACAGATCCACCCGAGCAAACAAGGAGGGCTTCCCACAGGAGGCGGCACATGAGCTGAAACACGGGGGAGAGGAAGCCACCCACAGGGCAGAGCTGCTGGGCAGTAAGGCGGGTGAGCAAGGACAGGGAGGCCCCGAGCTGTTCTAGGGCACGGCCTGTCCAGGGCAGCAAGCGGCAGGGAAGAGGGGGCCTGTCTGGAAAGGACCGGAGGGATGGGGGGTCCCCGCACCCACTCCTCTGGGCCCGGCGCTGCCCACCTTGGTGGCCTTGCTGGTCACGGGCCCGGGGCTGCCGGCGCTGAGCTCCTGCAGGCACGGCCGGGCGAGGAGCAGCATGTGCTCCTGGGAGAGCAGGTCCGTGCACCCCAGGGCGGCGATGGCGCCCAGGGCTCTCTGTGGACACGGGAGGGGGTCAGCAGGCTCCACCCAGAAGGCCGAGTCCCCAGGACCTCCTGGCAGCCCCACTGCCCCCTGTGCTCACCCCCCACCCCTCTCCCAGGCAGACCCAGGAAGGGGGTCACCGTGTCCGCCCGCTCGCCCACGCCTCCTCACCATCTGCGCGTGCTCGCCGGGCCTGCCCAGGCGGCGGGTCAGCAGCTCCAGCACCGCCTCGCAGTTGAGCAGCCCACACCTGCGGGAGGGGCACCGGGCAGGACAGGTGGGCAGGCAGGCGGCCAGGCCCTTCCCTCGGGGGGTAGCGGGGAGGGAGGGGACGGGGGGGGGGGGGGGGGGCCTTGGTCAGGGGCTCACTCTTTGATGAAGCGCTGAGCCTCCTCTGGGCTCAGGGAGGGGTGTGGCCCCTGTGTCACCGTCTGGACCAGGCTCAGCTCCTGCTGGCAGTCGCTCAGGGCCATGGCCTCCACCCTGCAGGGCACAGCGGGTGGGCAAAGGGCCGGGCCCTTCCAGACCACGCCCCGCTGGGCGGGACCCCGACAGTGAATGCCTGGAGGGGCCGAGGCTGGCTCACCTCTCAGCCTGCTCGCTGGGCGCCCCGCTGGCCCCCGAGGGGCTGTCACTGCCCGACCAGGTGCCCGAGCCCGAGGCCCTGCTCCGGCCGTTCTCCTGGCAAGAACCCCGAGAGCCGGGGCTGCCGTCCTGCTCGTCCCAGCCCCCGCCCGCCTGTCCCGGCTGGTGTCTCGCGGCTGGAAGAAAGGAGATCGCGGGTGAGACCCGGGGCCTGACTGGCCTCACACCCACCTCCCGGGGACCCCAAGACTGGGGGACCTAGGGGACCCGAGAGGGCGCCCCAAGATGTGGACAGGGTGCTCCCTCACACAGAGGTAGGGGGGACACACCGGCCTGGGGCTCAGGCCAGGGAGACCCTCGTCACTCGGGGACACCCCCCTCCTGTCTCACAGCACGTCTCTTCAGTCAGCCTGTGCCACTGTCCAGCCTTCGACGCATGGGCAGAGGCCAGCCCTGGCTGAGGGCCGTCGGGCAGAGCCACCCAGACGGGGCACAGGGCACAGGGCCACCCACCGCACGGGGCGCGGGGATGAAAGGGTTTCTGGCCCAGCCCACGTCTGGGCCTGCTCCTGGGAGCTGGGGCCTCGGCCTCAGCCAGCCCCGCCCACCCACTGAGCCCACGCCGGGCAGCACCGCCTTGTGAAGCCACCAGGGGGCGCGGGTGGCATTGGTGGCCGGCGGAGCCACGGCAGTGTGTCAGGTGGGACGGGCTGCCCTCCCCTCGCCTCCCTCAGCTGGAGCCCGGCTCCGCTCAGCCCCGCAGGTGGCAGGAAGGAGCCCGCGGATGGACGGGGAGAGTCGGACCCGATACCTCGGGCACCCGGGAGGGCTCCAGGGGGTGGGCTCCCAGGGGCGAGGTGGCCGTGGCTGGCGGAAGGCGTCACAGCAGGTTGGTAGGCGTCCCCCTGCAGCTGGGGCCCCTGGGAGCCGGGGCCGCCGGGCCCAGGGCGCACGGCACTGGCAACCGCCTCTGCGGCCTTCTGGAGGGTGGCGAGGAAGGCGTCCCCCGGGGAACCTGCAGAGCAGCGGGCGATGGCGCCGGCCCAGGGCCCTCCCCCTCCAGGGACCGAGCCTCAGAGGCCGAGCTGTGACCACCGGGCAGCACAGCGGCCGGACTCAGCTGAGCCCCGCGCTCCTGTGCCTGCTGCGACCTCCCGCCCACGCCGCGTCTGCGTGCCCATTTGTTGGCACGGGCCCTTCCTGCCCCGAGTCCCTGTCCCGGCCGCCCAGCCCGCGCCCAGAGTCCAGGCAGCACTCACCCGTGGGACCAGGCTCCTTGCTGTAGCCGAAGCCCTGGAGGGCGCTCTGGGGCCGGGACTGGGAGCCCATGCCTGCGGGAGGACCCGAGTCACCCTGATACTTGGAGAGGAGGCCCCTGGGCCCCACCCCAGGGGAACCCCGTGACGGGCTGGACAAGGCTGCGTACCTGCGGGAGGCAGGGCCCTGGGAGGCTGGGACGGGGGAGGAGGGGACAGGGTGTCCGAGAACAAGGTGCTCCCCAAGTCCTAGACAGGAGTGAGGACGCTCAGTATGGCCACACATCCGACTGTGACCCCGCCCCCCCCCAGAGGGCCACCCAGCAGGAGAGCCGCTGGGTCCCCGGGGAGCTGGTCCCGGGCTCACCTGGGCGGCCGCCCGCACCTTCTGGTACAAGCTGTTCCCATGGAGAGGGTCCGGGGGCCCCGTGAACCCTGCAGGGCAGGAGGGCGGGCTGAGCGGGCGCTGCCCCAGGCCCCGGGCTGGACCCCGCAACGGGTGAGCGCACCGTCCTGCCCAGCCCCGACCAGGTGAGTTTCTGAAACAGATCTGACCTCCAGTCCCCGTGTGACTTCACTTCCAGGTCAAAGTCGCTCCTGCACCCTGGAGCCTGGCGAAGGCCCGCTCCCCGTCAGGGCCCGCCGCCCGCCCACGCGGCCCCTCGGCCCTCCCCACCCACAGCAGCGAGGCCTCCACCGCCTCCCCCTGCGCTCCTCACCTGCCACCTAAGCGCCCCCCTCAACCCGCTCCCCCTCCCGAGGCGACAGGAACCGGTTCTTGTCCAATTCAAACCCCTCAGCGGTGCCCAGGGACTTTAGGGTGAAACCCAAAGGCTCCCTGAAAGGCTCCCTGGGCCCCGCCCCAACCTGGACCCGCCACCGCCAGGCGCCGGCTCTCCCTGCTGTGAGCTCGCCATCCTCGCCGAGGGTCCCTCCCATCCCAGCACCACCATATCCCTGTCCCCGAGGGCGACAGCCCCACACAAACCTCTCGGCACCATCACCCTGGGGGCCGAGCGCAGAGCACACAGGCCACAGGGGCAACGGGGATGGGGGTGCCCACAGGCCGTGGTAGCTGAGGGTCTCCCACAAGCACATGGGAGCCAAGAGCAGCTCGGCCCGTCTGGTGCTGCCCTCTGGGGGCGGCCTGGTGAGGTGGTTCTTGCCAGAAGGGCAGGCCCTTCCAAAGACTCCTTCAGGGCCCACAGGGATCTGGGGGCGGTGCACCCCCGAGACTGACCTGGGCCAGGACTCCCACCCACTGAGGGGAAGATCTCAGGCCACGTGCCCAGTCCTTGTTAGGGAGACGCACAACCACCCCAGCTGGGGGGTGAGGGGCGGTGAGGGTGGGCTCCACCCAGACCCACCTGGCGCCGGATCAGGCCAGGCCAGGCCCCGCTGGGGAAGCCTCAGAGGTCCCTCCCCCGCTCCCCACCCCCCCAGGCTTCCTATGCTGCCTCTGCCTCGGCCTCGGCCTCGGCCCCCGAACTGCCCTGGGGAGGACGAGCCTGTGGCTGGGCAGGAGGCTGTGCGCTGGCCGAGCACCGAGTGTGCCTGCCGGGCACTGGGACAGGCAGCGGACAGTCGGTCCTAGCAGAGCACCGACAGGAACAGTCGTTAATTAGCACGAGCGCGGCCACGGGCCCGGAGGCACGGACACTGGAGACGAGGACCCCACAGGTGGAGGAAGCAGATGCTGGGGGCAGAGGGCCCAGGTGAGGGCCCAGAGAGCAAGGGTGAGGGGGGTCCGGGGGTGGAGGCCGCCCGGGCTGGTACCTGCTGCTTCCTGGATGAAGGCTGGGTTGCGCTTGAGGATGAGCAGGAAGGAGGAGGAGCCGTGGCCACACAGGTGCAGCATGATCTTCAGCACCTGGGGGGACGGTCACGTGGGGCAGGGCCAGGGCCAGGGCCAGGGGCACCCCTGGCTGCCTCCCGCCCCTCCCGCCTCACCACCCACGGTGTGAGCTCAGGCCCTGACCTGACCCCCAGGGTCTGCAGCCACTCCCTGCCTCACCTTGAGCTTCACGCGGCCAGAGCCGCTGTGTAGACGGTTCAGCAGGTACTCCAGGAGACACTGGCTGCTGCCCAGCGACTCGTGGGATATTTCTGGAAGGCGCTCGGGTTAGGGAAGGAGCGAGCTGACCGGGGCCTCACTGTCACGAACCGCTTAGGGTGCCCTCCCTGCAGGCACCCACCCCAGGCCCGGGTTCAGGAGCATCGGGCACCTGGGGCCTCCGGGGCTCCCAGGCCCCGCCCACACCACGTTGCTCTGGTGAAAGGGCCCCGGGCGCCCAGGGCCCTGCGCGGGGACACGGGGAGGATACTGGCGATCTCCTCGAACAGGTAGCCCGGACACGGCACGTCGTCGTCGGACGTTCCCTTCAGGAGGATCGGGAGCTGAAAGGCAGTGAGAGCCCCGCCATGAGTGGGTGGTGCACGGGGGAGCCCACGGGGCCACCAGAGGGGCCAGCCATCCCCGAGGGGCTCCTGGGGGCACCGGCTTCCACGCATCTCGTTGTTGGCGCGCTGCCCGGTGAGGGACCGAGGGGACAGCGATGGTCCCACTGGCGGCAGGCAGCTGGCGGGAGACCTGGAGAGGCGCCCTTCTGCTCAGGTCGGGCAGGGACAGCCCCCAGGCCTCTCCGCTGACAGCCGGGCAAGGGCCCCTTTCACACCTGCGTGTCCACTGGCAAAGCCGAGAGCAGAGGGGAGCCCTTTCCCAGCGGAGGGCGGGCGCGGTCCGTCTTCCCGGAGCAGATGGGCAGCGTGGCACGGCCCCCAAGCCGGACGCACCCACGGCGGGACTTCAGGGAACAGCCCACGGGGTAAGCCGCAGGAGAAGCGCTGCCCGCGCCGAGTGCTGATGTGTCAGCGCAACCAAACGAGCGCACGTGCCGCGCTGCCTCCCCAGCGCGGGGTGGGCACCGGAACCCCGTTCCCAACGCGCCTCGCCCAGCACAAGGCCTCGGGGACACTCGGGACAGCGCGGGCCGCACTCCACAGCGCGAAGGCAGCTGCCTAGTGTCACACGTGCCCGACTGTCACGCCAGGCTGTGTGCACCCACCGCCGACACCAGGGGGCGAGGGAGGGGGGCCGGCGGGGGGCGCGGAGCCCGGGAGGGGCCGGGGCGCGGGGACCCCGGCCGGGAGGCGGATGGCTGTGGCCCAGGGCGAGGCGGGGGAGGCGGCGCGCAGCGGGGTCGGGCCCCCCGCACTCACCCGGTGCAGGAAGCTCAGCCGGTCTCGCAGCAGCGGCGCGGCGGCCATGATGCAGGTCACCTTCCGGCCCTGCCCCGATCCCAGCCCCTCCAATCACCGCGCGGGTCTGGCCCGTTGGCCAATCGCTCGCGTGGGGCGGGCCCTGAGGCGGACTTAGGTCAACAAGTTGAGCCTTAGCCAATCCGAAGTCCCCGGTCAATGACAGACAGCCTACCAGCCAATTATAGAGTTCCTGGAGACCGCGGTTCCGGAGAGACAGAGGCGAGGGCTGAAACCTGACCTATTAGAAAGCAGAAGAAAGGTGATGGACGGAAGCGTCAACCTATCAAGGGGTGGTTTCCCGGAAGGGGACGGACCCAAAATGGCGGCGCCCACGGGTACCAGGAAGAGGTGCTCATGTCGGGGAACGGAGCGGTGTGGGGGCGCGTGCGATGCCGCCTCCGCGCCTTCCCTGAGCGCCTGGCGGCCTGTGGGGCTGAGGTGAGGAGCCGTGGGTCGGGGCAGCACCTGCGGGACGGGGCGGGGGGCGAGGCGCTGGCTGGGGGCGGGGGGGAGAGGCGGGGGCTGCGCCGGGACCCACGGGCCCCGAGGCCGAGGCGACCCTGTCCCGCGCCACCCGTCCCCAGGCCGCCGCCTACGGCCGCTGCGTGCAGGCGTCCACGGCCCCGGGCGGCCGCCTGAGGAAGGACCTGTGCGCGCAGGAGTTCGAGGCCCTGCGGCGCTGCTTCGCCGCCGCGGTAGGTGGACGCGCCCCCTCCCGGCCCCGCGCCCCGCCCCGCCTCGGGGAGTGTCCCGCTGGCCTCCCTTCCCTCTCCCGCGGTCGGTGTCGGACACAGGCTGGTGCTGCCGACGCTGCAGGCCGACCCTGCCCGCGCGACCCCGCCGCCACGAGCCCGTGTGCCGGCAGGTGGGGAGCGTGACGGGGTGTGTGAAAGCGGTGCCGTCCCCAACCCAGAACCGCACACCCCGCGGCCCAGCCCCGCCGCGTACAGCCGGGCCCCTTCTCTGGGAGGCACTCGCGGGGAGACGGCGTTTTCCTGGCGGTCCTTTGGAGCCACGTCTGACTTGGGACAACGCGTTCAGACAAAACGCTTCGTCTTCCAGGCCAAGGACACCCTGAAGGCAGGCCCCTAGGCCGGACGAGGGCGCAGAGCCAGCGCCTGGAACACCCAGAGCCCTCGGGGCGAAGGGACTGGGCCCGCCCCGCCGGAGGAGCCGGAGGAGCCAGAGGCGGGGGGCTAGAACGGGCGCGGGGAAGCAGCCCGAGGCCCATCGGGTCCGGCCCGTCTTGGTGCTGCGCGCAGGGGTGCGTGGGGCCTGGCCTCGCCCCCAGGAACCCGCCGGCGGCGTGGGCTGCGGGACGCGCTGCCTCCGGGGTCTCGTTTTTTAGAGAATTCCCACCAATAAAATGTCACCTGAACCTCACGACGCCGCTGGACGTTACCTGTGGGTTTACAGGAGGAACCAAAGCTGCCAGACGGACAGCGGGAGGGGGAGCCCGGCAGCCCCACGGCCTGGCCTTGGCGGGAACAGGCGCGGGGCTGGGGGTCTTCGTGGGGGGCAGGAAGGCCGCGCCCAGGGCGGGTGTCGGAGCCCAGCAGCTTCTAGACCAGCGAGCCTGCAGGCCCCCTCCCCCCTCCCCCCGCGTGTGGGGCCGCCCCGCCCAGCGCGGTCCCCCTGGGATGGGAGCCGGGCGCTGTCCTGAGAACCACACACACAGGCCCCCGAGGGCCTCAGCCCGCAGCTCCTGGGCGCCACCCGCTGGGAGCGTGGGCTGCTCTGAGCGCCCCCTCCAGGGGCACGGAGGTCACACAGTCCTTGGGCTCCACCGCCCTGGCGCCCCTGAGCCCCAGAACCGGGGCCTGCGCTTCTGTCTTCTCGTAAAACTCCAGAATTAGCCGACTCCCCAAGTGGCGAAACCTCCAGGTCTCAGATGCGAGTGTTCATCTCAGTGAGACGGTCCCTGGTAGCTTTGTGGGGCGCCGCCCTTGTCCTGAGCTGGGGCTGCTGGGCAGTCACGTTTCTCAGCAACCAGTGGATCTCAGGGCAAAAACGAGTGGCCCCCCCGCCCCCACCGCCGGGGTGAGGGAGACATTCCTGCTGGGAGGGTGGGCCTGTCTGATGCTGCCCAGACCTCAGCTCAGCCTAGCTCAGCCCAGCTAGTAGGGGAGGGGGTGTCCAGCCCGGGGCATGGACTTCTCCCTGACCCTTCCTCCCTCCACTCTGACCTCTGACGGCTTTTGGCATCTCCACTGGGCACACCTGTCCCACCTAGTGCTCCCTCCTGCCGCCCTTTCCAGCTCCCCTCCCGCGGCAGAGGAAGCTCCCACCCCTGGGCCTCATCCCCAGGCTGCTGCGGGCTGCTCTGCTGCCCGGCCGGGTGCACCTCAAGCACCCAGGAACCTCACAAGATGTCCAGAGGCGCTTCCCCAGGCACCCAGGCTCCCCCAGACCAGGGCTCAGGAGGCAGCTCGGCCTCGGGAAATTCCATTCCTCTTACCCATTGTAGTCGCCAAGCTGCCCAGTGCATAGAACTATAAACATTTAAAAATGGCCCTGGCTGGTGTGGCTCTGTGGTTAGAGCGTCTGCCTGTGCACCAAAGGGTCAGGGGTTCGAGTCCCAGGCAAAAGCATGTATCTGGGTGGCAGTTCATTCCCTGCCCCCGTTGGGCACAACCGACCAATGTGTCTTTGATGTCTCTCCCTCTCTCCCCCTCCCTCTTCCCCCGCCCCCAGCCCTCCTTTCCACTTTCCAAGATCCTCATGTGAGGACAAAACACACACATTCCTGAGGCCAGGGCGGCCGGGTCCCTCTCAGCAGGCTCGAGCTGGAGCACCCCCGCCCCAGAGGGGGAGCCGGATGCCCACACCCCACAAAGCGGTGAGGGCCCTGGGCTCATGGGACAGCTGGTCCACCTGCTGGCGGCTCCAGGGGCTTTTCTGCTCCTTGAAAACCCGACAGGTGAGCGGGCTCCAGCGGGGACGGCCGAGCCTGGCGGCCCCAGGAGAGGGACGCCCACAAGTGGCTGCTGTTTGCGGGAGGCCCCACCCTGGGCGGTGTGTGCGACCGCACGCCTGGCACTGGGCCCATGGGCTCCGGCAGCACCCCGACTGCCACGGCCCCGGGTGCAGGTCTGGTCCGTCTCCCTTCACGACCCCGTGAGGGCCGTTCACAGTCCTGCACACCTTCCTCCAGTAACTCACCTCAACACGCTTCACCCACCAGACTGGAATGGTTTTATTCTTAAAGCCCGGGCACTTGGGGGACAAGGAGCCCGGGAGCAGAGCCGTGTGGCGGGCGGGGGTACACTCGGCTGCTCTCGGGCCCCTCAGGCAGCAGCGCTCGTGATCAAGGAAGAACTTTAAGATTTTCTACAACTCGGGACGTGAGACCAAATTCTGAGGCGCGATCGGGGGCCAGGGCAGGGCCGGCAGCCGGGCCTGGGACAGGTCAGCACCGGACGGCACCGGCCCTCACTCAGACCCACAGCTGCACGGACCCCGGCTCAGAACACGGAGGGGGCCGCAGTGAGCTCCGTCACCTGACAAGTTCAGGTTGCGTGGTGATGGCAGAGGCCGCTCGGAGAGGACGCAGGTCGGGTGGAGCCTTCAGACCGCCCTCAGCATGGCCTCCGACCGGCTCCAGGCTCCCCGGCGGCCTGGCCGCGGCGGGAGAGGCCAGCAGACCGGGAGCTTCAGGCCTCCTCCGGAGCCCCAGGCAGTTCTTTGAGCTGGCGGCTGTGGCCCACCCGCAGGGCGCCCCCCGCGGCCCGGCGGAGCTGGGCGTCCAGGGCGCTGCGGAGGTCGCCGACCCGCACATCAGGCAAGGGATCAAAGTGGATGACGACCCCCTCGTTGGGGACTGGTCCCTCGTCTACAGGAGCCACGTCCCGCCGTCTCCTCCTGAGGTCGGCGCCAACCTGAACTTTCAGGTCTCGGTTCGGTTTGACATTGTCCAGCTTCTGAGCCCCGGGCACGGCCTGCTGGGGCCTGAGCTCAGGGTCTGGCTTCTGCTCGGGCGCCTGGATGGCGGCGTCCTGCCTGGGGGCAGGCACGTGGTCCCCGCCCAGGGCCTCCTTTTTTGCCTCTGGGTGACCTCCCTGGGCCCTGGCGGAGACAGCTCGGGGTTCCGGCTGATGTACCCCAGCCGGGGCCCTGGGGGCTGCTCCCTCCAACCTGCTGGGCGGGCCTGCAGCTCCCCGGTCCTGGCTCACGTGCTGGGGCTGCACTGGAGGGTCCCCAGCCCCCGCCCCGGCTCCCAGGGCGCCGGCCACTTCCGGAACATGGGCACCAGCGGCTGCCGCCTCCTTGTGGGATTTGTTCCTCTCCTGAGAGCCTCCACCAAGAATGTCCGGACCCTGTCCCGGGGCGTCCCCGGCATCAGGCTTCTCTGGGCTCCTGGGAGTCCCAGTGAGATGGGGCTCTGGGGCCCCCTCCTGCACACCTGCCGCATGGGGCTCAGCGCCAAGCTGGTCTTTCCTCGGCTCTGTGTCCACACTGCCCGGAGGACCGGCGGGGGCTCTGCCTGCAGCCCCCTTGGGCTCCTGCAGGGAACGCTGGCTGTGTCCCTGGGGCGGAGCAGGGGGCTGCCCGGGAGCCCTGAGCTCAGGTTCCACAGGCTGCAGGGCGGGGTGCGCCACTGTCCCCCCGTCATGGGCCTCCTGCTCCTTATTCCTGGGTGCGGCCACCCCAGGCTCGGCCGGCGCGTCCCCTGTAAGTGAAAGGACTGGTTTAGCCAAGGAACGAGCAGAAGCCACTGATGCTGGGACTGAAAGAACAGAACTCGCCACAGACACGTGCCCAGCAGGACTCGGGCCACCGGCCCCAGAAGCAGGAGACGCTCGTGCGTGCCGCAGCCCCGCCCCAGCAGCCCTCCCTCAGGACCCCCCCACCCCCCCACTTGCCGTCCTCGCCGTCCGGCCGCTGCTGGTGCATCTCCTTGTGCTGCTCCTCGATCACCGCCAGCAGCTTCTCCTGCTGGTCCAGGAGGCGCTTCTGCTGCACCTGCTGCTCCTTGATCACCTGCAGCAGGACCTCGTGGTCCAGCCTCTCCACGCGGCCGGCGTCTGGGGGGACACACCGTCAGAGCCTGCGCCGGCCGAGGCCAGGATGCCAGGCGCTGCGGGGCCCTCCCAGGATGCCCTCGGGCGTGCCGTCCCCTGCTGGCCCAGGAGGCGCAGGGGCAGAGGGGCTGCCAGGGCCGTTGCGGGCACGGCCTGGGGCTCAGACCCCGGCGGCACCGTGTCCCCTGGGCCGGGAGGTGAGCTGGAACAACTTTGGGAGAGAATGCTGGTGCCCGCAGGACCGCTCCTCCAGGTGAGAACTTTGAAAACAGACAGAACTGCCTCTCCCTGTGGGACAGGCCACCGCGCAGATCCCCGCTGCCTGGCCCCGCCCCAGCACAGGTACAGGTACAGGCGCCGCCAGGAGCTTGGCCAGCTGCGGGGGCCACGCGGCAGGTGTGTCCCGGGGAGGCCCGAGGCTGGGCACCTGCAACTGTAGCCCCCACAGGGATGGGAGCCCCTCCCCTCCGACCTCCAGCACGGGCGGGGCAAGCGGCTTCCTGAGCGCCCCTTGTGCGGAGCGGTCACGGCCCGTGTGGCTTTAGACGCTCGGCAGACGTGACTGGGCAGGGCTGCCCGGTGGGCAAGCTCACATGAAGGAAGAAGCATGTTTGCAGTGGGAGGGCCAAGACCCAGCCATGCCCGCCTGCCAGTGCGGGTCACCGTCTCCAGGGACTCGGGTCTCCCGCTGGAGGGGGCGCAGGGGTGTGCGGGCCGCGGCCTGAGAGGAACAGGCTAAGGCTGCCCACGGGGAGGACGGACCCTCAGCAGTGCCCACCCAGACACCCTAGGGCACCGGGACACCCGCCTAATCAAAGCCACGGCCCTGGGTGGGATCAGGAACCCACACTCCCTCTGGGTGCAGGAAACAAGGACCCACGGGCCCCCTGTCCCTCGGCACCCAGGGCTCATGACCGTGTGCTGCTTGGGGGTACAGGCTGGCCCCACGGGGTCCCAGGCGGGTTCTGGAGGTGCTGGCCCCACGGCCCCACGGGGTCCCAGGGAACCAGCCCTGCACCAGCGCCGGAGGGGCCGCACACGGACAGACGTGAGGCAGCGTGGAGGTGACATGCTGCGCCCCAGCCCGAGCCCACGGGGACCACCCTGCAGATGGGTGAGAGCTGCCGATGCGAACACACATGCAGAACACATGAACACAGGCCATGCACACGGCACAAGGTACACAACCCCCTCCCCCCCGAGGCAGGGCCTCTCAGACTGGAGAGCCATCTCAGGGCATTTGTGCGAGAAGGGGGTAAGTTGGGGCATCGGGGACCCCAACTAGGCCTGGCGGTTGGTTGTGTGTGCAGCTTCCGGGCTCTGCCCACGTGCTCTGTGCCCGGCCGTCAGGGGACCGCGTGCCCGTGCAGCCCTGGGCTCGCCCCGACCCTCGCGCCTTCGCTGGGACACACGTCTGCACCCGTACCTGCCACTAGCTTTTTGATCTCAGCTGCTCGTCCCGTTGAGAGGCAGAGGGAGAGAGGCAGAGAGGAGCCGTGAGGAGTCTCCTCGGAGGGAAAGTCCGAGAACACAGCGGAGGCGGTGCCGCGGCGCCAGGACGCAGGGAGACTGAACCCAGAGGCCCAGCAGCGCGGGCGGGAAGGTCACCCCCGAGCCAGCCCCGCGTGTGGACTCAGGTCACAGCAGGGGTCCCGAGAGCCACACGCCAGGCGCTGGCTTTGAGGGGAGGAAGGGACAGAGTGGGCCCAGGGCGGTGGCGGTGCCAGAGAGAGCGGGGCGGGCGGCGGCTCAGCCTGCGGTCGGCAGGACACAGAGGCGCCGAGGCCGAGGCCCCTGCAAAGACCCAGACAACCCCGGCTTCTCGCAGGAAGGGCAGGTGTCCCTGGCCGGGAGGACGCGGTGAGGAAGTCAGGCCCTTACCCTCCAGCTTGCTGCCGGCGGGGTCCCCGGCCGGGCCCTCCGCGTGCTCCCCAGGCTGGCCCTCCGAGCTCCTCTGCCCGCGAGGCTCTGCCGGCTGCCCGGCCCGGGGGGCTGGCTTCCCACCTGCACGCACAGCGGAGACGCTCGGAAGGAGGGGGACACGGAGGAAGGTGGAGGAGGGACAGAAGGTGGCAGATGTCCCCTGAAAGCACCCTGCACCGCCCCCCCAGCACAGTTTACGTTTGACCGTGGCGACCAGGGAAGTCATAAAACACATTCAACAATCTGCCGGGGCTGCGAGCCGGCGCTGACCGCCTGACCATGAACAAGCGCGAGCTGCCAGGCTGCTCTGAGCTGGTGCGTGACCACCTGGCCCCTGGCACCGCCAAGCGCTCGCGCACCCCGTGCACAGGACACAGGAGCAGCGCGGGCCTGGCGTGGTGGCCGGGCGAACACGTGACAGTGTCCCGGTGGCTGCCAGGCCGCCAGGCTCCCCGCACACCTGCCTCGCGAGGAGGGAACCGGACAGGACAGGCTGGCCGTTCCCACGCCCACCCCTGGGCCCTCCAGGAAGCCCGCTCCCTCCGGGCTCGCTCTCGGCTTACCTGCGGTGTGGTCCGGTACGGGGACGCCGTCCGCTCGGTCCGCGGCCCCTGCCCCCAGGGCGTCCTGCCCCTCGGGGGGCACTGCCTGGGGCCCTGGGTGCAGATCCCTGACCACCGGCTCCTGGTCTTCCTTCACGGGCTCCACAGCCCGCGGACCATTCCCTTCTGGAACCTTCTGGGGACCTTTAGGAAGATCCCCCTTGGGCTCCATGACCGGGGCCCCTCGCTCTCTTCCTGAATCGGGCAGAGGTGGTGCCACCTGGCCCTTGCCCCCAGGAACCTCGTCGTCCACGTGCTGGGATGCACGTTCCTTCTCCGCCGCTCCTTCTCGGTCTTGACCTTCGTCCACCACCACCTTGTCATGCGGGACAGGGGGCTCGTGGCGATGGGCCTCCCCCATGGGCACCGCCACGCCTGGGAAGACACGGAGGGCATGTCGGAGTGGGAGGGGGGGGAGGGGGAGGAGGAGCCCCGTCCCAGGGCTGTGGATTGAGGGCTGGTGCCGATGGCCGCCTCAGCTCTGGCTGCTGAGGGGACAGGCCGTTTCCAGAAGATGACAGGCGGGTAGTGGCCAACCAGCTGCTCTGGGCGGTCAGAGCAGGCACCTGACCCAGAGGAGGAAGGGGGCAGGAAGGACGAGGCGTGGGCAGGGCTGAGGGGAAGACCCGAGGCCCTGGGAGTCCCTTCCCCCGGCACCCTGCGCCCGCCTGCCCGCCAGGCCCACCTTGCCCGGGCCGATCCAGCTGCGCCTCCTCCTGCTTCTCCTTGGCGCCCTCCCTCGGGGGCACGTCCACGGGGCCCTTAATCTGGGCCTGCTCCAGCTCGTCTTTCTCCCGCGGCGGCTTCGGCTTGTCTCGGGTGTCTGCGGCCACGGCCACAGCCGGGTCCTGGCCTGTAGGCACAGAGTGGCTTGCTGAGTGGCGTGTCCACGTGGCTGCCCCCCAGTCGGCACAGGCCAGCGGGAGTGGATCACATGCCCCAGTGCAGCGGCGGGGCCTGAGCAGTCCTGTGTCCTGTCCAGTCACTAGCAGGGAAGCAGCACGGAAAACTGTCCTCGTCCATGTGTCTTCCTAACAAAACAGTCAATGAAACTCACACCTGACTGGGCGCAGAGGAGCAACGCTCCATGTAGCACTGGCCGCGACCACCAGGTGGCAGCACGGACCCGCCAGCTGAGGGGCTGGGGGCTGGGCTGCCACAGAACAAGGGGGCTTCTGCCCGGGGGAGGTGACTTGCAGCCCTGCTGGCTCTGACTACTGACGGCGAGAGGCGGAGGCGGGGCAGAGCCAGGCCCACAGTGCGTCCCGCAGCCACCACCCTCCACCGGGCAGCTGGGTGGTGGCCCCCGGGGAGGTGACCTCAGAGCTGAGAATTAAAGTGTGGCCGCAGCGGAGGGCTGGGAGGAAGGCCTCGAGAGATGGGGGAAGGGGGGCAGCTAGGCCCGGGCTGGCCCCCAGCTGAACCTGAGGCTGAGGCCGAGGGTGGCAGGGGAAGGGGATGGGGCTGGGGCTGGGGATAGCGAGGGGGACAGCGAGGGTGGTGGCGGCGTCCGTGCTCCCGATGGATGACCTGCTGCCCCCGCTCTGCACACCACCCCGGGGCCCCTCGCCCCGGGGCCCCTCGCCCCCTCGCCCCGGGTCCCCTCGCTCCGGGACCCCTCACCCCGGGACCCCTCACCCCGGGGCCCACAGAGCTGGGCCAGAGGGAGCCTGGTAGGAAACGCTCTGCATTTCAAACGAGCACACACTTCTCTGTGTCAGGCAGTCGGACCACGGAGGGTGGGGAGCGGGGGCTTCAGGACATTTCACCCTGAGCCAGCAGCCGCCTCAGCTCCCTCTGGAAGGGGAGACCAAGGTCCGAGGCCCGAGCGGGGCTGCGGGGGGAGCACCCTGCTCCGACGGGTCCTGCCTCCTCGCGTCCCCGGCTGCCACGTGGTTACCCCCTGCAGATGCCCCACGTGCCCACGAGCGCCCGTAAATGAGGGGTCGCCCAGCGACTGCAAGTCAGGAAATGGGGTACAACAACCCAGGAGAAAGCCCCCACTCAGTCGCGGCCACATCACCACTGGGCGGTCGCTTCTCAGAGGGAACAAAACCGGGAGCCACCGGTGGGGCAGAGGCGAGCTCCGTGCGGCCCGCCCAGCCGGCCGGGCGGTGACCGCAGCGTGGATGGCCCCGGAGCCTGCGCGACCTCCTCAGGCCTGGACTCCACGCTCCCAGGCTGTCCTTGGCCACAGCCACCGTCTCTAAAGCAGAACCTCGCTGGGGACAGTGCCAGCACGCCTGTGGCCGCGGGAAAACTGACATAACACTCAGACAGTAACGGCAAGCAGCCCGCGCTCCGCCTGGCCGGGTCCGCCGTGGCCGCCGGCTGCAAAAGACAGGAAGTGCCCCTGTGTGGCTGGCGGCTGCCGCCGGGGAACAGGGACAATGGTGTGGACAGGCTGCAGGGGAGCGGGCTCCGTGCCCCACTTGCTCCCGCAAGGCGGGCAGCCCGCGGGGCTCAAGAGCAGCCAGCAGGGGGTGCCCCCCGCACTGGCACAAAACCCGGCCTCCCAAAGGTCAGCGCCTCACTGGTTCTCAAGGTCACTGCCCAAGTCACTCATCCTCAAGGTCATGACTTCCAAGTACCAAAGCAAGACTCATCAGCAAGCACGGGCCAGGGCAGCCAGTCCTCGGAGATTCCGAGCTTATGCCTCCTTGGGCCAGGCGGTGGGGTCCAACCGCCTGGGGCACCCGGGGGGGTCAGCCGCCTCCTGCACACTGAGACCCTGGTGACAGGGACGCACTCGCCCCCTGAGGTGCTCCAGGCCGGAGCTCCTGAGACAGCAGGCCGGTGGCCGGGTACCCGCAGACGCTTCCTGGCGAGCGGGAGCAGGCCTGTCTCCCCACCCACCCCCACCCCTGCTGCGGGAAGGGGGCGAGGTGTGCAGGGCTGTAGGCCAAGGCTGCTCCCCAACACTGCATATGGGGTGCAGGCGCTGGGGAAAGAGAGGGGCACGCTGTGTTTCAAAGCCTGCGCCTGCCCGCAGCCCCCAGGGTGCTCCCAACATCCAGTGAATGGCCCAGCGAGCCCTTTCCAAGTGGGTGGGGCCTCAGGAGCCTCGCAGGCTGGGCCCCTCCCCCACCCGCTCCCACGCCGCGGGCACAGGCCTGCTCTCCGAGTGCTGGGCCCCGTGCAGGTCACTGTCGCCCAGGGCAGGCCCCCCGCCACCTCAGGGCCCGCGAGGGCTCTCGGGAAGTCGGGACCCGTTTGCCTCGGAGACGTCAGGACCAGTGAGCGGCGCACAGCCCGCGGCACAGCCCCGCAGGCCCGCCGGCTCGGGCGAGGCAGCCCATCAATTACGGGGAGGACGGGCGAGAAAACGGAGAACGCGCTAAACACCGGCATGTGGTCCGAGGGCCATGTGTTTCGCTGCGGCCTCGAGGAGCAAATGGGAACCAGATGTGGCGCTGGCTCCAGGTGAGGCAGCGCCCGCCCCGACCGGACGCAGCTGCTCGCGGCTGCCCTGCTGACTCACGCGCAGAAACTCGCCCGGGCACGCGCACAGCTCCGGAACCAGTGCCCGCGGCCAGGTCTACCGCGGCGTCCCCAGCCGTCAGGGAGCAAGGGACGCCCCAGGGCAAGGGACCCCGAGGGCGCCCACAGGGTGGGCCTGACACCCCTCCCTCCTCAAACCACCGACTCCGTGCAGCGGCCACGGGCGCCCGCAGCTCCTGCACTCGCTGTTTCTGCCGTGAGCCTCACCCCCAGGGTCGTCTCTGCAGGAAACCCCCCGAGGGGGGTCCTCTGGCGGAAGGGCGCTCGCCGCCCCTCAAGGCCCAGAGCCCTCCCCTCCCGCAGGGGCCTTTCCAAGCCCAGGCAGGTCCCCACGGAGGCAGCAAGTCCGCGGCCACCGTGCCTCCCACCGGCCTCTCCAGCCACCTTCCCTTCTGTCAGTCACGGCGGGTGGGGAGGCCCTGAAGGAGGTCAGAACCACCCTTCCTGCCACGGTGCCGGGCCTGCACGGTGGCCTCCGCGGGGGAGGCGTGAGGTCATCGTCCACCAGCAGGCGGCTGACCGGGACAGCGGTGAACAGGACAGCAGCACAGGAGCTGCCGCCACTGCTGACGCAGTGAAACGCGGCTGAAATTCACAGCCTCAGAACCCACCAACGTGAGCGACACCCACGAACCATCCCTGTGAGCGCCCGAGTGGGGCCTGGAGGTCACGGCCCTGCTGTCCCACCTGCCACCTGCCCCTGCACACAGGGCTGCCCGCCCTCCCCAGCACCCAACAGGGTGAAGCAGCTGGCAGACGAGCCAGCCCGGGACGGGCACCCGCATTCCCACGGCCCACGGTGTCCCGCAGGGGCACCTCCCAGGGGCTGGGGGGCTGGAGCCAGGGTGGACCGAGGGACGCGTACCTGGGAGCTGGGCCACCTCCGCCTTCACCGCACCGTCAGGCTCCCCAAGCCGACCGCCGGGGGCTTCCTTCGCCGGGCCCACGTCCACAGGGGCCTCCTCGCTCACGGACAAGGTGGTGAGAGTGCTGACCACCAGGATGCCCAGGCCAACCCAGAGCACCACCTGGAGGAGACAGAGGCCCTGGAGCAAGAGCGGTCGGCAATAGGGGCGCGGGGGGGGGGGGGAGGTGGGGGAGGAGGGCCAGAAGAGAGAGGGGCCTGCGACGCGTTGGCCCGCTGGCTGAGACCAAGGTCTGCAGCTAAGGCTGGGAACCAGGCAGGGCCTGCAGGCAGCCCCAGCAGGCAGCCCTGCCCACGGTGGAGCCCCGCCCACTCAGGCAGGGGCCTCTGGCTCTGCACGCGCTGGCAGAGAGGTCAGTGCCGCTCTGTGTGCGGGCTTGCGAGGCACACAGCCGTCAGTGTACCAAGCTGGAAGCTGGCGTCAGGCTCAACCGGCAAAGACTAGACACTGTCCCTCCGGGTCAGGAGGAAGAGGCTCGCACCACGGAGCCAGCGCCAGGGATGGAGCTGAGATGAGCTAACACTGGAAAGGCAGACCTCCCGGCCTACAAATCACCGCCAGGGAAGACCAGGCCCAAAGTCACAGTCGTGCCCGCGGGCGCACTCAGACAGGGGCCTGCGGAGGCGGAGGCCACCCCGGCCCGGCCCCGGGCGTCCTGAGGCCACGCCAGGTCGGGGAGGGCTTACAGACATTGACTCCAAATCCATCCCCTGTGCCAGCGAAGTCCAACCGCACCAAAGCGCGCACAGCGCCGGCCCGTCCTGTCCGCGCATGGGAGCCCCCTCCCAGCCCCGGCGGAGCTTGCGGGCAACGCCCACACACCAGCAGGCCCACGGGAGGCAGCGCCAACGATGGGAAACCAGGAAACCGCAAGGATCGTGGGAGTCAACATTGACTACCTGGAACCTCGATGTCCCGAGGAGCCCGAAGTACACGTAAAATTACAGAACACGACAACAGCACCCAGGCCGAGGCAGGCACACGGAGTCAAGACGCCTGGGTCCGTGCCGTGTCTGGGAAGAAGTAAACAACTCATTTGCCATCCACTCCAGTGAGCCAAGGCCTCCCGTTAAACAGCCTCGTGGACGGGAGAGCAGCGTGCACACACCAGCCGGCAGGCGAATGAGGAGCCCTGGCCAGTGTGGCTCAGGGGACAGAGCATCAGCCCGTGGACTGAAGGGTCCCGGGTTCAACTCCGGTCAAGGGCAGGTATCTGGTGGCAGGCTCATCCCCGGCCCCAGGTTGGGACACATGTGGGAGGCAACCAATCGATGTGTCTCTCTCACATCGATGTTTCTCTCTCTCTGTTTCTCCCCCTCCCTTCCACTCCCTCTAAAAATCAATAAAGAAATATCATCAGGTGAGGATTAAAAAATAAAAAAATGAACAAATACTTAAAATGCTTGATTTATCCAAAAGATAGCAAAGAGAAAAAAACAAACAAGAACAGATGGGACAAATGAAAAACAAAGAGTGAGACGGAAGCGTTAATGCCCCCAAAATCAGTAATTACATCAACTGTAAGTAGTCTTAAATACGCCTATTAACAGACCGGATAAAACAAAACCAGACAAAAGCCAGCCGTATGCTGTCGTAAGAGACACACCTTCTAGGGAGAGACCGGGAGGAATGGGCTGAGAAAAGCGCACGGTGCCAGAACAGACCCACGCCACGCTGGGCCGGCTACACGGCGCCGGCAAGGCCGCCCGCCTCCAACGAGAGAAGCGTTTCCATAGAAGGGGGCACCCCGAGAGAAAGGGTCCCTTTAACAAGATATAACCCCTCCCACCTGTCCGTCCCTCGTAACAGCCGCAGATAAAGGCAGGACTGGGAGAGTCTCCCACCACAGGGGGAGCACTCCTTCCCCAGGAGGAGAAACGAGATGGAAAGTCGGCAAGAACGTGTGAACCTGAGCATGGCAGCGCCAGCCTGACCACACGGCTTCCAGCGAGTGCTGACCACACAGCACGGAGCGCCCCCGGGACCTCGCCGGGCCACAGAGTCGCTGCCGAGCACCCGGGGCTGAGACTGTGTGTGCCCTCCACCGCCGTGCTGGGTGGCCCCACACCCTGGCCCACCCCAGGCCTCGGGACCGCGGGGCCGGCACCTGTGCCCTGGGCAGCAGCAGCTCCGCAGGGCCCTCCCCTCCGCCCGCGGCCAGGCGGCTCACCTGGGAGAAGAGCGAGTTCCGGTGCACCTTCCGGTAGATGAGCGCCGGGCAGATGAAGCAGATGAGGCTCCCCATGGTGGCGCCCGTGAGGCCCAGGATCGTCTCCACTGGGGACAGAGGGACGGGACGGGTGACGCCGGGCTCCTGGGGGGACCGAACGGGAGCTTCCGGCCGCACCGCGCCCCTGCCAGCCTGGCACAGGGGCCTCGCCAGGCCTCCCCCTTTGCCCACAGGCCACTCGGGACCACGCGGGCACCTGTGGCCGCTCTGCCCACTGTCGCATCTCGGGCGGCTCCCTGCTCTGCGCCTCGTTCCCTCCCTAACACACTCCGTCCCCTGGGTTCTGACGACACTAGCTTGTCTGTCCGCAGGGGCGGGTCCTGACGCAGGGCCCAGCTCAGGGCCTCCCTTCCCCTGGGGAGGCGCCACCTGGACCGGGCGACAGGGAGGAGCTGCTTTCAAGACACAAGTGGGGACCCCGAGACGGTGCAGAGACCCTGAGACGCGGTGCCACCGAGTGCCCATGGGTCACGGCAGGATGAGGACAGGATGGAGGGGGACCAGAGCGGCCCCCCACTTACCGTTGGGGATCATGATCCCACCAACCATGGTCCCAAACACGACAGACAGGGTGAGCGCTTTGAACCGCAGGGGCGGCATGTAGCCTCCGGCGGCGAAGGTCCCGTCTTTTTGCTGCGAGGGAGGGAACACAGGAAAAGGTTTGAGGCGCTTTCCCACCGCCATCCTGGGGGCGAGCACTTTCGGAGGCCCCACCACTGCAGCCGAGCAGCTGTGACGGGAACCGGGAGGCACTGGCAGCCGCGGTCAGGCGTGGCTGTCAAAGCTACAGCTGCGGGGTGAAAGGTCAGTGGCAAGGCCTGGTTTCCCTTTAGAGCAGCCACAGCGCCGGACAGAGCCCCACTTCCAGGGAGGAGGACACAGACGCGGCCCCATGACGCCCCGCGGCTCAGCTCAGGACCCGCACCTCGCGGCGCCCGGCAGCAGCACGACTCGCAGGAAGAAAGGAGGCGGCGTCCCCCACCCCAGCGCCCCTGCACCCCGTGCCGCGTTTCCTCGTGTGTGAGCACAGGGTACGAGGGTGCTGACGGCTCAGGCGTCTTTTGTCAAACTGTGAAATGCCCAGGCCACAAGCGCCGAGGCCACGGAGCAGCCCAGGGCCCACCCGGCCCGCCCCCCACCGCTGCTCTGGGGCGACAGGGGGCTGGAGAGCGCGCGACAGGCGGCCCTGGGCCAGCCTCCACAGCGTCAGCCCCTGGTGGGGTGGCGCCGTCTCTTTTCTCCAAAACTGGTTTTCAATCCCCACTAAATACCTCACCTTAACGGAAGCTTTTTTAGGCGTAGCCAGGAAAACACAAAGCGCCGCCACCAGGACAGACGCAACTAAAAAGGACCACCTCCCCCCACACACACACACACACACACACCCCTCCCCCGTTCCCAGCACGCGCCGGAGGGCGGCTCACCTGCTGCTCGAACAGCAGAGTGTTCAGGGCCTGTCTGCAGGGCAGGATCATCATGGGGAAGCCCACGGCCACCGACATCATGAAGCCGGCGCGGACCATCTGGGTCACCAGGTTGGAGGGGAAGTGCATCAGCACGTTGCCCGCGATGGCCTCGGCGAAGCTCACGTAGCCGAAGAAGCCCACCTGCGGGGACAGAGGGCAGCTGGGCGCCTCCCTGAGGGCCTGGGCGCCTCGCAGCAGCCTCGGCCAGACCCCCCCCGCCCCCCCCCCTGCCCCGCCAGCCGCGAGCGGAAAGGCCTCCTCAGTAGGAAGGCAGACACGGCGGTGAGTGTCCCTCCCGCCCTTTCCCGCGGACAACAGGGCGCCGAGGAAAGGAGCTCTTGCGTGGAAGGCAGGGCCAGGGCCACGCCCCCTGCACGCGGAGGCAGCTCCACGGGGTTGGGAAGCCCAGCCGGGCACCGCAGGGTAAGCCGTGTCCCCAAGCAGAGACGCGCGGTGGGCGGCGCCTGCACGGACCATTTGTAAACACGACAAGAATGCCGAAACCACGAAGTGCAGGGCATCAGGCCAGAACTCGGCGCGTTTACAGCTCTCTGGGATGTAACGGAACCACGGGGCACCGCGGGGGCGGGTCACTGACTGAGGTGCAGCCCCTGCTGCTCACACCCCTTCTGTGGGGACGGCGAGCCCCGCAGCACCATCCACGCCCCTGGGCGGGAGCGCCAAGGCTGCCGTGAGCGGCTCTGGGGGGGGGGCCGGGGGGAGCTGAGGAGCAGGTCTGCCCGCGACCTCTGGGCTCTGGGACCTCCACGGGGTCCAGAGCCGTCCCTGCCAGGGGCCTGCGAGGAGCTGGAGGGAGGGGCGTCCCTCCTGCACTGCCACCGCCTGGGACACGGGCGGGTGGGCGTGCAGACCCTACCATGACGTAGAAGGCGGTGACCACGTGGAGGGAGGAGGCGAAGATGGAGCTCATGGTCTTCACCGAGGGCTCGTCCAGGCTGTCGTAGGTGGGCAGGACCTGGCTGCGGGGGACAGGCAGCTCCACACGCAGGTCCCAGGGACAGACAGGCCTCCTGGGGCGCCACCCGGGCCCCAGCTCCGCCCTCCCACCCCCCTCGCCACCAGGGAACTCAGAGCCGAGAAGCCGCAGCCCAGGGAGGGGCCTGGGCACGTGCTCGGGGCTCCCCACTCCCTCCGGGGAGCAGGGTAAGTGCCCGAGTGAAAGGCCGCGTGAGCCTGAGCGGGAGCGGGAGGCTCGGGGAGCGCGGGCCGGGCAGGGGCCGCGTGTTTACAGGGGAAGCAGGAAGCGGGTCAGAGCGCTGCTGTCAAAAGACTGGGAAGTTAAACAAACACGAGCCGCCTGGACGCCCGCCATCTCTGCGCCTCGGCCGCACTCGGAGCCGCCTGGGAGCCGCGGGGCAGGAGGCGGGAGACAGAGGAGCGGTGTCTGTCCCCGGCCGCCAGCCCGCAGTGCGCTGGGGGGGAGGGCGCGTCCACCTGGCTCTCCTGGGAGTCGGAAAGGGGGGCGAGGGGAAGGTCTGGGGGCTGCCCCGGAGGAGGAGCTGCGCTGGGGGCGACCAGACGAGAAAGCAAGAGGGAGGCTGTGCTGAGGGCCGGCGGCTCCCGTCCCGGCTGCTGGGGTCCCCGTGGGGCTCCCACACGGCCATGCAGCCGTGGGCCGTGTGCACGGTCAGGCCCTGCACGGTCACAGGCCCAAGGCGCGGGGCGGGGGCGCGTCAGGACAGAACGTCCCTAGTGGTCAGTGGAGCCAAACCCCAGCTGCCTCACAAAGTGAGAGAACGCAGGGCTCAGTGCTTGAGCATCGACCTCTGACCAGGAGGTCAGGGTTCAAGTCCTGGTCAGGGCACATGCCCGGGGTGCAGGTTCAGCCCCCAGCTCCAGTCAGGGCACGTGCAGGAGGCAGCCAATCGATGTGTTTCTCTCACATCGATGTGTTTCTTTCTCTCTCCCCCTCCCCTTTCACTCTTTCTAAAAAAAAAAAAAAAAAATCAATGGGAAAAATGTCCCCGGGTGAGGATTAACGCAACAAAACTAAAAAGCAACCAACACGAGACAGGAGGAAGGCACCAGCGGGGCGTCACCGGCGGCTGTGCGGGGCCTGAGCAGCAGGTGGGGTGGGTGCTGGTGGGCGCAGCTGCCAGGAGCCGAGGCGGGAGGCGGGACAGGCTCGCGTGGGTGTGCGCACAGGAGCGCGTCTGTGGCACGCTGGTCTGCGATTGGCACAACCGCGCCCACGAGAGCGATGGGGGCGCTCTGCCAGCGCTGCGCACCGATCGCCTTTTCCCGTCCGCGCCGCGTTCACGCCTCTCTGAGCGGGTGACTGGCTCTCACCATCGCTGGCGAAGGCAGTGCTGCTGAGGTTTGGGGAACAGCCCGGTCTGCACTCAGAGCTCTGCGCCAGGGGAGGGCACACGCTGGCGCAAACACATGCCCACATGTGCGTGCACATGCATGCACGTGCACACACGCACGTGCTCACACACATACATGCGCATGCACACCAGCACACAGGCCGCTGGCAGCACAGCGCCCCGGAGGCAGCCTGCAGGCGATGTTGGTGCAGCTTCCTTTTAAATATTCTCACGCAAACAGCTAACTTCTGGCGAAGTGCTGGGACGCTGTGGATCAGAGCGCTGGCGGCTCCGCGGCCCCACAGCCAGCTCTCCTCGGGGACTTGGCAAACCGGTGCTCTCACCAGCCACGCTGGCAGCATGAGGAACAAGCCAGCTTCCTCACGGAGGAGACGCAGAAAAATACAGCCACTCCCTTCCCTCAGGTGGGGGTGGGGGTGGGGGCGGCCAAAGGTCGCAACGGAACAGGACTGGACCCGCACCCTGAGCCAGGCCTTTCAAGAAACGGAGGAGGCCCGCGCCCAGCACCGACCCCCACCCGGACACACAGGACGCAGCCCGGGCCCTGGCGCAGGCGGCACTTACGACTGGCAGGCAAAGGACATGCCAAAGATGGGGATGCAGCGGAAGACGCCCTCCCAGCGCACGTAGCTGACCCGCCGCAGCCACTGCCCGCCGAAGAGGCCGTGCTTGAGCGAGGACAGCAGGATCTGCGGGAGCAGGAGAGAGAGGTGCAGGGACCAGTCAGTCCCCTCCGGTCTCCGCCCGCAGGCGCCTGGGGCCCCGAGGCCGGGGGAGCACCCGCTGCAGGGCCCGAGCCAGGCACTGAGCAGTGAGGCCTGAGGCTGCCGTGTGCCCACTCCACGGCCTCAGAGGCAGGGTGCCCAGCCCCGGGGGAGCAGTGGGTGCCCTCACGAGCGGGCGCTCATGGCTAAGGCCCGTGGGGAACGTGCACCGGGGCTCGGCCCTCTAAGGACACTGGCCACAGAGACCTCCAGGTCCTGCTCCCGGAGAGCCACCCTGACCCTGACTCTGACCTTGCCAGGGCACCCACTCAGCAAGAACCGATGTCCTGCGTTCCCACTGCACGCGGGTTCTGCCATCCAGGCACTAGAAATGCCCACTTGGCCACTCCTGTAACCCCTGGCCACACCTACCTGAAACGGGCCTCTGTGAGGCATAGCCTCCCCCTCCCCTCCCCTCCCCTCCCAGCTGCAGGCCACGGGTTAGCCCTCCCCTCCCCTCCCCTCCCAGCTGCCTTCCTGCCATGTGGAGGCAGCAGGCGCCCGGCGCTCACCACGAACATGAAGGCGGCGTAGAAGAGGAGCGCCATGGCGCTGAAGGACTGGATGGAGGCCATCATGTTGCGCTGCAGGCTCAGCGGCAGCACGATGCACAGCGACACCGTGAAGAGCAGCAGCGCGCGGAAGGAGCCGGTCACCTGCGGGCGGGCGCGACGCTGGGCAGGCGCCACCTGGGAAGCCCCGTGCCGCCCGCCCGCCTGAGCGCCAGGACCTGCGCCTCCCGTTCCCGCAGGTCGGGGGCCCGGGACGGGGGACTCCTGGGGTGTCGCAGCAGCAGCCAAGTCGGCAGACCCCAAGAGGGCCCTACCTGAAAGCCGAAGAGCCGGGCAAAGAAGGTGGAGCCCAGGTCACCGATGACGACGTAGAAGGCGATGCAGGTGCCCAGCATCAGCCCGATCATGCTGCAAGAGGGACCTGGTTCGCCGACGGCCTCGGGCCTGCTCCCCGGAGTCAGGGCGGAGCGCCCCGGCCGTGGCCAACCCGCCACCCCACGGCCGGGCTGCGTGGACGATGCGGTTTCGCACGTGCGGGGCCCTGGCCCGTCTGTGCAGCCCGGTGTTCCCCGGGCACAGCCGCCGCGCCTCCGCCGCCACAGAAGCGCCTGCAGCCGGGTGAGCGGGGAACAGCGGCTCCGGAAGGGCTGCCCCGGCCGCGAGCCTGAAAGTGCGATCCCCCCGCAGCGTTTCCAAAGGGAGAAAACAGGACATTTCCCATTTCCTGCCACTCAGGCCGCCGAGCTCAGGGCCCGGACCACAGCGTGGGGAACGGCCCGAGGCGTGACCCAGCCCGGAGCGGCCCTGCTCTATGTCCCGCGTTTTCCACTTTCTAACTTTCCTTCGTAAACGAGGCCTTCAACCCTGACGCGGCCCGTCCTCAGGTACAATGAGCGGAACTGTCAAATCCTTAGCAAGCGGCAGTTCAGAAACATTAGGAGTCCCCGGCCAGGCGGGCCTGAGCACGCGCTTCTGCCCCGGCCGCCGCGGGGGAGGGAGGACAGAGCAGCCCGCGAAGGGGCGCCTACCTGGTCTCCACCAGCATCTTCCCGGCCTTCCCGTAGGCGTGAAACGCTGCGGAGAGAGAAGCGTGTCAGCCCCGCAGCCTGAGGTCAGGTCAGGGGCGACACTCCAGGAACCAGCTGGGAGAGGCAGCGTGGCACGCCCGCTGGCCTGGCCTCTCCCGGGCGGATGACGGGGGACACGTTTCTATGTTGGCCCCACACCTTTGTCAGCGCTGTGATCGACAAACGGAAACCACATGAACAAGAACAAAGCCGGGGAGATAAGCAGGTGAGCGGTCCTGCACGGTGACTGCCCCCGCCCGGCCGGCCGGCAGGAGGGAGGCCCGCCTGGAGGAGAAGCTGCGGGCAGAGAGAGGGGTGCCGAGGGCCCGGTCCCCCCGACCAGCACACCCAGTTCCCACAGCTCAAACCACAGGCGGGCTCCGGGCTTTCGTGTTGCCTGTCTGGTTTCTCCACTTCTGAGCGGGGCCGTGACCGAGCCAGGACCACGGGCCGGGGACGCTGCAGGGCCCTCCCGCTTGGTACCCAGGACACACAGGAGGCCACTGGTGGGCTCCCACCTTCTCGCTCCTGGCGGTGGGAGCCAGGCAGCCGCGTGGAGGCCCACAGGCACCCGTGCCTTCCTGGGGCTTCCACATCTCGCCAAACCGGTCGGCCTTCTCGGGGCTTTCCAAGAATCACCGGGCAGCCGTCAAAGAGCTCGGCCTGCCCAGCCCAGGGTCACAGCCTCTTTCAGGCACGGCCAGGCACTTCCTGGGCACCGGCCACGGGAACCCGCTGCCCAGAGGCCCTCGGGGGGAGAAAGGGTCACCCCACAGGCCCTGGCCCTGCGGGGAAGGAAGGGCCGCCGGAGCACAGTTCGCCCCGTGGGTCACGTGTAGCCGGTGAATTTCACTAGCTCGGTGACCCCGACAAGGAGGCTGACAGCTCCAGCCCCCTCAGAACGGAAGAGGAAGGGCCTCAGGCCGAGGTCAGAGCACACCAGCATCCGGTGCCCATGCTCAGCGGCAGACGGGAAGGAAACCAGAGGCCGGGCCCGGGTCCCGCTGGTCACTGTCTGTCCCCTGGAACTCTGCACCACTTCCTCTCCAGGGAGACAGCTGGGAGCCCAGGGCCAGGGCGGGCCTCCCGGGAGGGCCCAGCATCCCGGTCACACTGGGCCGAGAGGAGGGGGGCGGGGCGGGGGGGGGGAACCTAGGGCTTTCATCCGGAGGCCAGGAGTTTTCCCAGGCACACACAGGCCCAGCTCCCTCCGGGGTTTCCCAGGCACAGAACGCAGAGCCAAAGGGTCTGAGGTGGGCGCAGAGAATGCGGCCTCAACTCGGTCCCCGAGCCGAACGACCAGCCAACAGTCCAAAGGGAAAGGAAGCAGAAAGGAAGGAAGCAGGAGTGCGGCTGGAAGCCGGGGGGGAGGAAAGCACCGAAGGAAAGGGAACGGCAGCCGAAGCACCCGGAGAGAGAGGCGGTGCAGACGGGCACGTGGCCCCGCGACAGGCCTGCGCGGGAGCGTGTCCCGGGCACAGTGGAGCGGCAGGAGCGGGCGCTGTCGGGCAGCTCCGAGGACGCTCTGGACCAGGGCCGGCAGTGAGCAAGTCCACAGAGAGGTGGGGGCTGCCGGCTCTGCCTGAACTTGGTGGTTAGAGGGGAGACAGGAAAACCAGGGGCAGGAGACTGTGCCCCAGACCCTTTCGTGTCACCTCAATTTCAAAGCATCCTATCTAATAAAGAGGTAATATGCAAATTGACCCTCGCGTCCTCACAAGATGGCCGTCCCCACGTCATCACAAGATGGCCACCCCATGTCATCACAAGATGGACGCCCTCACATTGTCACAAGATGGCTGGCAGGGGAAGGCAGTTGGGGGCAACCAGGCTTGCAGGGGAGGGCAGTTGGGGGCAATCAGGCCAGCAGGGGAGCAGTTAGGTGTCAATCAGGCCAGCAGTGGAGCGGTTAGCGGGCAATTAGGCTGGCAGGCAGAAGTGGGTTAGGGACAATCAGGCAGGCAGGCAGGCAAGTGGTTAGGAGCCAGCAGTCCCAGATTGTGAGAGGGATGTCCCAGATTGGAGAGGGTGCAGGCTGGGCTGAGGGACACCCCCCCCCAGGTGCACAAATTTCGTGCACCGGGCCTCTAGTATGACTATAATAACAGTTTTTAAAAACTGCAATAAATTAAAAAATAATTGCTGTTGAAGGCACGCTTTAACAATCAAGTGGAAGCCCTAGCTGCTTTGGCTCAGTGGATAGAGCGTTGGCCTGTGGACTGAAAGGTCTTGGATTCGATTCTGGTCAGGGGCACATGCCCGGGTTGTGAGCTCGATCCCCAGTAGGGGGTGTTGCAGGGAGCATCCCATCCATGGTTCTCTCTCATCATTGATGTTTCTCTCTCTCCCTCTCCCTTCCTCCCTGAAATCAATACAAATATATAGATTACAAATGATCAAGTGGCAGGGCCCTGCCAGTTTGGCTCAGTGGAGAGAGCATCGGCCCACAGACTGAAAAGCACCGGATTCGATTCCGGTCAAGGGCACGCACCTGAGATGCAGGCTCAATCCCTAGCCCCGGGTGCATGCAGAGACAACCAATCGATGTGTCTCTCTCACATCCATGTTTCTCTCTGTCTCACCCCCCCACCCCCCTGCTCTCTCTAAATACCAATGGAAGACTATCCTTAGGTGAGGATTAACAAAACAAAAGTGGAAGGAAAGTGAATACACGAAGGCATAAGGCCCGCCCCACAGAGCCCTGTGCCCTGAAGGAGGCGCTGCACTCACCCAGGCCCGCGTAGGTCCTCCGCTTGCTCAGGCTGGCGGCTTTCACCAGGAACATGCAGGACTGGTGCGTCATCCAGGCGCAGAACGCCAAGAGCAGGGCCCCCAGGACGATGCCGCACTGGAGGGGAAAGAGAGACGCTGACGAAAGGAAGCTGCCGCAGGCCTCAGGGCACACACTGCACCCCTCTCGGCGCCCGAAAGCCCCTCTGCGGGCCGCCCAGTCTGTGCCCGTGGGCGCAGGGCCTGCTCCGGTCCCTGCCCGGCCAGCGCTGAAAGGGCCAGTCCCTGGTGTGGGCGCCACACCGTGTCCAGGGACGTAAGTTCTGCTCGTGATCCTGAGAGAGCACCAGGGGCCACCCCCTCCCAGCCCCTCCGAGTCTGAACGCACGCCCCACGCCTCTCAGTCCCGGGCCACCCTCCGCCACCGGATCAGCAGCCACGCGGTAAACGCACTCTGGAAGGAAGAGATTAGCGATGACATTTACGCCTTCTTGTAGGTTAGACAGACACCCACCACCTGACCCAGCAACTGCGCTCCTAGGGATTCACCCAGGAGGAAAGAAAACACGTGTTCATGCAATCACCCGTGTGCCCACGTTCACAGCAGGGTTGTCTGAAATCCAAAGACCGGGGAAACACCCCGAATGCCCTCCTGGCGTCTCCTGGAGCCGAGCGCGCACACAACCGACGCTCCGGCTCTTTCCTCAAAGGCGAATGCCCCGTGAACGCAGACACAGAGTCCAGGCCTCGGCGTGTGTGCACCGAGCTCCCGACAGGAAACGCCCGGCGTGCCCAGCAGCGGCAAAGGGATAAACAGACTGCGGTACATCCATACAGGGGAATGCTAGCCAGACAGCACAACCAACACGTGACACAATTCTACTGCCACGGACTCGGAAACAGGCGACACTGACCTCTGGGGCCCGCGGGGGATGGGGGGACCCTTCCCAGGGAGGCAGTGGTTGTAGGGGTGCTGGCCAGGCCGTGCTCCCTAACTTGGGAGCTAGTGACATGTGCTTGTTCACTTTATGGAAATTCATCAAGACTGCATCTAAGCCCTGGCTGGTTTGGCTCAGAGGATAGAGCACTGGCCTGCAGACGGAGGGGTCCCAGGTTCAATTCCAGTCAAGGCCACATGCCCGGGTTGCGAGCTCGATCCTCAGTAGGGGGCATGCAAGAAGCAGCTGATCAGTGACTCTCTCTCATCGTTGATGTTTCTCTCTTTCCTTTTCCCTTCCTCTCTGAAATCAATAAAAATATATATTTTTTAAAAAAAAGACTGCATCTAAAATTGTGCACTTTTCGGTTTGCACAACATCTATATACATAAAAGCCTAAGCAACCGGTCAACAGTTCGACCAGTAGCTATGATGTGCACTGACCACCAGGGGGAAACGGAAACCAGTGGGGTCCCTTGGCCTGGCCTGCGGGGATCGGGCCGAAACCGGCCCAGTGCACGGATCCATGCACCAGTGGGGTCCCTCAGCCTGGTCTGTGCCCTCTCACAATCCGGGACCCCTCAGGGGATGTCGGAGAGTCGGTTTTGGCCCGATCCCCACAGGCCAGGCTGAGGGACCCCACCAGTGCACAAATCCTCTAGTATCTCAATAAAATGTTAATTTTTTAAAAAGTACCAAAATTCCTAAAATCAACCAAACCAAAAAAATAAACTTTATAAAAATGACATGGCTGTCACACACTAAAATTACACCCCCCCCCAAACTGCCCACTTGCCTCCCACTATGCTCCAGCCAGGGGCTCCCTTGGGAAGAGACGCTGTTAACTCGGCCAGGCCCTCAGGACAGGTGACCCCAGGCCCTTGGGACAGGTGATGTCCCGTCTGTGGCTCCCAGGTAACCTCCACCACTAAGCGTCAGGCTCTTGCTGAGCAAGCCAGCCTCACTGTGTTTAAATGCTCTGCCAGGGGCCTTGTGCCCCCACACGGCCGACACGTAAATCCGTGGGCAGCCACGGTGGCATAAAGGCTGGCAGCAGCGACCTGCACATCCTGACCAGCCAACTACACCACCCAGGATGCAGTTCTGTGCCAGGCAAGTCGCAATGCACCCTGGGACATGTAGTCCTCCGCCGAAACACCCAGCGCTGGCCAGCCACCAGGGATGCGCAATACCCAGATACAGATGTTGCCCCGGGGGTGCCAGGAGCCGCCAGCAGGGCTTCCCACGACTGCCCGCACACCACCAGCTCCTGCCAACATGCCCGCCAGCCACATCAGACGTGCTCTCGCCCAGACAGGCTGGAGGGCTGGAGGTGGGGGATCCAAAATCCCCAGATTTAAACTTTTCTTTTAATCTAAACGACACTAAGTATAAAACATGCAAAGTGTCTGTTACTCTAAAATTAAACAGCTGGGGCCCATTTCAATTCCATGATGTCCATCTTATTTAATTTTTCTACCACCTGTGTGATTTTATCACATAAGACCCCCCACCCCACCCGCAGGCTGTCTCCAGTGGACAGGGGGGGCAGCAACCCCGCACTCGCACGCGCACACCTCGGCCTGTGTATTTGGGGGTGATCTAAACAGCAGCTAAATGGAGCCACAGATCAGAAATGGTGACTTCTCTCATGGGGTATTTGACATTGGCATGATACTGATTGTTTAATATTTCAGGGTTTTTCATTTGCCGATGGCGAGCTGCGCAGACCGGACGTGTTCCACCTGGCGAACTTTGTAACCACCTGCAGCCGGCGCCCCGCCTCGTCCCACGGCCTCGGGGGGCTTGACGAGCCCGCTTCTGCATGCAAGTGCGGGAGGGTCGGAGTTTTAAAAAACAGCAACAAAAGTAGCATGGGCCCCTTGGTCACGGTCCGTTCTGGACGATCCTTTTGCTTTGCTACACTTTGCGCTCGGACTGGAGTTACTAAATGCGCGGAACTTGCTGCCGACGCCAATCCCGCGAGCTCCCCGCGGAGGGAATTCCCTGGGGTCCCGCCTCAGACCCCACCGGGCCCTGGGCGCACGGCCGGGGCCCGCGGACTCACCTGTTTGAAGCAGAAGGGCATGGTGAGGACGCTGACCCCGACTATGCTGTTCACTATGTTCATGATCAGCCCCCAGTTGGAGGCGGCGGCCGCGGTCATAGCGCGGGCTCTGGGGCCCGGGAGCCCGGGCGTGAGGCGCCGGGACCACCGCGGGGCGCGAGGCCCTGACAGGCACGGGCGGCTGCCTGGAGGAGGCGGCCTGGCGGGAAGGCGGCGGGGGCCGTCAGCCTGCAGACACCGCCAGGCCCCGCGGCCGCCTCATGACAGCGTCTCTGGCTCACTCACTCCCGCCGACCGCCTCCGCGTCCCCGCGCCTGGACCCGGAAGAGACGCCAGCTGCCAACTCGGCACACCTCAGCCCGGCTTCGGGACTGCCCGCGGGCGCACACTTCCGCCTTCCGTAGGCCCCTCCTCCCGGAAGTGACGACACGGAGCGAGACCAAGCGGAGCAGGAATGGGCGGGGCCTGCAAGGGATAGCGGACTCTGCGGGGCGTGGCCTTTAAGGGCGGGGCTAGGGAACTACGAGCCAATGAGGGGCAGGCACTGTCACGGGGGGGCGGGGCTGAAGGCGGGGCCAGGCGGCCGTGGAGCTGAGCACCTCGGCTCGCCCCACGCTGGCCTCCCGCAGAGCCCGGCTGCTGAACCCCGCCTTGCGGCGGCTGGGGCACCCGGGACTCGCCCGCAGAGCGCCCCTCGGGAAGGAAAGCGGAGGGCAAGAGGGAAATGGCCGCCCCGCGCCTCCCGGGGAAAAGCTGGGTTTCAAGCGTTCAATTGAGCAATTGCACCCTAGGACAGCAGCCGGTCTGGGCGCGCGGGCGGGGCCTTAACTGTCTGCTCTTGGTCCTTCGTGCACCGGCTGCTTTCTGGACGGATTAGCTGCTGTTTTTTGTTTGTTTAAACATTTTTTCATTGATTTCAGAGAGGGAGGGAGAGGGAGATAGAAACATCCATGATGAGAGAGAATCATGGATCCACCGCCTCCTCCACCTCCCACACTGGGGATGGAGCCGCACCCCAGGCCTGTGCCCTGACTGGGAATCCACCCTGACCCCCTGGTTCATAGGTGGACGCTCAACCACTGAGCCATGCCGGCGGGGCAGTCCTACTTGGTGACGTGCGTGTTCACACTTGCCCATGTTTCTAATTAGCAGTCTGTCTCCGCTCTTATGCATTCCATGTTGCGTGATAACTAACGGGGTGTCCCTCCGTCTGGGTTTGTCGGATGTCTCCCCGCGAGACTAGTTCTTCATTCTGTCCTAACAAATCACTGCAAAGTTAGCAGCTTCGCCAACACCCATCCGTCGTCACCGTTGGCAGCCCTTGGGCAGCGTTTTCTTGCCAGTTGTAAACTGCAGTCCCTTCCCGGCTTCTAGGGGCTGCCGTGTTCCCTGGCTCATGGCCCCCTTCCTGCAACTTCAAAGCCAGCAGCAGGGATGGAGGAGGGGGGGGCGGGGAGTGGGGAGGTGAGAGTGAACTCCTCGACGACCAGGCCAGGAAAACTTTTCCCATTTTCAGGATTCGTGTGATTAGACTGAGCCCATGCGGATAATCCGGGATCATCTCCCCATCGCAAGGTCTGTACCTTAATCACATCTGCAAAGTCCCTTTTGCCAGGTAAGGTAATATGCTCACAGGTTCCAGGAGTTGAGGGGGACACCCCTCTGGGGGGTGGCATTATTCTGCCAACCATACTCATGATGAGATTCAAATTATGTTCCTTTAGCACAGTGGTCGGCAAACTGCAGCTCGCGAGCCACATGCGGCTCTTTGGCCCCTTGAGTGTGGCTCTCCCACAAAATACCACGGCCTGGGCGAGTCTATGTTGAAGAAGTGGCGTTAGAAGAAGTTTAAGTTTAAAAAATTTGGCTCTCAAAAAGAAATTTCAATTGTTGTGCTGTTGATATTTGGCTCTGTTGGCCAATGAGTTTGCCGACCACGGGTTTAGCAGAAACACCGCGGAGGTGACCATGTGTCGGCAAATGCCGGCAGGTGCTGCTCGGCCTGTTTGCCCCGCAGCCACGAGGGATCCCTGTCACTTGGGAGCCGGGCTCCCCCCCACCCCCGGAAAGTTACATCTTTGTGGCGAATGACTGGTTAGCGGGGAGGTACTTCGAAATGAAACATCCTAGGCCTGCCCAGCCGGCGTGGCCCAGTGCTTGAGCATTGACCTATGAACAAGGAGGTCAGAGTTCGATTCCCAGTCGGGCACATGCCTGTGTTGCGGGCTCGATCCCCAGTGTGGAGCGTGCAGGTGGCAGTCGATCAATGATTCTCTCTCATCATGGATGTTTCTCTCTCTCTCTCCCTCTCCCTTCCTCTCTGATATCAATAAAAATGTATCTATAGTAATAAAAGGGTAATATGCTAATTAGACTGGACTACCTTCTGGATGAAGCCAGGGCTGTGAGGGAAGCCCAGGTCCTGAGTCCCAGGTGCCTGGCGGCAGCCGGGGGAAGGAAGGCCTACTCTTGCATGAATTCCGTGCACCGGGCCTCTAGTCTAAATATAAATAAAGACAGCAACTTCTCATTAGGTCCCTGGAGACCTCAGCCGTGGCACTGTCGGGGAGAGAAGGGGCTGGATGCTGGGGTCCTGGCTCTGGGAGCTGGACACACGATCACTCTTATAGCACTCGGACCCAACCCCAGGCGGCCTGTGTGCGAGCCCTGGGGACCTGGTGTGGCCTCCGCAGACCTGGTCCCCACCGGGGCGTCCCCTTTTCCTGGGCTGAGCGGGAGCCAGCAGCCAGGCCCTGCCCAGCAGCCACATGGGAAGTGTGTCCCCAGACCCATCAGAGAGGGACCCGGACGAGCTGCAGGGACGGTGCGACCTTCCCGGTGTCCCTGACCACCGTGGCCGCCAGGAGGGAACGGCCCCGTCTCATTATCCTCCCGCATTAGAAGGGGCTGGGCACTCCAGCAGAGGAAAACCTGCTCTCTGCGTTCCCCTTCTCTACAGCTCCCAGCAGGAGGGCGAGCTGCGCGGACACAGAGCCGCGGACACAGAGCCGCACGTGCAGACACAGGGCCACGAGCACAGGCCCGGCCCCGCCCCTTCCCCACGGCCTCAGCGCAGGTTCCCAGGGCCTCGGAGGGCGTGGGTCCCCACGGCAGGACCCGGACATTCGCAGGCAGGACCGGGCGCAGGAGCAATTGCTGAGCACCGCCCCGTCTGGCTTCGTCCTCCTGACGCACCGAGCAGGCCCCGCGCTGGCCCTGGACCCCCTGGCACCTGACCCCCAGCCATCGGGCCACACGGCTCCCGGCCTCCTCAGCTAGGACACTAGGCCCCGGCAGCCAGGCAGACCCAGGGCCGCCTCTGTCCAGCTCAGCCTGGCGGTTTGGGGTGAAGCCAGGCTGAGACCCTGGCCCGCACAGCCCGCCCTGCTCCCCGCCCCCACGGCCGGGAGAGCCCCCGGGACACAGAGGTGGCACTTGTCTCCCCTAAGAGCTGTGCCCCTAACAGGGCTGGTCCAGACACCGCGATCCCCATGGGCCCTGCCCAGGCTCCCCAGAGAGCTGTGACCCGCAGGGGACAGGGTGACCCTGGAGGTCAGAGGGTCCCCCCTCGGGAAGCCGTGCCCTTCCCTCACTCTCAGAGCCCCTGCAGGCGGCCCCAGCAGACCCCGAGGGAGCCTGTCACTGACTCCTGTTTGCCAGGTTTGGGGCCGGGGCTGCGCAGGTGGTGGAGGGGGGCAGACACAGCTGGGAGTCCCGGGAAGGGGGGAAGGGGGGCGCGCAGCTGGGCGGGATCCAGGCTCCCCATCCAGCAGCTGCAGCCCTCGGGCCCCTGCGCCCTGGCCGCCCCACCCCGTGGGGGGCAGCAGCCGGCCTGGGGGAGGAATGCAGGAATGCGGTGGGGCGGCAGGGGCGGGCATGCCTGGGCCGACAGGCAGGCCGAGAGCCTCCCCAGCTGTGCAGAGGCCAGAGGCCCGGCAGAGGGAGCCTGGCAATTAGGGCCCCTGACAGCCATGTCGGGATGGGGCCGGGAGCACAGGTGGGAGGGGAGACGGCTCTCCCTGGGGACCCGGGCCTGTGTCCTGGGGAGGGGCCGGGGCCTCATGGACGCAAGAGCCTGCCCAGCAGGAAGGCCGCAAGGGGCCAGGGGCCGGGCTGGCAGCCTCAGTCTCCATCTCCCCATCCGAGGAGGAGCCTGTGAGAGACCCCCCGCCCCCCAACCCGAGGGCCGCACAAGCAGCTGCATCTGAGCTCGTTTGCCTCACCCCCTCCCCCCCCCCCCCCGCAGCCCTGGAGGAAAATGAGAGGCCCACCGAGGGCCTGGGGCAAAGCAGGGGCTGACCCACGGGACCCCCTTCCCGACCAGCACCGCCCACCTCCCCCCGCAGGTCAGGCGCTGGGCCCCGGGGTGGAGGAGCGGTCACAGTCCCTGCGGAGAGGTGGACGGAAGGGAAGCGGCCGTGTGGGGGGCAGCAGGTGTGGGGCGCGGGCTGGTGCTGTTATTGCTGTGGTTTGGGGGCTGAGACACAGGTGACGTTTTCAGATGGCGCGGGAGGGGGCGTGGAATGCCGGGCTACGGGAATGCTGAGCCCCAGGCCCGGCCCCCATCAGGGCTCCCCCAGCTGTCACCACCTTCCTGGGGTAGAGGGGGGGGGCCTACTGCCTGCACCTGACCCGGCTGTCGGCAGGGGGCCCGCCTCGGTGAGGACAGGCTGAGGCTCCGGGGTCAGCCGTGCTGGAGAGCAGGTTCACCCGGCAGGGCGGCCAGGCCACCCGACTCCTGGCTCAGGGCTCGGTCCAGCCCGCCACACAGCCCCGTGGCCCTGCCCGTGCCGATGCCGCCGGCTGGGGGACGTGGCCAGGAGAAGAGGGCCTCTCCGCCTCCCTCCACGCCGGCAGGAGGGGGGCGGCCACTGGCCTGGCAGCGGGAGAGGGCTCAGAGCGCACGGCAGCCCGGCAGCGCGGCTCAGGGGTCGACCTATGAACCAGGAGGTGGCGGTTCGATTCCCGGTCGGGGCACCTGCCCGGGTTGTGGGCTCCATCCCCAGTGGGGGGCATGCAGGAGGCAGCCGACCCATGGTTCTCTCTCATCATTGATGTTTCTCTCTCTCTCTCTCTCTCTCTCTCCCCCCCCACCTTCCTCTCTGACATCAATAAAAATATATTAAAAAACAAAGTGCACAGCCGCGGCTCCCCTCATGCCTCAGCCCAAACCCCAAAACACAGGCTCCGCGGCGCCCCCTCCCCTGCGGGCACAGGCGTTCTGCAGCCCCTGCAGCCCGGCCTCGGAGCCCCCTCCTGGAAGCCAGGCCTTTCCCACCTCTGCCCAGCAGCCTCCCCCCCCCTCCCCACGCAGAGCCTGGGGGCACAGAGGAAGCCCACGGTCCCAGGTTCCCAGAATGCTCCTTGGGAGGATGGGGGACAGCGCCTGGCAGAGGTGGGGACCGGGTGGCCTTGAGCTGAATTCCGTGCCACGTCCTCCAAGTTCTCTAAGCGTGCTCCAGGCCACGTCAGACCGGGAGAGCTGGCCGCTGCACGCAAAGCTTTCCTTACTTCAGGAGGCGCCGCTGAGGCCGCACCTGCGCCCCCTCCAGAGGCGCGAGCAAGGCCCCTCCTGGCCCCAGGGGTGCGCGGAGGGCTCAGCCGGAACATCAGGGGAGACGGCAAAACAAAAGCCGCGGGAGCCAGAAAGAAACAATTATTGAAGCAGCCCCCCTCCCCCCGAGGGACAGGCCCTCCCCCAGGTGCCGCCCAGTCATCCTCCCCGCGGCCCAGGAGGCCGCTCCCCACCTGTGCAGGTGCGGGGGGCGGGGGGGGGGGCTGCGGCCAGGGGGGCCCCTCGGCCGGCCGGGAAATTAGAATTGGAATTACCCCTGGACTAGCCTTCCCAGGGAACACTGTGTCCGAGGCAGAGGCAAGCCTGGTCCCTGCCTGGAGGGGGACGGGGGCGGGGGGGGGGGGGACTGGACACGGGGACCCGTGCGGAGGGGACAGAGGGGGCCCCTGGAATGTCCTCAGCGGGGCAGCCCTGCAGAGGCGGGCGAGTGGGGCTGGGAACAAAGGCCCGGTGAAGACATCCATCAGCCAGCGGAGCGCACTTCCTGCGGGAAAGGTCCCGTAAACCCGGAGAAAATGGGCCTGTCAGGGGGATGGATGGCAGTGACAGCGGGGCCAGGCCCCCCCCCCCCCGGCCCTCAGGGTCCTACCCGCAAAGGGTGCCCCCCGCCCCCCGCCAGGGGCCGGGCGCTCACCACCTGGGCAGCCGAGTGAGCGGAAGCCAGGCAGGGGGAGGAGTGGGGGGTCCAGGAGGCTGCCCTGGGGGCTGGCTCTCGTGCCCCCGCCTCGGCAGGAAGAGGCCCAGCAGCCGAGCACTCCGTCCGTCCGTCAGGCTATAAAACGGACGGAGACCAGAGATGGTGTCAGCAGACAGCTCGAGTGCCTTTTAAAAATGTGATGTCTTTTTATTTCCCTCCTCCCTCCACGCGTAACCTCCCGCTCACCCTCTCCCTTCCTGCAGCGAGGGCTGGCGGTGACCTTGGGCTTGGACCTCAGTGTCTGGCGGCCGGAGCCCTCAAGGAGGCCCTGCTGGCCGCGGGGAGCTGGTGCAGGGCTGAGCCAGCCGTGGGCTGAGGTGCGTGGGGCAGCCGGGCCCACACCCGCCACAGTGACCCCCCACCTGCAGGTCCTGCAGCCACGGGCTGGGGCAGGGTGGCCTGGACACCCCCCTTGTGGCTGCTGCCCGAGGAGAAGGGCCAGGCCCTGTGGCCGCTCCTCAGGATGATGGGGGCACCTCCCACCTCCCCACCTCGGGAGACCCTCTCAGGCTCCTGGGGACTCCGGCCGTGGGCCGTCCATCTGGCCCCTCCGGCCTCTAGGCCCTGGCCGCAGAGCCCCCGCCGCCTGAGGGTCCCCGCTCCCACCCTTTGGGGGTCAGGCCTCTGTTCTCCAGGGAAAGCCCAGAGAAACGGAGAGGGGCTGGTCCCGAGGCCCCGAACGCCTCTCGGGACAGGACGGGGAGGAGGCGCCGGAGAACCACACGTGTCCGTGTGGGACCAACCGGAACGGGTGCGAACAGGCCGGCCCCTCGGAGCCCGGCGCCCACAGAGCCGTGGGCGGGACAGGGGCCTGGAATCGGGGGCCTGGGTGGTGAGGAGATGCAGAGCCTAGAGACTGAGGAGGCCAGCAGGCCGGGCGCTGCTCGGGGCCCCAGGATCCAGGCTGCCAGGACACAATCACAGGGCCTGGGCCTCCGGGCAGCCTCTCCCTCCAGCAGACTGACCGCCGTGGAGGACAGGCTGGGGGTCAGGTGAGAAGGGTGCAGAGATGGGAGATACCCACAGGCCGCGAGAGACACGAGGGAGAGCCCGAGAGAGGAAGGCCAGGCGAGCAGAGGGCGGAGGCCGGAGGCTGAGCGCAGAGCGGGCCGGACGGCTGGGTCCCGGAGGGACGGGTCCCAGAGGGACGGGTCCCGTGCCTGTCGCCTGCACCCAGCCGGTCCCCCCACCCTCCCAGGAGCAGAGGCCGTGCTGCCCAGGCCCCTGGCCAGGTGCTCCCCACCCTGCAGGCGACAGAGAGCGGCCGAGAGCGGGGCCCCAGGGACACCGGGCCCCCGGCTCCTCCCCAGGGGCCGCAGGAGGCGAGAGGCCGCCTGGACCAGCGCCGGGGAGGGGCGATGCCACCACAGCCAATTCTGGGGTCAAAGGCAGCTGCACCTCCTTCCTGACCGCCAGGCCGAGCGGGGCTGAGGGGCTGAGGACGGGGAGGGGAGGGGGCCCTGAATTCAGGCCTCACGCCAGGCCCTGCCCGGGCCGCTGGCTGCCCACACGCTGGCCCTGGGGGCCGCCCTTGGGCCTGAGCCGACCAACTGGCTGACCGGCGATGGGTGTCCGTGCCTCCTCCTCGTGGAACAGTGCCGCTTTCAGCGCACGGGCGGGAGGCCACTTGCTGGCAGGGCAGGCCGGCTCGTGCGCTGACAGCAGGCAGGCAGGTGACTGATACGCGGCTGTCCCGGGGAGGCGGGTCCCTCCTTGCCCAGATCCCCTGGACCGTGGGCACCCAGGGGTGCAGGGCAGGGAGGGAGGGCGGGGCTCAGCCTCATCCACAGGGTTTGGAGGCAGGAGAGCCGCCTGGGGGTGGGAGCCCGAGGGTCTGGTGTGGGTGGGAGGGGAGGCTGGGGGCTTTGGGGGGGGCAGGCTGGGTGCTCTCACAGCATCACGGGGCTCTCTTTGCACTGGGCAGTCCCTCACCCCCTTGCTCCCCCAAGCTGAGGCCTCTGGACCCCGCCCTGCCCAACTGCCCTCGGCCCCCAGCTGCCTTTCCAAACCCCCCCTCCCCCGCCAAAGCTGTCCCCCGCTCCCAGGATCCCAGGCCTTGCTGGGCCCAGCCCTTGCACCCACTGCCCTGCCCTGGGATTGCCCCCCCCCCCCGTTGCCAAAGCCCCACGACCTCACCCTAAATGGGGGAGACGATGGATTTGCAAGCAGCCCCCCCACCACCTGTGCGCTCACACTTCAGGCCCGGAGCTTTAGGCTCCCGAGGGCTTGGGGTCAGGCAGAGGGAGTTGGGGTATCCTGTCTCTCACGTGCACACACATGGTCCCCCCACCCTCCACTCAGGGCCACCCCCACTGCTCAGCCTGAGCCTCTGCCGCCCACCTGCCCACCACAGGCTGGGTTTAGATTCTCCCTCTGGCGACCTGGCCCAGCGACCTGGCCACCCGCCCAGCGCCGCTGGCTGACTGCCCCTCCGTGCCCAGCCTTCCTCCTCCTCCTCCTCTTCTCCACTCAAATCCTCGACATTCACCCCTCCCGGGAGCCGGGAGACTGGTTATGTAGGGCAGCTGGGCTCCCGGCGCCGAGGAGGAAAAGCAGGTTACAGCCCCGGGGCCTCGGGCCGCGCAGTCTAAGAACCGGCGGAAGCCCAGGCACCGCAGGCAGGCCGTGCGCAAGCCTCAGGCGGCTCCAGGCTGAGCGCTTGCCGGGCGCTCAGGACCCGCCCACCGGCCCGGCCTGCACACCCCCACTCAGTCCCCAATGTTGCTGGTGGCATTTTTTTAAAATATGTGTTTATTGATTTCAGAGAGGAAGGGAGAGGAAGAGAGAAACATCAGTGATGAGAGAGATCGTTGATCAGCTGCCTCCTGCGCGCCCCACACTGGGGATCGAGCCCGCAACCTGGGCCTGTGCCCTGACCAGGTCGTACCATGACCTCCTGGTTCACAGGTCGACGCTCAGCCACTGAGCCACGCCGGCCGGGAGGTGGTGGCATTTTCAATGCAACTTAATTTCCCCACTTCTCCAGAAAATTAACTGTTTAACAAGACAAAGAGAAACTCAGGAAGCCAGCGAGGTTAGGTGCCCACCTGAGGGCTGGCAGGGACAAGGCCGCCCACTGGGGGTGCAGAGCAGGGAGCCGTCCGGGAATAAAAGTGCAGGGCACAGGGGACCTGGGACCTGGGACAACCAGGCCAAGGGCGTGCAGACCCGGCTGCCTCTGGCGCAGCCACGTGGGGAGGGGTCCCCCTCCCGGGTCCCGCCTCAGCCCGGGTTCCCCAGTGGGGCCGGACAAGACCGAGGCCCCCTCTTCCCAAACACACCTCTCTCTCCCACAAAATAATTTAATGCAACTAAATGGCTTGAAGTTGATGTAAAAATTACAGGCATGTTGAGGGGGGGGCCATGGAAGAAATCCTTTTGAAAATATAATTGAGTTAATGGAGCCATAACTGTGTCTCATTTTGGGGGTAATTGGCCTGCTTTTTGTCACTCTGTCCATTTACATACTCCTGTTTTCTTTTCGCTATTGATTTTTTCTTTATAAAGTGGGCCACTTTACTGCAATTTTAAAAGCCCCAGTGATGAATAAAAACCTCATCTTCCCACTCATTAAGACTCAGGAATTAGCCTGCGAGGGCCCCACTCATCAATTTGCGTAACAATCCCGGGCTGTTCGTTTTTTTAGGTTGCGGCAGGAAAGGGGGGCTGCCTGCTAATGGTGAGGGGCTCAGAGGCAGCCAGAGGGGCCGGGCAGGTTCCGAAGGCGGGTCCTGGGTGAGAGGCATCTTCGGAAAGGCCCACCTCCCGGGAAGGAGGAGGACTGACGGCCACTCAGACGTCCACAGACCACCTGCCCGGGGTCCATCCGGGTCTCCTAGACCATTGTCCGGAGACGCCCTCCAGGCCCGGTCCTCCTCCGCTGCCCTGGGTCCCTCTACCAGCATCCGCCTCCTTGTGACCATAACACAGCCCCCACCCCCCACCTGCCTTTGACTACAGACCAAGGTCACATTGCCTTTAAGAAATATATAAAAAATATTTTTTATTGATTTCAGAGAGGAAGGGAGAGAGAGAGATAGAAACATTAGTGAGGATGGGCCCTAGCCGGTTTGGCTCAGTGGATAGAGCGTCGGCCTGCGGACCAAAGGGTCCCGGGTTTGATTCCCATCAAGGGCATGTACCATGGTTGCGGGCTCCTCCCCGGCCCGGGCCCTAGTTGGGGCTCGTGCAAGAGGCAACCAATCGATGTGTTTCTCTCACGTCAATGTTTCTCTATGTCTTTTCCTCGCTCTTCCACTCTCTCCAAAAAGATCAATGGAAAAATATCCCCGGGTGAGGATTAACAACAACAAAAAGAAATCATCCATCAGCCGCCTCCTGCACGCCCCCTACCAGGGGTGGAGCCCGAAACCGGGCATGTGCCCTGACCGGGAATTGAACCTTGACCTCCTGGTTCATAGGTCGACACTCAACCACTGAGCCATGCTGGCTGGGCTAGAAAACATACCTGTAATCCTAAAATCCATGCGCACGCCACGTATGAGAATCCGATGGCACAGAGGGAGGGATAGAGCGCGACAGCAGCGCCCCCTCCCGCCCCCGCCTCTACAGGCAGCAGCTGCGACGGGCTCCCTGCCACCGGCCCCGAGGGTGTGCGGTCTCCCCCCCTCCCTGAGGGACGTCCCTTCTCCTGTCTCCCTGGCATGTCTGTGCCGTGTGTTCAGGGCAGCCGGCCATTAGGTCTGTGGGGCCCGGGGCTGCCCAAGTCCCACCCGGATCTCCAGTGCTGGTGCCGGACCGTCCGGGCCGCGGGGACGGTTGGTCAGCTTCCTCGCTCAGACAGGACCCTGAGACGCACAGGGCGCGCTCTCCTCGTGCCGCCGGGGCGTCTGCCGTCTGGGCGCCCTGCATGGACGGCCCTGTGCTGGCGCATTCGGGCCGCCCCGTCCGGGGCTGTTCATGGAGAAAGCTGCAACGAGCCTTCACGTGTAAGGCTGTGTGTGAGCCGTGCCCAGGGGTGGCCCAGCTGGGTCCGGCGTGTTTCTCTGCCGCCAACGCTGCCACAGCGGCTAAGCCCCCCCCCCCCCATGGGTGCGCCCGGACCCCCTGGCTCCGCCCCCGTTCTCCCAGAGGCACCGGAAGCCGTGCCGCCGTCACTCTGGTTGTAACGTGCATTTCCCTCCTCAGTCCGCTGCCTGTTGACATGTGTTAATAATGACGCTTTTATCATGAAGACATTTCTGTTCCCGGGTCTGAGGTTGCATCAGTTTCCTTCTATACTGCTGTGAGGGCTCTGGTCCCAGAAACTGGCCCTCGGGGGGCACCTCTTATTTTGTAGGTGTTTCTGCAGCGACGGAGCCCACGTGGGGCTCACAAACCCCCACCCTCCCTCGGGCCACGTACGGAAAGGCGGCGTAGAGACCAACTTCTCTGCCCGCCTGGGACACCGGCGCCCACGTCCGGGGCCCTGGCCTGCCGTCTGGGCACCTCTGCCTGCTTCTGACTCACCCTCTGCCCACAGGGCTCACGCCAGGCCCGGGAGCCTGGACGTTACAAGGTAAACTGAGGCACCCACAGGTGAGCCCACGGGCAGGTGGCTGGGGCCCAGAGAGAGGGAGCTGGAGGGGGGCCCCCACGGTGTCAGCCCTGACCAGGGAGCCCCAAATCCACTCCCGTTTCTCCCCAGCATCAGCTGTGTTCCCCAACACCCCCTGTGGCCATGGTCACCTCCAGCCTCACTCAGGGACGAGGGATGTGAGTGGCAGCGGAGGGGAAGGAACAGCGGGAGCCCCTGGGGGGTAGCCTGAGGCGCCAGGTTGGACCCGGTGAGACGGAGCCACCAGGCAGCTGGCTGGGGGTGGGGGGGTGGGGGGGCTGACCCAGAAGCCCTGCAGCGACCCCAGCTGAAATGGAACACAGACCACACCTTCCTATGGAAGAAGAGGCCTCCTGCCCGGCCGGCAGGACTCAGTGGTTGAGCGTCCACCTGTGAACCAGGAGGTCAGGGTTCAATTCCAGGTCAGGGCACATGCCGGGGTTGCTGGCTCGATCCCCAGGAGGGGGCGTGCAGAGGCAGCCGATCAATGATTCTCTCTCATCATTGATGCTTTTCTCTCTCTCTCTCTCTCTCTCTCTCTCTCTTCCTGTCTTTTTAAAAAATATATTTTATTGATTTCAGAGAGAAATCAATAAAAACATATCTATCTATAATAATAAAAGCACAATATGCTAATTAGATCGGACGTCCTTCCGGACAACCTTCCGGATGAAGCCTGGGCTGAGGGTCCGTGCATCGGGCCTCTAGTATTTTCTAAAAAGGGGTGGGTGGGTGGATGGGACGGGATCAGCCAAAGAACTTTGACGCATCTATGGACACACAACAGGCGTGGAGGCCCGGGCGGGGCGGGCTGTAAAGGGGACATGCAGCATTTGCAGCAATAACGACTAAAAAACAGGGAGGCCTCCGGGTGCTGCGGGGCAAGGGGCGGGGACTGGGGTCCGATGGCAGAAGTGAGCAGGTGCTGGCGGAGGAGGTGGGGGCCCGGCTGGCAGAGGAGGAAACAGGCGCGGAGGTCTCCGGACCTCCCTCCCGCCCGGCACCCAGGCAGCGGGAGCCGGCACCCCACCCCCAGGGGGTGCGGGCGGGCCCACCGCGGCCCGGGCGGCGGGTGCCTTCCCCGACACCTCCATTAGCTTCCGTCCGGGCCCTGCGCTTCGGGGGAGGGAGGCCCGTGAGCCTCAGGGGTCCCCGCGGGTCCGGGAAGGGCTCCTGTGCGGTCCTCCCAGGTCCACCCTCCGCAGCGCTCACCCCCGCGCTGGGCCCCGCCCCTCCCAGGAGCCCCCTCCCTCGGCAGGTGGGGCGCCCCCTCCGCCTTTCTCACCGGCGTCCCGGGTCTGGTGGGGACCGCCCCGCTCCGGCAGGTCCTCTCGTGCCGTCGGCAGCCTGGCGCCTCCTCTCTCCTGCGCGACGCCCCGAAACCCGCGGTGCAGAGGGGGGTCCAGGCTGGAGCGGGTCAGGCCCGGGCCGGCGCCCCACCCCTCCGCGCCCCGCGCCCTCGGCCGGGGGCCCGAGTCCCTCCCAGCGAAGACCCGCGTCACGTGGTCCAACGTAGCCTGCTCTGATTGGCCAGCCTGGGCTCCGCGCCCGCCCCTGATTGGAGCAGGCACTGTGATTGACAGCCCGGCCGGGAGAGGGACTGGGGAGGCGAGCGGCCCCCACAGCATCACTTTGCCCTTTTCTACCTTCTTCCAGGCCCTGTGGCCTCGACGCGATGGGGTTCTGGGTGGTGGATGAGGTTGGGGGGGGGGGTGTCGCCGGCCGAGCCTGGCCCCCACCACGGCCCCCAGGTCCCCAGGAGCCCTGAGCTATGGGCGGTGAGCATGCTGCGGCCCCCACGCCCGGAGGGTGCCCCAGGTGCTGTGAGGCAGGGCTGTTGCCTGAAGTGTGACCCCAGCTCCTCTGCAAAGCCCCTAAGGCTGCTACCCCAGCGGGCACCACCCCTGCACCCCGTTTTCCCATCCCCCACGAGCCCCAGACTCTCCGTGACCTTCCCAGGCTGCTGCTGGCTGTTCCTAGGGCGGGGGCGGGTCTTGGGTGCCATTGTGCACCCCGTTGTGCTCGGGCCTTGTCCAGGACCCCCTTCTTGACCTGGGCCTGGACCGAGGGCCCCCTCTCAGCCCCCACCCTTTACAGGATGGACCCCGAGCCCCATTTCCGGACGAGCAGGGAGGGAGCGTGGACCCTCAGTGCGGGGATGACCTGCATCCTGTCCCCTCTGCCCGTGAGGGTGTGGGGAGTGGAGGGGGGGAACCAGACCCTCCCACCCAGCAGCCAGGCCGACTGACCTTGGCTGTTTCCTCCCATCAGGGGTCACAGGTCTGGCCCCCTCTCCAGGAGAATGCAGCCTGGGGGTGCTGTGGGCTGGGGCAGGATGGGTGCTTAGTGAACTCCCTGCTGGGGAGGGACAGGGAGGTGCAGAGGTCCTGTTGGGGGGAATGGGTGGCCCTCCAGCCTGGCTCTCCCTCTCTGGGCCCCAGGACCCCCCCACCCCCACCTGCCCGGGAAGGCTCCCAGCACCTGTTTCTGGAAACAGCTGGAGGCTGAGGTCAGCAGGAGGCCAGCGGGGAGCCTGAGTGGGGGTGAGGCTGGGAGCCCCCTGCAGAAGGGGCCCCAGCCCCTTGCCTTTCAGGCCGGGCCGAGGAGGTGGGGTGGCCGGCCAGCCGGGAGCCGCAGGGGCACGCCGAGTGCAGGGCTGCGGCAAGCCGCCAGCAGCCTGGAACAATGTGGTTTCAATCTAATTGTCCCAAAATATTGTTACAACACAAACCACGTGCCATCCACTCACCTGCAACTAATCAGCGGCAAAGCTACCGAATAAATCGGTTCCACACCCGTGGGGCCGACGGGCCGGGAGCCCGGAGCTCGAACCCGGGTGCCCAGGCCGAGGCCGCCACCGCCAGACCTGTTTCCTGTTGGGGGTGAGAACCGTCAGGGCAAGTGGGGGACACGGTGGAAACTCCTCCTCTCTCTGCGGCCCCCACCCCACTCTGGGGGGCAGAGCTGGAAGGCACCAGCCCCTTGCGTGACGGTGCACCCAGGCCCCAGAGGGTCGGCCAGGGCACGGGGGCCAGAGCCGGGTCAGCAGAGGTCGGCCCAGGCCCGGGGGCCCAGGGAGCCCCCATCCTCCCTGTGCCCTGACCATCCATCCCGTGGCCCTGGGCCTTCGCTCCTTCAGGAAACGTTTGCCCGCAGGAATGATGACAACAGGACGGCCTTCGCAGCCACCCAGGCCTCCTGGCAAACGAGCCGAGGGATTCCTCCAACCCTCAGGGGAGCGAAGGGTGTCCCCACTTAGTCGGCAGGGAGACTGACGCCCACAGAGTCCCCCAGACATGCCGGGGCCCCTGGCTAAGGGGCTGGGACATCCAACCCCTGGCTCGGCCCGAGGTCCCCGCTGGCACCGTGCACACTGCTGGCCGGTCGGACGGACACAGCCCTCAGAAGGAAGCCCGCAGCTCGGGGGGAGGGGACAAAGCCGACGACAAGTGTGAACTCTGACCTTCCGGAGCCTGGTGGCCCCTGAGCTAGGCCGTGAGGGCAGTGATGTGTCCACGGCAGGCCACGTTCACAGCTTCCAGGGGGACCTGCCTTTTGGGGGGGGGGCGAGGTGCCATTCAACCCACTACAGAGACACCTCACCTGTAACCACCCTTTCTTTTAAAAAAAGATTTTTTTTAATCAGTTTTGAGAGCGAGAGGAAGGAAGAGGGAGAGAAACAAGGATGTGAGAGTGAATCATGGGCGGCCGCCTCCAGGGCTGAGCCTGCAACCCCGGCGGGTGCCCTGACCAGGAACGGAGCCGGCAGCCTCGCGGTGCAGGGGCGACACCCCCACAGCTGACCGCACCGGGGCCACCTGGGACCCCGTGAGAGCGTATGGGCATTAGGCGCCCCGCTAACAGGGCGCCCCCACACTCACGCTCACCGCCCTCCTGGGAGCCACTGTCGCTCCTGCCTTAGGGAGCAGGACAGCCAGGCTCGGGGACGAGGCAGCCCCCGGAGGCAGAGCAGCTTGGAAACGGCGGACGGTTCGGGTTCAAGCGAGGCCTTTGCTCTGCCCCCAGGACCAGCACGGAGCTCTGGGACAGAGCAAAGCCAGCGACCACAGGCTCGCACTGAGGGCCAGGCATGGGGCGGCCCGCGGGGAGCCGCTGTTCAGCAGCCTCGAGAGCCGGTGCGCGTCCCCCGCCGCTCACACACACTGCGGCGGCCACGGCCACGGCCACGGCCACGGCCAGCCCCACAGGTTTCCCGTGGGGGAAAGAGAGACGCCATCAGGCCGAGCTCGGCAGGTGACATGCAACCCCACGGCCCCCTGGCGGTGACTCGTGCGAAACCCCGCAGATGACCCCGAACCTTACTGTGTCTGGGCCTCCCCGCCTCCCCACCCAGAAGGGGGACCGAGTCGCTGTTTATCTCCTGTCAGGCTAGGCCTGCCGAGCAGGGGAGCCGCCGAGGGGGTGGGGTGGGGACGCCCCGGGCCCCCCCACACACAGCCCCTTCCATTGTTCAGGTCATTTATTCGAGTAAAATATACATCACAGAAACCAGCTGCTGAACCGCGTGTAAGTGTGAAATTCAGTGGCTTTGGTCCTTGCATTGTTGTGCAACCACCACCACCACCACCAAAATTTCCGCCGCCCAGAACAGAAACTCTGTCCCCATTGGGCAATAACCCCCCTCCCCCTCCCGCCGCACTGACCTCTCGGCTACTTTCCGTCTCCAGGATCTGCCTATTCTGGGTATTTCATGAGACTGAGATAAATCACACTCTTTTTCTGGGCTGCATTCTTTCACTGAGCACAGTCACCTCACGTTCATCCGCGTCCTTCCAGACAGAGTGTCAGAACGCCCTTCCTTTTCTTTGGTCAATCCTCACCCCAAATCCTCACCCCGGGGTCCTGACTCCGTGCCCGCTGCTCTGGGCGCCCTCGGGAGACCCCCTGCCAGGCGGCCCCCGGGCCATGTTTCCCGGGAGGGGCTCCGTGCCTCAGGCTGCTGGGCTTGGCAGGAACCACAGAGGGCCCGGCACACTTTGCCAAAGGCATGGTTTCCTTCAGTGTGTGTTCGGAAAACTACCCGGAGCCCGGCGCAGAGGCTCAGGGGCTGAGCGTCGACCTAGGAACCAGGAGGTCACGGTTCGATTCCAGGTCGGGGCACAGGCCCGGGTTGTGGGCTCCATCCTCAGCGGGGGCCGTGCAGGAGGCGGCCGATCCATGATTCTCTCTCATCACGGATGTTTCTCTCTCTCTCTCTCCCTCTCCCTTCCTCTCTGAAATCAATAAAAATATACTTTTAAAATAAAAGAAAAACTAAACGGACACACGGCACCTGTGACTTCGCAGACATTAACGCTTGGACCAAATCGGGGGAAGGAGCCGGGGGCTGACAGGACGGGTTGAGTGAATGAAGGGACCGGCTCTGGGGCGGGTCAGGCCGCTCCGACAGCTCGGGTTCGGGAAGCGCCCTCCCCCCATCTGCTTTCCCACCTCACGGGGGCCTGAGGGCCTGGGCCACCGGACCTGCATGAGGGGGAGAAGGTGCTGAGTGGTGGGCGCTGCCCCTGCCCCCAGCCCGGCCAGGTGCTCCCCGCCTGGTCCCTTCCCGCCGCCAGGAGCCTGCAGGCCGGGTGGTGATTCACGCTGGCCGGGGCCCATGGGCCCTGCTTCCTGCCCCACGAGGTGAGAACGCTGACCCGGCTCCAGCGCCCACGGGAAACCCCACCCCGGGGCCCAGGCCTCCCTCCCACGCCCACACAGGCCTCGGGCCCGGGCGTCGGAGCCGGCCTGGCCCTGCCCCAGGCTGGCACAGCAGCTGGCTCACCCAGGCCTGGAACCCGGAACCCGGGTCCTCCACAGAGCTGGGCGGGGAGCACCGGCTCTGAGGGCGGGCTGAGGCCTTGGGGTTCCCTCGGACTCTGCCTCATGAGCTGGGGCCTCAGCGTCGGCCTCCCTGGGCCTGCCCAGGGCACCCTGTGGGCGCAAGCAGCGAAATGCATGATGCCCTCAGGTGGAGCTTCCCCATCCCCTGCCGGGCCAACCCAGCAGCCGAGCCTGGGAAGCAGGGCCAGCTGCCTGGCGCAGGCCCCGGGGAGGGGCCTGTCCTGTGAGCTGCGGGGAGGACTAGGTCCTGTCCCGGACGGAGACAGGCTTCCCAGTTAGCAGACCTGGTTCTCATCCTGCTGTGTGGCCTTGGGCAAGTTACTCGACTTCTCTGTGCCTCGTTCTTCACCGCGGGGACCCCACGTGCTAACGCGGGACAGGCGCCACCAGAGCCAGGGCTTTCCCTTCCTTCTCCCCTCCCTTCCTACCCCACGTCCCCGCAGCCCCGGGAAAAAGCACTAGGCAGGCCCTGGTGCTGGGACGCGGGCCCACACAGCCACCGAGGCCGGAGCGGTCAGCACCGCTCTGGGTGGACAGAGGGTGGCCAGGTACCGGGGTGCAGAGGCCGTGTCCAGTGGTGGCTGCCGTCCGTCTGGGAGTCTGTCCCCCAGGACACGGGCCTGCCCTCCTCCCACAGACCCGTCTTCACCCACGCCCCCCCCCCCCGCCGCAGACCCAGCCCCCAGCTTCATTCTGGTCACATTTGACCTCCTGGAGATGCGGGGTCGGCTGAATTGGGGGGGGGGGGTGCGTCCCTGGGCCCCCTACATGTCCCTGCCCTCGTTGGGGGAGGGGTCTTTCTCGTGTCCCTTGTGAGCTTGGTCACTGCAGGAGGCGGCCAGGGAGCCCTCTCTCCCCTCCCCAGCTCTCGTCTGTCCCACTCGGGGTGGGCTCTGGCCTCTGGCTCTCCAAGGACAATGTCTGGGCGGGGCCTGTGAGGCCAGCGGCCAACCGGCAGCCAGGAGCATCCATGGGCCTAGGAAACCATCTTTGCTCCTAGGAAACCTCGTCATCCATCCATCCATCCACCCACCACACGCCCCTGGGGGAAGAGCACCCCCCCCCCCCCCCGCCTCCCTGCAGCCCATCCCGGCCTCAGGGTGGAAGTCGGGCTGCCTGGGTCAGAGCCATCTGGCCACACCCACACCCCCAGGCCACTCTGCGGGGGGGGGGGGGCTGGCGGCTGGGTTCCCACCAGGGCCCCTGAGAACCCTGCCCAGCTGTGTCTCTCACAAGGTGCCCAAGGCCCAGCCGAGGAGCCAGGAGCCGCAGAGCTGCCTGCGGCCAAGGGCTGCTGCCCCCCCCCACCCCCCCGCCGCACGGGTCCCCGCCTCCTGCTCCTGGGGGGGGCGGTGCAGCATCCTGAGCGGAGGCCTGCTCTGCCCAACGCTGAGCCTCCGCAGCCCAACGGGGGCCCCAGACCCCAAGACCTTGTTCCTGCTGAGGTGCAGGGGTCCTCTGCCCAGACCCCCTCCCAGCTGGCGTGCTCAGTAATGAGTGCACGGCCGGGGAAATTATTAATTTCCATCCACGTTTACTTCTGGGAAAGTTTGCCAATTAACTCGGCACGCGGAGGCACCAGGAGGGAGAGGGGAGCGGAGGCTGGGAGGGCAGGGAGACCCCACGGTGCTCAGGAGGCTGGAGGAGAGGACAGAGGAATGAGGACGCCCCCCCCCCCCCGCCTCTACCCACCCCTGGCAGCAGGCGAGTGGCAGAAGGGGGCAATGTGCACCAGCCCTGTCCTCCTGGCGCCGCAGCGTCTCCTAAGTGTGTGTGTGAGTGTGTATGTATGTGTGCATGTGAGTGTATAATTGTATGTGAGTGCATGTGTGTATGTATGAGTGTGCATGTGCGTGTGTGATTGTGAGTGTATGTGAGTGTGTAATTGTGTGTGAGTGTATGTATGTGAGTGTGTGCATGCGTGTAATTGTGTGTGTGTGAGGGGGGACAGGCTGGAGCCCTGGTTCTGAGTGTCGAGGGTGGACCTCGGAGCGGACGGTCTGGCTCAGGCTCTGGGTGTCGGGAGCTGGTGGGGGAGGCCCGGGGCCGCCTCGGGGAAGACGGTCGGGGGTCCGCCTCAGGCCCCCACCCTGGTCCTCCGCCCAGTTTCATTCCCCCTTTTGTGCGAAGCCAGGCCCCACCCCTTCCCGTGGGCTCCAGGTGCCCTAGGCCTTCGGGACGCCGGGCTCGGCTCTGCCCTCATCTGCGAGGGCGGCCCTTCGGCCTTGGTCCTGGTTAAGTGAACAGCACAGGACAGGATGTGTGCCCCCCGCCCCCCGCGGAAGAATCCATGCGTGCGGGCAGGAGAGGGGCCCGCCGGGCCGGCCTCCTGGCACTGGGGGTCCGAGGCAGCAGGCAGGCTGCTCGTGGGCCCGAGGAACCGCCCCGCTGCCCGGGAAGGGGGCTGGGAGCCACTGGGCCCAAGGTCCCAGCCCCGGGGGCAGCCCTGCCTCGGCGGCTGGAGGGCGGCTGGCTCAGGCTCCAGGGCCGGACCGGAGACTTTCCACCCTCTCACAGGGCAGCGGGAGCCCTCTCCGGCCAGCCAGGCCGAGCCTGCTCCTCCGCGCTCCTGCTGTCCTGGTCCGGTTTCACGTCGACCATTCCCGCTCCCTCCTTCCAGGGATGCCCGGCTGCCCCCCATCCAGCCCCACAAGCACTTAGCAACGTAAATTAAAATAAATTGCATTTTCAAATCGCAAATAGGGGCCATTTTATCGTTTTTATTGCATAACAACCATTAATGAAGTACAGTCCCAGCCGCCTTAATTGCCTGGGGACCAAAGTTCAATTCCTGTCATCCGTGCCGGCCGGCCGGCGTGGCGGTCACATCCACGCACCTGGCACCGCTTACATGCAAATAACTCACGGGCAGGACAGGAGCGTCGAAGGTCCTGCGGGCTGCCCCGCGGAGCCCGCCTCCGGAGTGATGGATGGGCGAGGTCCTTCTTCCTGCCCCCGCCCCTCCTGACCACGAGGGGACTCCGAGGGCTGAGGCCCACACCCGCCGAAGGTCGCTTTCCCCAGGGCACTGGGACCACGGGGGGAGGGCCAGGGGGCCAGAGTCCCCTCCTCTCCCTGGGCCTGCAGGAGGCCTGGTCCCCGCTGCCCACAGCAACCCCAGCTCCCACCTCCTCTCTGGCCAACAGGTGAGCCCACAGCTGCTGCCCCCTTGAGCCCGAGGCTCAGCCCAGTGGGTGGGGCAGACGGGACAAAGGACCCAACGGAGACAGTGCAGAGGCCACGGGGGACCCAAAACTGGAAAACCAGCAGACACCACTTGGGCCGGACTCCCTCCCAGCCCCCGGCCCCCGCCCCCAGGCCATTAATCTTTAACTGCCTCTGGGCTAGCCTGACCCCAAAGCAAACAGGGACCGAATTCCTGGGGAAGGGACCCTGCGGTGACGGCTCGGGGTGGCCTGGGGGTGCAGGCGGGTGGAGGGAAGGCCCTGTCTCCCTGGCCCCCAGGACGCGGGGCCAACTACTGACTTCCCTGGGGTTCGGAACGCTGCGCCCCTCAGAAGTAACTGGGACAAGACCCCAGGCGGAGGTGGATTTCCGGGGTACCCCCCCCCCCCGCCCCGTCCCTGCAGCAGCCTGGGGCAGAGGCGCCCCTGGAGGAGCAGGGGCGGGGCGCTGCCTCCAGGAACCGCTGGGCCATTGTTACTCCCCAAGGCCACGGGATCCTTCCAGGAGGCGGTGGCGACGACAAAATGCTCACCCTCCCCCGCAGCAGGCATCCTGGAAAAAACGCGGCCACGCACGGCCCGCGTGCCTCCTCCCAGCGCCCGCCGCCCGCTCGGGGTGCGCAGCCGGCGGTCAGTCCCCTCGGCCGGGCAGGATGGGGCACGCCCTGGCTCCCGGGTCTCCGCCAAGGCCCTGCCCCGCCACCTTGTCCCAACCGACAGAGAAGGGGTGGGCCCAGCGAGGGTTGCCTTCGGCCCCAGGATCCTCGGGGAGGGGCTGGGGAGAAACCCGGCTTCAGCAAACCGTCTAATAATTGGGGGGCAGAGAGAGGACGCCCCGCCGTCTGGAGAAGGAGGCGGCTCTTAATGAGAAGTGACAGGATGGGCCGCGGGCGGCAGCGCGGGGTCAGCGTTGGGCCATCAGGGCCTCCATCCTCCGAGGGTAGGACGCCGGGAGGGAGGCGCAGGGGCTGCTCAGAGGCTGGGTCTGGAAAGTTCTGCGCCCCGACGCCCACTCCCCCGGGCAGCGGTGGGTGAAGGAGACAGCGGCCCTGGAGAGCGCTCTTGCGCCCTGGCGAGCCCTCGTCCGAGGCGTGGGCAGGCCCTGTGGGCGCAGCGGTCAGCCCTTCCCATGCGGGTGCCACGCGGTGGGCCGACCGCCGGGGTCCTGGCTGCGCCCTTCTCCTGCCAGGCGCGCTGCCAGGGGAGGCTGCCGGGCGCCACGGGGCAGGCAGGGTCACCAGCCCCTCCGGGTGTTTCCAGAGCCGGTGCTGGGAGGAACGTGGGCGTTTTCAGGATCTGGGGAAGCAGGGGGCGGCCCCAAGCCTTCGGGGGTACATGGCCCGCATGCAGGCGGCCAGAGCGGCTTGGGGAGGGCGGGTACCTGGCGGTGAAGGACAGGACCCGGGAGATGGGGGCGGGGAGGTGGGCGCTCCCCTGACCACCCCCCTCCTGGGTGTGAGTTCCTGTCTCTCCGACAGAAATCAACAAATAATTCTCCGTCTTTCCCCAAACCACCTAGGAACCGGGTGTGGAGGAGGGATGGAGCAAGGAGGGTGGGGGGTCGAACCCGCTGGTTTTTTACTTTAAAAATTATATATTTTATGTCACCATCGCTTTTCGTTAAGACCACAAACATCCAATTTGGCTTGGCGTAATAAAATCAGCCGGAGCGTCCTTAAACGGAGCCATTCCGGGGAATTACGTTGTGAAACCCAATCCATCATCTCCATAAAGGGGCGCTCGCTGTAAATTCGGGGGGTACAGGAACTACCTGGGCCTCGGCCTCCCTCCCGAGCTGCTACTTGGAGGCGCTCGGGTTACTTCCCGGCGCCGGGGACCCTCTCCCTCGCCCGGGGAACGAGCTCCATGTGGCCGCGCTCCCGCTCCGGCCGCCGGACCAGGGTTCTTCCCAAGCCGCCCGCGCTCACCTCTTCGCTGCGTCCAAAGCGCGGGGACCATCTTCTCCACGGATTCGCGTTTTTAAAACAACCCGCACGGCAGGCCTTCCTTCCGATCGTCCGTCCCCGCGCCGCGGGCGGCTGGGCGCAGCTCCCGGGTGCGGCGCACGTGGGCCCCGGTCTTCCCGGCGCGCAGCCTCCGGTCCACGGCGCGGGGACAGCGGGGCTCAGCCCATCCGGCCCGAGGTCCCGGCCGCGGCCTGCGCACCTGGGCGGGGACGGTGCGGGGAAGCCGAGGTCCGCTCTGGCCTCAGGGCCGGGCTCCCAGGCCCAGGCGCGCTGGCCGGGCCAGACAAAGGAGTCGCCCGCGGAGGGGTTCGCCCGCCCCCCAGCCTCCGGGGCCCTCCCCATCACCCCCTCCTGGGGCAGCCTGAAGCAGGGGAAATACTGCACCCCGATATTTATTTGGTTCACAATGGGGTGGGGGAACTTGCTCCCCTTCCTCCGACAGGGGTCTTGCCCCCCCCACACCCGTCACTCACTGTCCAGACCCCCCCACGACAGTATTTACTTCGGAGAATTAACTGATTCCAGGCTTGGACCTGGGGCATCGTGCGCTGGCCAGAAGTGGGGGGGGTTACCCCAATAACACTCTGCCCTCGCTCCGAATAGCGGTGTTGGGGAGACAGCGAGGTCACCCAGTAGCTCCGAAATCCCCAGGTACCCCGGGGCCATGGCCTTTGTCAGGCCCCTAAGATTTACGAGGCGCCGGTGGAGTGTCAGCCAGGCCTGGCTAGGCGGCCAGCGCACCCCGTTTTATCTTTGATTTCCATCTAATTATTTTTTTCCTGCCACTTTCCACTCCGCGTCCGGAGAGGCGCACAAAGGGAGGAGGGTGGGGGATGGGCTGCCAGGCGGCGGCGAGAGGATGGGTGGGGGTTCCCCCCGTGCAGCGGGGGGCCCTCGACGCCCCAGGCTGGTGCCCAGCGCTGCCCGCCCCCCCCCCCCAGGGCTCACTCTCCAGCTCGGCACCCCACAGCTGGGCTGGGTAGGGGCGGCGACCCCAGTGGGCTGAGCCCCGCATAATCCGCACGGAACCCGGCGCGCCGCGGGCAAGCCTTCCGTCCACGCCCTTGGGCGGCGGGAGGAGGAGAAATTTCCCCTAAATCGCCGCGAAGGGAGCCGTGGAGGTGCGGGCCAGGCGGGGGTGGGGGGTGCGCCCCGCAGGGCGAGGCGGAGGCCGAGGCCGAGAGAGGCCGGTTCTCTGCTCGCCGCTCGCTCGAAAGGGGTCCTCCGGGCGGCGAGACAGAAGCGAGGCTGCCCTTCTTCGTGTTTTTAAATCCAAAATGGAAACCGCTTTATGGCCGCCGCCCACAGCCCCCTAGAAACTGGGAGCAGTCAGAATGCGGGGGAGCCGGGAACCCGTAAGTCCTGGGCGCCTTTTCCACCGGAACCGGGCCTCGGTGGCGGGAGTTATTTCGGGAGAAGTGGGGTCCGGACCTTCGGTGGATGCGGGTCTGCGCCCGAGCGCCCCGCAGGGTGAGCGGGAGGCGCGCACCAGGGACCCCGCGCACCCCTCGTCCTGTCCCCGGAAAGTGGAGGCCGAAGCCGCGCGCTTTGCCCGGAAGGACGGACCCTGCTCCCCGGGCGCCCTCTCCCCCGGCCGGTTGACCTTGGAGCGGGTGGAGAGGGCCCCAGAGGCCGGCGCCGGGACAGAACCCCCTCGGGGCGGGCCTTCTTTCCTTTCCAGCCCAAACGCCACGGGGAACATTTGGGGGGCTGCGCGGGAACCGGGGGGAGGCCGTTCCCCAGCGCGCTCCGTTCCAGCCGCCTCCCCATGCAGCTTTCCCTCTCGGCTCTTTGTTCCAACCTCTGGGGGGGGGGGGTACACACATTCCTTTCCCCTTTAACTCTCGGCCCCTTCGTGTTCAGTCTTCCCCCAGGGCCAGGGGTCCATTCACTCCAGGGGGGGTCCTTCCCTCCCCCCGCCTGGAGGCCAGACCTCCAACCTCCCACACGAGGAGGCTCCTCATTTTCTGAAAAGTCTCCAAACACGACCGAGCGTAAGGTTACCTGAGGCCCCTCCATGGGGAGAAAGCCAAAGTGCACCCGCTCTCCTAAAGGCCCCCCCAAGTAAAAGCGCGCCCTTCCTCCGACCCCCTCCAATCCCCTTTGTTGTAAAGACTCAGTCCCGTCCTAGGGCGGGGGGAAGGGGGGACCCTACAGGTTCACATTCCGAGTTCTCCCCCAAAAAGACTCCCCAAGGACTTCTTTTGTTTGAAGTGGGCATGGGGGAGGGGAGGGAGCCCGCCCCAGGCCGGCTGCCGGTCCTCCCCTCACCCCTCAAAAAAGCAAACCCCTGGGCGTCCCCTAATCCTCAGGCTGCGAGGGGTTACTACAGGGCAAGGAGAGCTGCAAGTCAGCATGGGGCCAAGGTGGGGTCTCCCCATTCTGAGCTCCCTCCAACCCCCCCAGACCGGTTTCCCAGGGGCTGGGGAGGGAGAGGCGGAGAGGAACGAAGCCCCACCGCCCGGCGCCGGGCCTGGGCAGGACGCACGGTCTCCGGGAAGAAGTAAAAGCCCAGCCCCGAGGGGAGCGGGACCGACCTCCCGCCGGGTCCGCCGCGCCCAGCGGCCCTCCCGGAGCCCCGCGGACAGACACGTTGGCCGGGAAAGGCTCGTACACACCAGCCGGGTTTTTATTTGCTCCCTCAGCCGAGCGCGCTCCGGGCGCGCGGGAAACAAGGAAAACACGTACCTGGCGGCGCTCCGAGGGCGGCCTTGAGGGCCCACCGCTGGCGTGGGGACCCCAGAAGCCACTCCCGCCCGGCCGGTCGCCCCACGCTGCGTCCTTCCCTCCCTGGCGATGCACCCCGCCGAGCCAACTCTGCGGGGAGCGCGAGAAGCTTCCGGTCCGGCGCCGCGACCGTGTTCCGGCGCCAAGGCCCTCGCCTCCTCCCCGGGCGAGGGAGCGCGGGGGCTCCCCGCGGCCGCAGACCGGTCTGGGGGCTCCGACGCTGGAGAGCGGCGCGTCCGGACGCCCGGCTGCGGTACGGCTGCGGGTTCAGGCCCAGGAGCGTTCTTCGTGGGCCGGGCTCCCACCTCCCCACGTTCCCGCCGAGATGCGGAGACGGACCGGACGCGGAGCCCTCGGGGAAAACGAGGCGGCGGCCGCGGTCCGGGCTGGAGCCCCCGGGCGGGAGGGGTGTTGGGCGGAGGGGCTGGCGGGCTCCCCGCGCCCCGCGGCCACCGCCCTCCAGGGGCGCCGCAACCGCCCCCGTGGAGGCGCTCCGCCCCGGCTCCGCCCCGCGCCCAAGTCCTTCCGCAGCTCAGGCCGCTCCCTCCCGCCCCGCCCCCCGTCCCCGCCCCCACCGACCTCGCGCCCCGAGGTTCTCCCGCCGGCGCCCCTGCCCGGGGTGCTGCGCTCCTCCTCCCCGCGTTCCGCCCGCCTCCCTCCGCCCCGCCTCGGTCCCGCCCTCGCCCCGCCCAATCACCGCCCGCCGCCGCCGTTCCCTTTGTCTGGACCGCGGGAGCGGGCCAATGGGTTTGCGCGGAGACGTGGGCGGCGCGCCTCTCGGCCAATGGGCGGGCCGCGCGGGCGGCGAGGGGCGGCGCCGCGCCCTGGGTGCCCGGCCGCGATGGCTGTCAGCGCGGGACGTTGGGGTGTTTGTTATGCAGCATCGCTGGGGCAACAGCTGACTAATGCCCCCCCAACTCATACAGAAATGGGTGCCCAGGGAGCCGGGGTGACAAAACCCCGGAATATGCAGCCTGGGCTTCGCGGTTGGCCTGCGGATGGCGGGGAGCGGATATGGTGAGCTGGAAAGAACAACATGCCTCCCTGGTTACGTGGAGGCCAAACGTTTGGGGAAACCAGGAGGTGATGGCGCCCGCCCGTCCGTCCGTCCGTGCGTTTCCCACGCGTCCCGGAAGCGAGGGCCGTCTGCAGTCAGGGAGCCGGGCCTGTGGGACCGCAGGCCGGGCTTTGCCCTCCTCCTCATGGGTGTCTGTGTCCTACACATTCTCACAAGGATAGAGGATTTACACATTCAGGGGAAAACAACAAAAATTAAATTTAAAAACTGTCCAAGAGCCCTAGTCGGTTTGGCTCAGTGGACAGAGCCCGGGGCCGGTGGACTGCAGGGTCCCGGGTTCGATTCCCCGTCAGGGCACGCGCCCGGGTTTGGGCGTGTAGGCCCCGTGAGGAGATTCTCTCTCATCATGGATG
>NC_137090.1:899604-954604 GCF_951640355.1 Cnephaeus nilssonii | reverse complement strand
TTGGTCCTGAATCTGCGACTTGGCTGGCAGGACGGCGATTTTCGAATCAGGCTGCATCCTCACGGCCCGTCCGGAGCCGGCGCTGGCCGCGCGGGGTGCGCAGGAGGTGAGGACGGGCTGTGCGTGGAGAAACAGAGCGAGGTGAGGGCGGGTCCCTTGTTCCGTGTGGGAGGGAGGCTTGGCTACAAAGTTTGCAAATGTGTCAGTGGTGATGGCTGCACCGCATTGGGGATGCTCTTTTCTAAAATATATTTTTATTGATTTCAGAAGAAGGGAGAGGAAGAGAAACATTGATGTGAAATCAGAACATCCATCAGCTTCCTCCTGCCTCCCCCCCCCCCCCCCGCCCGCCCCGGGGACTGAACCCGAAACCTGGCCCTATGGTCCCCGACCGCAACCGCGTGGTGCATGGACGCCGCCCAACCAGCTCAGCTGCCCGGCCAGGGCGTGAGCGCCCTTCATTGTACCCTTAAAAGTCGTCAAAATGGCCCTGGCCGTTGTGGCTCAATGTCAGAGCGCCGGCCCTGGGACCGAAGGGTCTCGGGTTCAACTCCCAGTCAAGGGCTCATCCCTGGGTTGCAGGTTTGACCCCTGGCCCTGTTGGGGCGCCTGCAGGAGGCAGCCAATTGATGTGCCTCTCTCACATCGATGTCTCTCTCTCTCTCTCTCTCTCTCTTCCCTTCCCCCTCCCTCACACTTTCTCTAAAAATCAACGGGAGGGAAGAAATACCCTGGGTGAGGATTAACCCAAAAACATCAAGGAAAACACAGGTTTGAGCACGTCATCCAACAGATCTACGCAACGGAACGTGGCGATCAGCGCGCAGAGACCGCGGTTTGCACCACGGGTGGAGCGGGCACAGGGCCACCAAGGAAATGGAGTCAGTTCTCACGCAGAAACCGCCCGTCCCCTTCCTCTGGCGCGACGGGATCGCTCAGCGGTGAAGGGAAGGAGCCGGCGTAAATGCATCCCCGCGGTCCCGGGACAGCCTGCCCGTGACTCCCGCTGAAGGAGGAAATCCAAATAGGAATCGCAAACTATTTATAAACGAGGAAACAATGGGAACGCAGTCCCACAGCCCCCGACGCCCCGAGGAGAGGCGGGCACTGTGACCCCTCAAGAACAGTTACTGGACAACAAGAAAGCTTGGACGGAAACAACCGGAGGTTTTAACCGGAGACATTCCACAGAACAGCCAGGAAACCCCAGCCCCTGGGTTAGGGTTCCTCATCCGCGTTGACGAAGACGGCGGGAAAATCTCCACAGGCCGAGGGTGTTTTCCTTGGATTTCTAGAGTGGAAGGGAGCCGGAGAGACAGAGAGAAACATCGTCAGGAATCGGGGCCGCCAGTGCTTTTGTTTCTTCTGTTTTGGGTTCCCAGGCGGGAGGCCTCCCTCCTTGACATGTTGGTCAAACCTGCCGGCTGACCATCGGGGCCCGTGATGATATAGATATAGATAGATATAGATATACATGATATAGATATAGATGATATAGATAGATATAGATATAGATGATATAGATATAGATATAGATATTTTTTAATCCTCACCCAAGCATTTTTTTTTTCATTGATTTTCAGAGAGGGAAAGACAGAGAGAAACACATTGATTGGTTGCCTCCTGCAGAACCCTGACCAGGGCGGGGCCGGGGAGGAGCCTGCAACCTAGGTACATGCCCTTCGCTGAAATCGAACCCGGACCCTTGGGTCCACAGGCCATCGCTCTAGTCACTGAGCCAAACCAGCGAGGGCTGGTGACATCCTCAGGGGTAGATTCCTGACCCCTTCCCGCCTTCCGAGGGTTACTTCTACTTCTTCTGGAGTCAAGTTTAGTGTTCGCTTTTTTTCTAGAGAATCATCTAGGTTTCCTTTTATTTAGTTGGTGCGAAGGTGTAGTTAGCATCCTCGTGTGTTGTTTTGTTTTTTAATATCTCTTTTTCTTTATTGATGTCAGAGAGGAAGGGAGAGAGAGAGAGAAACATCAATGATGAGAGAGAATCATGGATCGGCTGCCTCCTGCTCGCCCCACACTGGGGATCCAGCCCACAACCTGGGCCTGTGCCCTGACCAGGAATCAAACCGTGGCCTCCTGGTTCATAGGTCGATGCTCAACCCCTGAGCCACACTGGCCAGGCCCAAGGGCTTTTCTGAAAGAGCCAAACCAGTCGTGGAGCCCAGCCCTGGTCCCGGGGGCGGGGACACAGACCTCCCCCTAACGGGCAGAGGAGCCGACCATTGTGGACATGATTTCCCCCCAAACCACCGCAGTCCGTCCCTCGGCTCAGGGCCCAGGCTCGAGGGAGCTGGAGTCTGGCTGCCGAGACGTGTGTCCCATTCGGAACAGTCCCAGGACGCTGGCCGAGGATCCGGGTTCCCGGCCAGGAAATCGGGTTTCTCAACTGGGGGTGGGGTCCAGGAGCTCCCACAAATGGCTCCCTGAGTAATTCTGATGCAGGTTCCCTAGGGAACCCCACTTTGAGGGACATCTCAAGTGTCTCAGTGAGGACTTTTTTTTGGTTACGCTTTTTATTTTGAAATAATTACAGATCCACATGGAGCTGCTGGGGAAAACATCCACACACACACAAAGTCCCACAGACCCTTTGCCCAGTTCCCGCCCATGGGAACGGCTTGCAAAAGTCTGCCACAATGTCACAACCAGCGTTCCGCACCGCTGGCCACAGGATCCAGAACGTTCCTCACCAAGGCCTCTCACCCGGCTCTCCACAGCCACAGCCTGTCCCCGGCCCGCCTTGGCCCGGCCACCCCATTCTGTTCTCCACGTGTCTAGCTCTGCCATTTCCAGACGCTGTGGCCTCCGGGATGGGCCTTCTCCCCTGGGGGGCGGGCCGGGGTGGGGGACACACCCAGGCTGCTGTGCGTAGCAACAGCGACTTCTCTCTCTCTCTTTAAACATATATATATCTTATACATATATTTTATTGATTTTTTACAGAGAGGAAGGGAGAGGGATACAGAGCCAGAAACATCAATGATGAGAGAGAAACATCCATCAGCTGCCTCCTGCACACCCACCACTGGGGATGTGCCCGCAACCCAGGTACATGCTCTTGACCGGAATCGAACCTGGGACCCTTCAGTCCTCAGGCCGACGCTCTATCCACTGAGCCACACCGGTGAGGGCATCTTTAAATATATTTTTATTGATTTCAGAGAGGAAGGGAGAGGGAGAGGGAGACAGCAACATCAATGATAATGATGAGAGAGAATCATGGATTGGCTGCCTCCTGCACGCCCCCTACTGGGGGTCAAGCCCGCCACCTGGGGCAGGTACCCCTGACCAGAATCGAACCCGGGATCCTTCCGTCCGCAGGCCAGTGCGCTATCCACTGAGCCACACCGGCTGGGCTGCCGTCTCTTTCTCGCTGACTGGTGTCCCCGTGCAGCGGAGGGACCCCGGTTTGCTCGGCCGTTCGCCCTGAAGGTCACCCCGTGCCCCCTGCTCTGGAAGTGGCTCCGGACACTGTGCCCGGCTCGGCGGGGGCCTGTCCTCACCTCGCCGGTGGCGCCGGGAGCACAGCCGCTCGCCGCGGTGGTTTAGGGGCGCTCCGTGTTCACAGAAACCCCCCAACTTCCCCAGGAAGCTGAGCGCCTCCTGTGCCCCAGCGACGCCTCCTGTGCCCCAGCGATGCCCGAGCGCCTTGGGGCTGCCGTCCCGCCGGCCTGGCCTGGGCATCGGCGGCGATGGCTCCGGCCGCTGGGCAGGTGTCCCCGGCCCTCACTTGCCTTTCCTGGCGAGCGCAGTGGGATCACCTTCCCGTGGCGGATCCCAGAGCCGGTGCTGGGAGCTGGGTCTTCGGTCTTTTGCCCGTTTTCTCACCCCAGGGCTCCCTTCGTCTCTGCTGGCTCTGAGAGCTCCTGACCAGCCGGCCGGCGTGGCTCAGGGGCTGAGCGTCGACCCATGAACCAGGAGGTCAGGGTTCAATTCCCGCTCAGGGCACGGGCCCGGGTTTCAGGTTCGATCCCCCGTGGGGGGCGTGCAGGAGGCAGCCGATCCATGATTCTCTCATCATGATGTTTCTCTCCCTCTCCCTTCCTCTCTGACATCAATAAACACACACATATAAAAAAACAGGTTTTTTTAAAAAAAGTTCTTTGCCTGCCCCAGCCGGTGTGGCTCAGTGGATAGAGCGTCGGCCTGCGGACTGAAGGGTCCCAGGTTCGATTCCGGTCAAGGGCATGTACCTTGGTTGCGGCACGTCCCCGGTGGGGGGTGTGCAGGAGGCAGCTGATGGATGTTTCTCTCTCATCGATGTTTCTAGCTCTCTATCCCTCTTCCTTCCTCTCTGTAAAAAATCAATAAAATATATTTAACAACAAAGAAGAGTTCTCCGCCGGCGCGGTGGCGTCTCGGTGGGACTGTGGCTGTGGACACCCTCCCGTCGGCCGCGGTCTTTGCGTCCTCCACGTGGGGGGGGGGGTGTCTTTTTCTGTGGTTGTTTTGTTCTTTTTTAACCTTTTCCTTGTGAATAACCCCCCGTTACAGAACAGCTGTCAGAACAGAGTCCCTGTCTACGGTCGCCCGGGTTCCGGGACCCACAGGCCACTCTGCCTCCTGGCTCTCGGTGTTGAGTGTGAGCTGCCGGCACGGGGCCCAGATCCCTCTGCTGAGTGTGTCCTGGACCAGGGCCACGCCGCCTGCTCGGCTGTGGCCCTTCCTGTCTCCTTCCGTCTGGCTCAGGTCTAGGAAAGCCTCAGTCCCAGCCCTGGTCCGAGCAGGTCCGTGCGGGGAGGCGGGGCATCAGGGGGCGGGGCTCGCTGGGGTCCCACAGCCAGCCACCCAGGGGCGTCGGGGCCCACGGCCCGCAGCCCACGGACCCTGAGCTGGGGCTCTCGACACCGCCATCAACTGACAAGGCGACCAGAAGGCCTCAAAGCAAGAGGTCACTCCGAGACGCCTCCCTGTGACACGCAGATCATCTGTAGGACCGTCTTTCTATTTCAGGACCATGAATTTTTAAAAATATATTTTATTGATTTTTTACAGAGAGGAAGGGAGAGGGAGAGAGAGCTAGAAACATCGACAAGAGAGAAACATTGATCAGCCTCCTCCTGCACACCTCCTACTGGGGATGTGCCCGCAACCAAGGTACATGCCCTTGACCAGAATCGAACCAGGGACCTTTCAGTCCGCAGGCCGACACTCTATCCACTGAGCCAAACCCGTTAGGGCATGACTATGAATTTTTAAAATATAATTTTATTGATTTCAGAGAGGGAGGGAGAGAGAGACATATCAGTGATGAGAGAGAATCACTGATCGGCTGCCTCCTGCCCACCCCGTACTGGGAATGGAACCTGCAACCCAGGCCTGTGCCCTTGACTGGGAATCGAATCATGACCTCCTGGTTCCTAGGTCGATGCTCAACCACTGAGCCACACAGGCTGGGCAATTATTATTTTTTTAATCCTCATTTGAGGATATTGACTGGTCACTATGAGCGCACTGACCCCCAGGGGGCAGACGCTCAATGCAGGAGCTGCAGTGACGCCCACTGGCCATTTACAGAGAAACAGCGCCGCGGACCTGGCGCCCACAAAGCAGCACTCGGCTTCCCCCAAGTGGGACACAGGCCCCGCCACCACCCTGGAGCGACAGCCCGCCAAATCGCAGCCAAGGCTGCCGAGACCCCATGGCGCAAAATGCGGCCCACAGCCCAGCCCAGCCCAGCCCAGAAACAGTCGCTGTGGGTGCTGGGTAATGATGTCACATAGCAACACCCAGCTTCCTCTCCCTAGCGACTAGCCTCCTTCCAGTTTCTTCAGCCCAGGAACACGACTTTGCTCTAGAGCCAGGTGCAAACATTTTACACTGTAAGGAAATGTCTGTGAAGCGTTTTCCCGTGCCTCATCTCATTTGATCCTCACAGAAGTCCTGGAGTAGGCAGATAGGAGACTCAGGGGAATCCTATTTTCTTTTCATTAGCCGGAAAATGGAGATTTAGGAAGCTTAGAAACTTGACCCGACTGAAAAGAAGAAATGGTGGACCTTGAAAATGACTTCAGGTTTTCTCGCTGCACAGAATATAGTCAAACACTGCTGCAGTTAAATATTCTACCCTTTGTTCTCTCTGCGTGATCTACAATAATAATCTGCTTCGTGTTGGTATTTACTGCTGTGTTGCTGACACTTACCTGAAAGAGAAGTTGGGGTGCTTGACTGGGCTGGGAAAAGCTTAGCTGCATCAGAAAGCAGGTCTAATTAAGCAGGTTCATTCTATATCTATAAAAGGCTAAGTTGACTCGAGAATGCGTGATACATAGAAAGCTCTCGATGGTGCCAATCGCACGCGTGTGTTTTGATCTGTCATGTCGATCGTGAATTTGGTTGACACTTCTCTTATAGAGAAAGGGCGAACAGCGACATTAAAACATTTCTTCCAATGAATTTCCTTTCCGTGTGCACGAATCCGTGCACTGGCCACTAGTTTCCATATAAAAAGCAGGAGTTGCCCAAGCCAGCGTGGCTGAGTGTCCACCTATGAACCAGGAGGTCACAGTCTGATTCCCGGTCAGGGCACATGTTCCATCCCCAGTGGGGGGCGGGCAGGAGGCAGCGGATCCATGATTCTCATCACTGATGTTTCTCTTTCTCTCTCTCTCTTTCCCCCGTCCTCTCTGAAATCAGTAAAAATATTTCTTTAAAAAGCTCATCCTGGGCCTGAAACGTAAATGCTGGCCCGGCCCAGCGAGCAGCCCTGTGGGCACAGGTGCCGGGCCGCTGGGGACCAGAGGCCGCACGTCTGCAGGTCCGGCGGGCGCTCCCGGGGGCCCCGCTGAGCAGAGCCTGCTCTCACACGCGGGGGCAGGGCGGCGGGAGGCTGCTCAGGTGTTAGGGGCTGTGGGCCAAGTCTGGCACCTGGAGCTCCAGAGGGGGAGGCGGAGGATGGGGAGCCGCTCAGAGAGGGGGCCTCGCACCAGGGAGACGGGGGCACTGAGGCCCAGAGAGAGCTCACACCCCTGCCAGGACGGGCACCGGGGCCGGGCTCTGCCCAGCACGGTCTGTGGGGCGGGGAGGGCGGGGCTGGAAAGGTCTGGAGGGCACCGAGTCCCTGAATGGAGCCATCTCCCAACCGGGGGCCCGGGCGGCTCGGGCGGGCGCTGCTCTCTGCGCGGCAGGCTCAGCTGGTTGATGAATTTGTCTTAACTTGAAAGGCCCTGGTTTATACGCTCACTTCCTGTTACCGTCCGGTTGCCAGCAAAACCGCAGGCAGGTTAATTGCACGTCCATCACCTGACGGGGGCGGGGGGGGCAGGTTTGAGCTGAGCCCCTCCCGCCTCGCCTCATCCCAGTCTCAGTGTGGGGGGCCGGGCCAGCACCCCCTTTCCACACCCCCCCCAACATATCCCCCCACCCTGGTGTTAGCTCCTCTGGCCACACCTGCACCCCAAGGACTCCTCTCCACACTCCCCCCCCCCCCCCCCCCCGCTGCGCGGCGGCCTGGGGCGGGGGGAGCGGGAGGAGAGGCCCCTGGAGCTTCCTGGAGTGAGAGTCAGGCTGCCTCTCCAGCTCCAGACCCACGTGAGCCACTTCCTTATGACACGCTTCTTCCTCACGCCACACGGAACATACAACACACGGTATAAACACAGAAGGGCTCGCTCACCAAAGGCAGGAACCGGAACGTGCATAACGGCTTTCCTCAGAGCCCCGAGAGGTTTAAAACATGAGTCACACCCTCAGCCTGAGGCCGGGAGGCTGGAATCACGGTTGGTCTGTCTGTCCGCAGGGCTGGCTCCGCCTGGAGGCTCGGAGGGGGACTGCCGTCTCGGATTCTCTCCCGGTTCCCTTGGCTTGTGGCCACGTCACTCCGGCCTGTCTCCGCCAGCACAGGGCCTCCCCGTGTGCCTGTCTGACCTCCTGGGCATGTCCCCGACTCAGAATCCAACCAGCCACCTCCTGGTGCCTGGGCTGACGCTCCACCACGGAGCCACGCCGCCAGCCGGGCACGGGGAATCTGAGAAATACAGAGAAGTATGGAGACGAGAAAAGTACCCAGGAGCGCTTCCGGACAGGCCTGGGCTGGGCCAGAGCCCCTGCCGCAGGGGCTCAGGGTCCCCAATGTCCTCCTGGCTGCCCCTCATCACCCCACCTTCACCGAGAGGGAGCACCGCCCACCCACAGGGAGGGCCCCACTTCTGCTTTGGAGGCCAGACCCACTGCGCAGCCCCCCCCCTCAGGCCGGCAAATAAACCTCCCGACCCCCCACCGCCCTCCTCCCTCCGGCTCCAGGAAGCCCCGCCTGACCGCCCACCCCACGTCCTCTGGGTCTGGAGGCTCTTCCCCCGCAGTGGCACCTGCTGGGTCTCCCTTTCACCATTGGCGCTGAGACCCTGGCTGGCTGATGGGTGCCCAGTGCGGGGGGCCCCCTTCTCTGTGTGTGTGACCAAGAACTCCTCCCGGGGCATGTACAGAGGCAACTGATTGATGTTGCTCTCTCTCTCTCACTCTCACTCTCTCTCTCTAAAAATTAATACTAAAAAAAAATCCTCAAAAAGTCCGGCCGGCAATGCTCAGGGGCTGAGCGTCCACCTATGAACTGGGAGGTCATGGTCCGATCGATTCCCGGTCAGGGCACAGGCCCAGGTTTCAGGCTCGATCCCCAGTGAGGGGCGTGCAGGAGGCAGCGGGTCCATGATCCTCTCTCATCGTTGATGTTTGTATCCCTGTCTCCCTCTCCCTTCCTCTCTGACATCAATAAAGATAAAATAAAAAATAAAAAAAAGAACTCCCACCAATCAGGCGCATGCCGGAGCCAGACCGGGATGGGGCTCATCACCCTGGGCTTCCGTTCCCAGCTGGGCCTGGCGTGGCCGGATGTCCCGGTTACCTCCCCCCTGACCCCCCCTCCTGCCCGGCCGCCCTCCCACCTCCCCCAGTGGCTCAGCCATTGAAACCCGAAGAAATCCCGTTGGACAAACACTGCTTCGAACCTCGGGGTCGATACTGATGTCCCCCTTGTTCTGCACGCCCCCCAGCCCCGCGCAGAGCCCGGGAAATACTGGGTCTCCAACACCCACTCAAGGGTTAACCGAGGCCTAAACGCAGCCGCCACTCCGTTGGGAAGCCCCAGGCGCTGATGCCCGGCTGGTCCCGTGGTCGCCACGGGAGTGTGGGGCAGACAAAGCCGTGTTCATCCGGCCCTGGGGTCGCTGATAGCAGCACAAGGACCCCATTCTCCGCCGTCCCCAGCTGCGTCCCCCCCCCAGGAGCCTGCCCCCGGGGGGCCCGGAGGGCGCGGGCTCAGCTGCTGGGCCTCCCGGAGCCGGTTCTGCCTGAGCGGTGCCGACAGCTGCAGTCAGCCAGCTCGGCACGCCGAGGCGGGAAGCCGCCTGCATCCCTACCACTGACTTCTGAGCCTAAAGGGGGGGGGTTCGCATGCAGCCCCTGACGGTACTCTTGTTGGTTTCAGCCCAACGGACCGTTTGGGGCCTGGCTTTCAGACCCTGCGGCCCCGGAGCCGCCTCCCAGCTGCAGGGCGGTGGCCTGCCTGGCTCAGCCTTCATCAGGGGCTCCCACCTCAGGCTGGGCCCAGGGCCCAGGGCCCAGGGCGGCTTCCCCGGGATCACAGCCCCTGGGGGGTCCTCTGTGGGTGTTGGGGCCCCGAGGCCCACACGCTTCTGCTCTTGGGGAAGCCCGGCCACAGCCTGCCCCCTCCATGAGCGCTGGGGCTCCCCAGGACCCAAAGGCCAGCCACCCCATGGCCGGGTTCACAGCGGAACCTGGGCCCAGGTCCCCAGCCCCTCCGTGAGAAGGCAGGCGCGCTGTCTCTGTCTCAGTCCGTTTGCTCGTCCCTAAAATGGGCAGGGCCATCCTGACCCCAGGCTGCCCAGAGGCCTCGGGGAGTGTGGGCTCCTGGAGCCAGGAGGACGGTGAGGGTGTTCTCCCGTGAGCACCTGGGCCCCCCTCCTTCACGTTCTCGCTCAGAAGCACCCTCTCTCCCCCACTTGTTGAGAGCCGGCTCCCAGGCCCCGGCCACCCCAGCGCTACCCTGTGTCTGGCCCGGGGGCTCAGGGAGCGGGGCGGGCAGGGCAGACGGCGGCCGGGGAATTCAGTCCCAGGGGTGGAGGAGGGGGCGGGGGAGTGCGCTCTGCGCCCGGGTCTGGCCGCTGCCCTTGCGCCCCCGGGAATGACCTTCCAGCGGCCGGACAAAGGCCGGCAGGGCGGGCGGCGCCTTTAAGGATGCGGCGCGGCGGGGTCGGTGCCAGGAGGCGCCAAGCGCGCCCCGGGGGAGCCCCGCACGGGCCGAGGAGAGCGGCGCTCGCGGCCACCCCGGCCCGCCGCGTGCTCCCCGGCTCGCTCCCACTTGCTGGGAGTGGGGGCTGGGCCAGGTCCTCCCCTGCGCTCCCCACGCGGTGGGGTCGGGGACTCTGCGCCGATGGAGACCCCGGAGTTGGGGAGTCGAGCGAGGCCCTCCGAGAGGGGGGGGCTGGGTGCGTAGCTCCGGGCCCCGCAGGGCCAGCCAGGGAGCGCGGAGAGAGCCTCGCTTCTGCCCGGAATGCGGCGGGGAGTTGGCGGGTCGCAGAGGGTGGGACCCGGGCGAGGGTCGCGGTCCCTCCCCAGCCCGCGGCCGGGAGCCCGAATCCGGGAGGAAGCATCCGGCGCGGGGCTCGGAGCGCACAGCTCGCGGCGACCACACCTCTCCGTGCCCCGGCCGCTCCGGCCCGGGCCGCCCGCAGACGCGCGGGGCCGGCGTGGAGCGGAGATGCGAGTTCGCTCCTCTCCCATCAATTTTCTGTTTAATGTCACCGGGCCCCGTGGTGGAGAGGGAAGCGCGTCACCCAGGCCATAAATTTGCGATTATGGCGCCTCCGGCCGCCTCCCTGTTCTAGGGCGCGGGGCGGACCGGCGCGGGTCGGGCGGCCGCCGGGGAACCCCGCCGCCGGGACGGAGGGAGCCGCCGCGGAGCCGCCCCGGTAGGTGCTGCGCGCGCTTCTCCCGACGCGGGTTTGGGGGCGCGCCCGCCGCCCACCGTGCGGTTCCGTTTCCCAAAGGCTTTTGTTTCTGGCTGGGACGCAGGGGCTCTGATTCCCCGCTCCCCGCCCTGGAGGCTGTCTGCCTGGCGAATGCCTGCTTTAAAAATACAAATCAGACCCCATAGTCCGTTCTGGAGAAAGGAGCGCCCCTGCTCTTGGGGAAGGGGCGGGGGATGGGGCAGGCAGCGGCGAGCTGGGCCGGCGTTTGCATGTGGAAAGGGACCCGGCCCAGGGCCGGCCAGTGAGCCCGGCCCAGTGGACCGAGCTGCAGGAGGTCCTGGGCACGTGTCCTGGGAGCTGGGCCGTCCTGCTGGGACCGTTGGAAGAGGGAGTTTTCTAGGGGTGTCTGTGGGACACTTCCCTGGACCCCCACCCCACTCCTTAGGGGATTAAGGCTGCAGCCTTACTGCTGGGTGGCGGGTGGAGGTGGGACATGCATGTCTGCAGGTCAGAAAGAAAGGACCCACTGAATGATTGTTAATTAGACCATCGACTGTCCTATTAACAAAGGACGTGGGCCAGGCCCCTGGGTGGAGGGCTCCGCTGCTCTGTGGGCGTTGTGATGGGAATCCTTGGAGCCTCCACGTGCCGCAGGGAACCAGGCCTCGGACTCACCGCCACCGCCACCCGAACAGGAGGGAGGTGAGCCAGCCGGTCCGGAGCCCGCCAGCCAGGGGTGCGGCCTGGCTCTCTGCAGGCGGCTGGGTGGCTGTCACAGGAGGAAAGTTCTAGGGGCTGCCGGAGCTGGTGGTGGGGAGAGGCCTGGGAGGTGGGGGGGGGGGGGAGCTGGGCCAGCAACTCCCCAGGCAGGAGGGGAGGCCAGGTGTGTGCCCCCAGGCCTCCTGCTTTGTGTCAGGAGCGCGTCTGCCTGGGCAGCGCCCTGCCCTCTGGGGCCCTCTGCTGGGGCCGCGGCGGGAGGGGCAGCGGCAGCTGGGGCTTGTCCGAGCCTGGGAACCCGAGGAAACCGGGGAAGCAGCCGCCAGGTTCCTGCCCCGGGGCGGGGCAAGGGCAGGTGCAGCCCCCCTGCACCTCCGGTGGCTGAGCTCTGTGCCTGGTGCTCAGGGGACCCTGCTGGGCCTGTGGTGGTGATGGGGGTGCCTGCCAGGCCCCAGTCCTGTCCCTCAGCGTCTCCTGGACCGGCTGGGTTTCCTTGGAGGAGGGCCTGCCCTCCAGCCTTCACCCTCTCCCCTGCCCCCTCCGTGTGAGAGCAGGCCCCGGCCGCCTGGCCCCCCAGAGGCCTCGTCCGGACGCACCCTGACAGTGACACGTGTAAACACACCCAAACACGGCCCCGGAGCGGCCCGGCTGCTTACTCGGCACTTTCCCGGCGGCTGGTGCCCTTGGGGAGGACGGAGCCAGGCTCAGGGGGGGGGCGGTGCCTGGAGGCCCCCAGCGACCATCCCCTCCTGAGGCTCCACTAGAGCTTCTGTCGCCAAGCGGGGCCGTTCCAGCCACTGAGCCACCTGCCCCGTCCCTACAGGCGGGCTCTGGGTCCCTCCTCAGGGGCAGGACGACAAGGCCCAGTGTGGGGTTGCCCTCAGCCAGGAGAACCATGGGGAACCCCCCCCCCCCCCGTGTCTGCCTTAGAGGGTGCCATAGCTCCCCAGAGAGCAGGCTTCCTTGCCTCCTCCTCCTCCACCCAGACTGGGCAGGCCACCCCCCCCCATTCCTTCCCAGACGTCCCTGGGGGTCCCCGGCCTTCCTCCTGCCAAGATGGGATGAGGGCCTGGAGGCTTCCCTCGCCCCTGGGGGTCCGGGCACCTCCCCACCACCATGTCCCTCTAACAACAATAACAAGCACACGCCGCTAATCAAGATGAGGGAGAAGCCTGGCCAGGGACACTCCCGCCCGTTTATGAAAATCTCGTCGATCGAACCCAAACGGGCCTCCGGTCTGGTAACCTCACACAGCCGGCACCTGAATGGTCCTTCCCCTGTGAGCAGCCGCCGTACATTTAGCCTCCAATTACCGCTCTGTGTTTAACAGGCACCTTCGCCGGGCCGTGGGGGCGGGGCGGCCTCCTGACCTGGTTGGACAAACCAGCAACCACGGAACTGAAGCCCCTTCGAGGGCGGGGGCGGAACTCTGTTCCTCTGACTTCAAAGTGTCCCTCCCCCAGCGGGTCTGGTTGCCTTTTAAAACTTACAGCCACATCCCCACGTCTCCGGCGCACCCCCCCCCCAGGCCTGCAGCGGGGAGCAGCTGCGCCCCGGCCTCAGGCCCCGCGTTCAGGCCTGAGCCCGGCCTCGGAGGACGGATCCAGCCCGGTGCCCAGGGCCCGGCCACGCTGTGGAGAGGCGGCCTGGCCCGGCTCCTCACCAAGCTGCTTCCTCTGAGGGCGGCTTCCTCCCATCCTGGGCCTGGAGCGGCCACCCCGCCCGGCCACCTGAGCCCTAATGGTGAAGGGGCCGGGCCTGGAGGCTGGTTTGGGGGGAGGGGCGCCCCCTGCCCCTCAGGATGGGGTCTGGGAGGTGTCACCGTCCTCTCCCCTCCAAAACAGGCCTCCTCCCAGCAAAGCTCAAGCCCCCAAGACAGAGGTGTGGTGGAGAGAAGGCCACCCGCCAGGCTAGCCAGGTCCCAGGCAGCACCTGGGGGGGGGGGCTGGGACTGGCGATTCTGACCTCCCCCCCCAACCCAGCTCCTGGGGGCACCAGCGAAAGCCCAGATGAAAGAAGCCACCCCCACATCGGGGGCAGAAGACCTCATTCAGAGTGGGGGGAGGGGCCGCCTGCCTCCTGGAGGCTGCAGTGGGGCTGAGGCTGGCCTCTGGTGCTTCTGGCATTTGGCTCCTTTTTCCCACCTCCTTACTGAGAGGAGGGTGCCAGCGCCCAACTCCTGTGCTGCCCGCCCTCGGGGACCCGGCGGACACTGGGCAGCCACATGCCTGGTGGGTGGGGGTTGAGGGCGGGTGGGGGTGCTGTGAACCCTCCAGCCCCTCCTGGGCCTCAGGCCGCCCTTTCCCGCCCTACACGTTCCCTACCCGCTGGGCAGGTGCACCCCAAGGTGCAGAGCCTCAGCCAGCCCGCACCTGGCCTGGCCTCTGGGTCTCGTCCCCGAGCTCTGGTGGGAGGAATTAAGAGTCCATTTTTTGTCAAGAAATTGTTTCTCATTTGCCCGTTGACTAATGGCCCAGGGAACAATGGGAGACCGCAGCACGATGGCCTGGGCCCAGCCCCGGCTGCTCGCGGCCCAAGCGGGTGTGTGGTTGGAGCGGTGACTAATTCACGGTTTTATGTAACCGCCTGACACCCCCCTCCTCGTGTTCAAACTGATTATTTCAGGGGTTCAGGGGGCAGGAGCAGAGGCACCTCGATCTGCCGCCACGCTCAGGGCACAGGGTGTGGGCTCCAGGGCTGGGGGCTCCAGGGCTGGGGAGAGGTCAGGGGGGACAAGGGCCCACGGCTGTGCACGGAAAGGCAGGTTCTCTGGAGAGCTGGTGCGTGGCTGGAAGGGTGTGCATGTATGTGTTGTGCACGTGTTTATGCATGTGCACTCACACATGAGACTGCACACGAGTTCATGCGTGTGCATGAGTGCTGTGTGCGTGCCCGGGTGTCAGGGCACGGCTGGCTGCACGGGGCCTCCGTTGTCTTCTCCTCAGGCCAGGGGTGGGGTGCGCGGGGCCGTGGGGTGGAAGAGCGCCCTGGCTGCACCCCAGGCCGGCCCGAGGGGAGCCCATTCTTGTGTGCGACTCCGGGCGCCGGGCGACGGGCTTGCAGAGCCCGGACAGCCCGCGCCTGTCTCCTCGGCCTCTCCCTTCCCCGTGGGAGGAGAGCCTGCCGATCCCACACCGTGTTTCTCAGAAATTGGAAACATTTGTCCGCGCAGGACAGCAGGGAGAGTGAAAGGGGAGAGCCGGAGGGCGGGCGGCGTGCTCAGCCAGACGTGCCCGGCCGGCCGCCTGCTTCCCGTCTTCGAGGGGAACACGGGAGCTTATTTTGGTACCACGGGAGCCGCGGAGCGCCGCCCGCCTGGGCAGCTGCCAGCCCCTGCCGCATCCAGCAGGCCCGTCTGCAGCTATTGCTGTAACAACTGTTTTGAAACAGCACTTAAAAAAAAAAAAAGCCCACGAGCTCTGCTGTAAGTGACGCTGGGGGGAGAAGGGAGAGGAGGCCGCAGGCAGGCAGGGAGCGGTGGCCTGGCCCAGGCCCACGCACCCCAGGCCCCAGGCCCACCCCTCGCAGCAGCTTCTCTCTGCGGCCAGGCAGGAGGTCAGAGGCAGGGCCCAGGGTTTCTGGGAGCCAGTTCTCACCCCTAAATCAGGAATCAGGTGCCGGATGCAAGCAGCAGAGCTGGTGGGGGGGCAGGACGGCCCTGACCCCTGAGGGCCTCTGCTGCCCCCTCTCCGGAGGCGGCTGGGGTGGGGCATCAGCCAGGCTCCAGGACCCTCAGGCAACCTTCTACCGAAGGGGGGGGTTGTTGGGGCAGGATTTGGGGTCCTGGGGTGGGGCTTACCAGATCGGGGCCACCCCCACACACTGGTGTAGAGTGGGGGCTGGACCCCCGCCCCTCCCCCACCGGGAGGGCGAGGCTGGAGCCCCCAGCCCCGGGCCGGGCCTGCCAGGTCGCTGCGGGTGGCGCTGGGTCGCGGGGAGCACCTGCAGGACCCCGCAGGTCCTGGGGTGTTCTCTCTCTGGGGGGCAGGACGTGTCTCTTTTCTTATATTTAAAAAAATTCCAAATGGAACTTGGAAACAAAAAGTACGGTTCCTCGGCCGGAAAACAAGGTCGTTGGAGAACTCGCTTCCAAAGAAGAGTAGGAAGCGGCGTCAACGAGAGGCACCCTGCGGGGCCGGGCCTCCGGGGGCTGCGGGAAGCTGGCGGGGCCCGGGGAGCGCGGACCGGGCGGCCTCGCCGCCGTGCCAGGCCCCGGAGCCGGGAGGCAGCGGGAGGCCGCGGCGTGCGGGCGCGATTTCTCCGGAGCCGGGCCGGGCCCGGGCCGGCTGCCCTCGGGGTGCGCGGGAAGCGGGCCAGCTCCTCCGTAGCCGCGGGGTCGGGACCCGGAAGATCCCGTCTCCACACACTCCCCCGCCCGGCCGCGCGGCCACTTCAGCCTCCGCAAGTCCCGGCCGAGCCCGGCGGCCGCGCCCAGCCCGCGCCGCCCCCTCACCCCACCCCCGGCCCGGCCCGGCCCGGCCCGCAGCGCCCCGGGACCTAATTCAATCGCCGCGGGCCTAATGAATAGCCGCGCTAATCGGATCGCGGGCGCTTTATGGGTTTAGGTGCCGCCGCTCCTCCCGCGCCGCGCGCCCCGCCGGGGTCGCTCCAGAAGGCGCAGTGCTCGGGGCAGGCCCGGGGCTCCGGCCACGCGGGGGATGGTCCCCGCCGCCGGGTCGCGACGTCGCCCGAGCCGGGACTCCAGTCCGCGCTCCTGGTCCTGCGCCCGGGCCTGGGCCCGCGGAGCCCTGGCGCTTCCCTGCCAGCCCCGGGCTCTCCGGAGCCCCCACCCGCGGCCGAGCCCCCACCCCAAGTCAGAGACGCCCGCGGGCGAAGGCCGGCCCGGGCCGAGCGCCCGCTTCCCCTTTTCCTCCGGATCCTTTGATCCGAGGGCTCTCCGCGGCACCTCGGCTCCCGGGCGGACGGGGTCGGCCCGCGGGGGTCCTGGAAACGGTCCCCAGCTTATCTCCTTTCATCCAGCGGCCCGGGGCCGCCTTGAAACCGCGGAGCCAGTAATTGCTTTTTTCAGGAGGCCTTGTGCCGACTGGACAACAGCCAATCAGCGCCTTGTTTACACTCGGTGATTGACAGCCTGCTGGCGGAGTGCCAACCAATCCCCGCGATCCCGGGGGAGCGGGCGGGGGAGCCGGGATGGAAGGAGACAACAGAAGGCCCGGCTTAACCCCTTCGCGTCCCCACCGGAGTGAGCCGCGCCGCATTTCTAAGGCCTGGGCCTATGCTGGCTGGCATGTAGGTTAAATATGCTTTTTTTTTTTTGGTCCCCCAGAGGGGGAGGCAGAGATTCACACGTAGAAAGAGGAGTAAAAATAATGTGCCCATCGCCACTCAGACATCACCTTGACTCCCAAGAATAAATAGCATTTCGTTGGAGAATATTTTTATTTTTTGTGGGGTTTTTTGTTGTTGTTGTTGTTGGAGAATATTTTTAAAAGTGGTTTGCCTGTGATTACGATGAAGATAATTGTTCAGTGGGCTCTTTTTTAACTGGGGCGATAATTTAGTGAAATTTCAGGAGAGTGGCATTGAGAATACGATGCCCGGTTTTCACTCCGTGCACATGAAGGTGGACATATTTGTCTCAGTCTAGTTGCAGATGAAAAAAAGGGCAATCTTTGTCTTGGCCATAAATCCTCGATTTACATTTTGATCGGTGCTCAGTTGCAAAGTGAAGTCGAGAGAGATAAAAACGGAGAGTCCGCAGATAGATGACAGGACTCTTCCCCCTGGGGTCTGATTCCTGGGGCGCGGGGGGAGGGGGGAAAAGTAGACCGGGTGTGGAGTCCGCGCTCCCCAGGCCGCAGGGCGGCGGGTGTGTCTGAGCTCTGTCCGAGCAGGCGGAGGTCTGAGTGGTGGCAGGGCCGGGCATCCCGAGGAATCCTCCGCGCTGGGAGTTGGGGCCTACCTGTGCCTGGATCCAGCCACCTGCCAAACGGATCCCAGGTATAAAAAAAAGCATCTGCTTTAAAGGGTGTTGCTCTTTCTTCTCCTGGACTTTGTGCACCCGAAGCCAAACGTTAGACCTCCTGGGTCATAGTAACACACACACACACACACACACACACACCACAAAAACACAACCCCTCCCCCCCGCACGGACACGCGCTCCCACTCGCCCCTGCTCCCCCTCCCGCCCGCGCCACCACATTCCCATTCAGCAGCAACGATCTGCGCAGAGGGAGCTGCGCAGTCGCCCGGCTTGAATTAAGCGCCAACGGGCTCGGTAGTAGCCCTGCTGCTCCCTGATTGGCAGCTCCCTGGCCCGGCGCCAGCCTATTGGGAGGCCTGTTTACGCGGAATGAGTGGCACGAGCTCCCGGCCGCGGAGGGCCGCGCGGCCAATCAGCGCGCGGGCTGCTCGGGGCTGAGTGGCACGAGCTTATTAGTATGCAGGGCCTGTGGCCGGCCGCGCCGGGCTGCGGGGCTGAGAGCCGCTCTGGATGGGCTCGCTAGAGTCGAGGTGGAAGCGCTGCATTTACAGCGCAAGTCAGCACATTGAAAATACCAATAGGAATACAAAACAAAGTCACATTCACTGGGTTCATTGTATTGCATTCAGTTGTATCCAGGAAACAGCCTCCAGTAAGTAACTGAAATTGCTTTCATTTTTTTGGTATTTTTATTATTGTTTTATTTTTATTTTTTATTTTGGCTTTGGGGATTTACATTTTTAAGCAAGAGAGAATCAGGGTTGTGATGTTAAGAAATATATATCTCCTCCCTTTTAAAAAATCCGTTAGAATGTCGAGCAGGGTTATTTTTTTTTTTAAGATGGACAATCTATAAGAGCGATTTTTTTCCTCTGAAAAATTTTATCGATCGGTTTTAACCCCACCCCCCACCCCGTAACGCGTCCTTGCTTTGCTCTGAGCGCTTGTTGTCTCGATCGACACCCAGCATTAAAAATAAATAATCGCGACAGGACAGGGACCGGCAGGCTGGCTGCGTCCCACGCGAACCGCGCGGGCGGCCGCGGGCTGACAGTCGCCGAGGTCCCGGCCGCCGCCAACGCGCGCCGGCTCCGGTGGCACCACAAGCGAACCCCGATTGTTTGCCCCCCCCCCACCCTGTTCCCCTCCCCAGAGCAGTCCCGGTCGGCCCCTCCCGGCCGCTCCGTGGCGCAGGGAACCGGCCAGCTGGTGGTGGCCCAGGCCGCTGACCAGAGGGGCTTTACGGCTTGGTGCGGGGCGAGGATGGATGATGGCGAGATTTCCGGGTTTCGGTTTCCAGATCCTAATTCATGGGGGGGGGGGGGGGGGGCGGTGAGAATGGAGGAGGGAGCTGAGCAAGGCCAGCGCAGCGGGTCATTTTCGCGGCGCGCGATCCGGGCAGCGAGAGGGGCTCGGGCCACGGCCTGCGAGGCGGGGTCTGCCGGCCGGTGCGCCCTGGAGCGCGGGGGTACAGCGCGGACCCTCTCCCGGAACACCGGCGGGGGGCGGCCGTTTCGCAGGGAGCGGGTTCTTCGGCGGCGCCCGGCCTCCCGGGTGCGCCCGGCGCCAGCCCAGCCTGCAGGCCCCACGGCGCCCGCGCACCCGCAGACGGCGCCGGGGGAGCCCGCCCGAAAGGGGTCCCGGTCCTCGGCGGGAGGCCGGAGCGAGGGCGGGTTTTGAGGGGCGCGAGTTAAAATCAAAGCAAACCTAAGGGATCCCAATCCTCGGCCGCGCGAGCCACGAGAAGAAGGGACGGTCGGCTCTGGAGACCTCGCCCCGCCACCGGGTTCCGAGATTCGGTTCTTACAAAATGCCCTCGTCAGCGGTTCTCGGGCGGCGCTCCGGTTCCATGGGCCCAAGTCTCTGTCCTGTGCGGCGGCCTCTCGGGGTGGGGGGCGGGGGACTCGGACCCTGGGACCCGTGGGTGGCTGCTCCGGGCCTCCGCGGCCGCGCGCCCCGCCCGCTCCCAGCCCAGCTCCGGCTCCGCAGGCCTCGGCAGCCGCGCGCAGGCGGGCGGGGAGGCGCGGCGCGTCGTCTCTCCGGGAGCAAAGGACACAAAGGAAAGCCCCCCAGCCTGGCCCGCCTCGCAGCGGCGCAGAGGGCCGCCGTCATCCACCCCGTGTGCGGGGCGTCCCGCGGGCTGGCAGGAAGGGCCGTGCAGCCCGCGCCCCGCCCGCTGGAGGGGGGGAGTGAACAGTGCTGCAGGCGGCGGAGCCCGCGTCCCGAGAATCGGAGCAGCTCGCGCTCTCCGGACACTTTTGAAAAATTTTTATTGGAAACAAGGAATCTCACAAAAACAAAAGCGTGGCGCACACACGGGCCCCCCAGGCACGCAGCCCCTGCGGCCCTCGGCGCCTCCGAAGCCGTAGGTTCCCGGCCTCCCGCCCCTCTTTCTTTCCCTTTGTCCCGCCCGCGCCCCCGCGCCCGCCTCGCTGAGGCCCTGGCGGCCTGGCGCGCGCGGTGCAGGCCCGAGAGGCGGCGAGCCGAGTGGTTTGTTAGACCCGGGGCCGGAGCCGGCGATCCCAGAGGAGAGGGCGCCCCAAACCCCTTTGTGGGAAGTCGAGAGACAAAGAGGCCTCTTTGTGTAGGGCTCGTTTGTTTACAATGCAAAAGCTCTCCGAATAAATATTAAAAAAGCTTATCAGCTGAGCAAATATGTATTCACTTAATACATGATGTTTTCGGTTATAGATTAAATCAAACACAAAAACAGCCTGCAAATAAGACGTTGTAGCGCCCGCAGCACTCCATGTTGCGATTTAAAAAGGTCTTCGCGCAACAGGAAACCGCTTGACCGCCTGGTTGCGGCGGTGGGACGGCAGCAGACAGTCCGGGTTTTCTGCGGGGCTCCCCGCGAAGACCCCTGCCCGGCCCGCCGCCCTTTGTTGGCGGAGATAGGAAATAGGGCAGTGCGGGCTCAGGAGTGGGCACCACGCGCAACCCAAGAAGCCCACGTGGGCGCAGCGGCGTCCGTCCAGTTTGCTCCGCGCTCGGCGTCTGAAATTGTCCCCAATTTTAGTCCCGGAGTGGACTCCCCGCTTAGGGAGGGGGTGAGAGAGGAGGGAGGTGGGGGCATTTTTATGAGGCCCTTCCCGGAGATGGGGGTGAAGGACGGAAGCCCGGGGTCTGCCGGGACCCCGGCGGGGGCGAACGTTGCACTGAGCCCCACCGAGTCTCCGAGGGCCGAGCTGGGGGCGGCAGACCCCCAGGTCCACCGGCCGCCCGGCCGGCCTCGGGGAGACCCGCGCTAGCTCCTAGGCCCTGGGCGGGCGCCGAAGGCAGGAACCCCGCGGCTGCTTTGGGGCGCTGAGAGAGAGAATAATTTCTGACGCTCAAAGCGTCCCCTCCGCCCAAAGCCCCCAACCCGCCGAGGAAGACCCTGGCGGATTGGGTTGGGGGGCGGGGTGATGGTTCTGGCCTCGCCAGGAAGCTCCGGGCTCGGGGACCGCGGGCCGGGCGCTGCGGCGTGGGGGCCCCGGAGACGCGGGCGGAGGACGCGAAGCCGGGGGCTGGAGGGAGCTGGCCCGGGGTCCTGGCTCGGGGCCTGGTCCGGTCTGAGCGGGGGGGAGGGGGCGGTGAGTTCAAAAGAACGAACTGGAAAACGCATGGGGGGATGGGAAAGGGGAGAAACGGAAGGTTATAAAAAAAAAACTCTTGAGTTACAATCAATAAAATTACTCGCTTAATTAGCACGGTTCCTCGGCGAGGGGGATGCCGGGGAAGCTGGACTCGCCGCGAGGGCGAGGGAGCGCGAGCGGACCCCGTCCTTCCACGGAGACGCCTCTGGGCGGCGGGGGAGGGGAGAGGGTGTGCGCGCGAGTGTGTGTGTGAGTGTGTGCGCGCGTGATGGCTTCGCAGATTTGGGGTTTTATCACCCCGCGGAGCCAGCAGCCTTTTGCCGCGGCGCCCTCGCCGCAGGGACCCGCGGGGACGCGCAGGGGAAGCGGCGAGGGGTGCGCTGGGCTCCCCCGGGCTCCTCCGGGCCGAGCGTGGCCGGGCCGGTGCGTGTGCGCGCGGGGACCCGGGAGGCGGGTGGCCCAGCTCGCGTGCGTGCCGTGGGGAGACGCGCCGTGGGGCCTGGCCATGGCTCGGGGCCGCGGGGGGCTGGAGGGCGGGGAACGGGCCAAGCCCCCAGTGACCGAGGCTCCTCTGCTTCCCTCCGCAGACTATGGACCCACACGGCGGCCGCCGGCTCGGCGCACGGCCGCCCGCCGAGGAGCCCAGCCCGCCGGCCTGCTGACCGGCCCCGCCGCCGCCGCCGGTGACCCGAACGCCGCCTCCTGCGCGCCGCCCGCGCGCCGCCCGCGCACCGAGTCGCCCCCGGGCCCCGGCCGCGCTGCTCCCGGGAGGCGGCGGCGGGCCGGGGCCGGGGCCCGGCATGGATGGCCGCGACTTCGCGCCGCCGCCGCATCTGCTGTCGGAGCGCGGGAGCCTGGGCCACCGCAGCGCCGCGGCCGCCGCGCGCCTCGCCCCGGCCGGGCCCGCCGCGCAGCCCGCCGCGCACTTCCCGCCCGGAAAGTACTTCCCGTCGCCGCTGCCCATGGCCTCGCACACAGGTCAGTGCCGCCGGCGCGCGGAGAGGGCCCGCGGGGGGCACGGCCCTCTCTCCCGAGCCTCCGCCGAGGACCTTCGCTTTCACTTCCCGGCTCCGGCCACGGTGGCTGCCCGGGCGCGGAGCGAAGTCTCCGGCCCCCGCGGCCGTGGAGACGGATCCTCGCGGGTCAGCGTGGCCTTCCCGGGCGTCCTCTCCGCGGGGCCGCCCCGGGGCAGCCTGGCCTCCTGCGCCTCCCCCACCCTCTCCGCAGAACGAAAGCCCGCGGAAACCTCCCTCACAGCCCGGGACCTCCCGGGCCGGACCACGAGGCGCTTTCCGCGGGAACAGAACGGCTGTTGTGACTGGGGCGGGGGAAAGGGGGGCTGGGGCCGGGGGGGGGGGGGAGCGCGGGGCGCGCGGCGGCCTCGGGTTAGGCGGTGGCGCGGGGCGCGCGCTCCTGGGGCCGAGGTGTGAGCCGAGCGCGCCCGGTTCTGTGTAAAGCCGGGGAGTGTCGGGGCGAGAAGGGGCTGCAGGGATGCTTTTGCTTTAACAAGTGCCTCCGGGTCCTCCCGCTCCCGCCGGCGGCTCCGCGGGGGAGGCGCGGCCGCCGGGATTTCGGTGCAGGCGAGTTCAGAGGCGCTTTGCTCCAAGAGGAGAGAGGAGGGAACCCCTCCCGCGGGGCCGGGCCGGGCCGGGGCTGACCCAGGCCTCCCGAGCTGCCCCTCCCTGGGGGTGGGGAGTGGATTTCCCGGCGGAGCTCGGGGGTCCCGGAGGCCCCCGGCCGGCCCGAGTTGGCAGTGGGCGCCGGGGGACGCCGTGGTCACCCTGGAAGGCTGGCTTGGTTTTGGTGACAGTTTGTTGTAAACATCAGCGACGTTGGCCTCTTCGGGTTGTTAATTTGGCAGGAACCGTCCTTCTTGCTAGCTTGATGAACTGTGAATACTAATAAAATTATATCAGCCTTAATGGGATTACAATTAGTGTGTGGATTAAAACGGAGAGCGGCGGCGGCGGCGAGGAGGGGCCGTGTCGGAAGGAACCGCCAACAGGGAGAAAAACGTCCATTTCCTAAAAAGAGACAAAGACGGGACGTGGCTTCATGACCAGCGGGCTGTCAGCACCGACAGCGTGAGGAGGTTCAGAAAGTTCCGGGGGGAGCCGAGGGCCGGCCTCCGGGCTCGGGGAACCAGCGACAGGCGGAGGCCCGGCCCCGGATCCCGCCAGCGTCTCCCTCTTCCCCCTCCGGCTCCCTTCCTTCTTTTTCCTCCCCTGGATGTATAACTCGAAAGGGAGAAAGTGCTCGCCTGCGCCACTGGGGATTTAAAACCTCTGCCCGGCTGCCTCTGTGGTGGGGCAGACTCTCCTGCCCCTGCTCCTGCCCCTGCCCCGAGATGCTGCTCGCCCTGCTGGCCCAGACCCCGCTGGGGTCCGAGGGGGGGGGGCTCACGTGGCTGCAGGGACAGTGGCCAGCTTCCCCCTCAGCCCCTTCTGCTGGAGGCAGGCATGGAGGCTGAGCCTGCAGGTTGGGGGATGGGGAGGCAATGACTGCCTCTCCCCCTCCCCCCCACCCCCCTAGCCCTGCCCTCTGGCCTGGCAGGGACCAGCACCTTGAAAACAAGGGTCCGAAAAGCCCTCAGCACATAGGCTTTCTGGGTAGTGCACGGACAAGCCAGGGCCATCCCCTGGGGTGGCGTGGCGTGGCGTGGCTGGATTCCCCTCCCTATTCCCAGCCCCTGCCGCCTGGCCCGGTCCTGCTTCGCCGCCATTTCTCCTTGGGGGCCCTGTCTGCACGTGCAGGCACCACCGAGTCAGGTGGGAATGTGGCCGTGCGGCCCAAACCATTGTCTCGCTCATGGCACGTTTGACCACGTGGTTCTCGGAGCCCAGGCCGTGGAGGGTTTGGAGAAATGGGGTGGGTGCTGGCCTGGTCTGTGTCCTTGACCTTACGGCCTTCCCCGTAGGCAGGGTGCTCCAGAGGGCGCTGGAGGTCCCCTGGTCACCCTGGGGGGGGGGAGGGCCATGTGGCCCCTGCTCTGGGAGGTCGGTCCCACCCCCCGGGGACGAAGAGACCTATTGTGCTCGGCGACATTCAGCCCGTGTGTGCCGGGACGGGGTCTCCACCGAGGAGCATCTGCCACTGAAAACCCCGTGAAAGCGGAAGGTTGTGTCGGCTTCTGAAACTTAGCGACATCGTTGTTTTAAAAAAAGAATCTTACCCTCAGCCCCTTGGCGATGGATGGTCTGTATTTATCTGTGAGCTGGTGTAGAGAGAAGCAAGTATCACTAAGTTAAAAGTGAGGTTTTTTTTTTACATCTCGTGTCCGGATTTCCAAATGGCCAGTGAGGGTCCTTCCTGCCCCTCTCGGTGGCCGTGGCCGCTGCCCCTCCCTCCGCCGGCCGCTCCGAGCTTCCTTCCCTTGGCCGGGCCGGAGCTGGGGAGTGGGCTGCCGCCGGGAGACAGAGCCCCGGCTTCCGAGGACCCCTCCTCCCGCAGGGCCTGGGCCGGGCCGAGGGTCTCCACCCCGCCCGCCGCCTGTCCGCTCTCCCCGGTCCCCACCCGGTGCTCTCAGCACGGCGCCTGAGGGACCCCGGCGGCTCCTGCCGCGTCTCCAAAAATGAAAGTGCCCGTGGCTTTCTCATCGGACGCAGGGCTTTGCGGGGAAGAGCTGTTCAGTCGCCGCGTCGCCAAAAGGTGCGATTCAAGTGCTTGGAGCCCTGTTCCCAGCGCCGTGTCAGCGTCTGCGTCTGATGCAGATGGTCTGGAGGCAAAGCTGTGAAATCCAAGGGGGGAAAGGAGCATCCGCGAGGCCCCAGCCCCGGGTTCCATCAGCGCTGCTGCCTGGAGCGGTGGGGGATCCCCGAGCCTCTCGCTGGGTCCTGGGGGGAGCCGCACCCCCTCTCCCCGGGGTCCGCTCCCACCCCCCACCCTCCTCTGCGCTCCGAGGGGGCCAGCTTTGAGAATCGCCCGGAGAGGAAGGCGCCGGGAGGTGGGGGGCCATCCAGCAGGACGCTGTAGTCTGGCTGAAGGTGGGTCCTCCCCATCTCTCCTGCCCCCTTTGGGGTGTGAATGGCCTGGCCTGAAGCCAGGCGCCCTGGGCCCGGGTGTCGGCGTAAACAGGGGGCTCGTCCCCCCGAGGGTGACTGCAGGCTTCCCGCTCAGAAGGAAAAACGCAGCGGAGGGGGAAAAAGACAATTTCCTGGTGTGAAGAGACCCTATCAAAGGGTCCCCTCCCCCCTTCGGTATTTTTTGTGAAGGAAAAAAGTACATTTTCATAAATACCTCATTAGCTCGGCGAGTGTTTCTGCAACAGTTACCCACCCTAAGAGGTGCGAACAGAGTGACTTTCCTAAGACCCGGCCCGTCCTGCTCGTAAGTGACAGAACCAGACTTCAAAGCGGCCCCGCGCCCCGCGCCCCGCGCCCCGCCCGCCCGGGAATCCGGCGCGGCTCCCGGACCTGCCAGGCTGCGGCTGGCTCGCCCGCCCCCCCAAAGCCACTTTGGGAATGTGGGGTGTTTCTTCTCCGTGGGGCGTGTGCTGCCCCCCTGTCCGATGGCCCCTTTAAGGGTTTTCCTATAGGAACATCCAGGTCACGTGAGGAACAAGGCTCCTTCGCCGGCGAGGCAGGGAGTGGCCGGTGCCGCGCTCGCTCCTCGCCCCTGGAAACACCGCACCCCCACGGGCTCCCCGGTTATTCTTAGAAATCTCCCGCTCCCGCTGCGAGACAGGGTTCAGCAGCCGCACAGACAGGACACAACACACAGGAGGCTGTTAGCACAACATGGATGAGGCTAAAAATACCCCTCAGAAACACACATAAAAAAGCCAAACCCAACAACAGAACGAGCTAAAAATATTCCGGGCTTTGGCAAAGCGCGCCGAGTTAAATAAATTATACAAGAGCCATTCATGGGAGCGAGCTGACTTTCTCTCTTACGGGAACTTGGTTCAAGCTAATAAAAATAATAATTTACTAGCCACTGAGCTTTGCATGCGTTTAAATTTAATTGGTGGGGCTTCTGGCATTTGTCACTTCTTGGCGATTAGTGGGCTTGCCCTGGCCTGGGGCGGGGTGGGGAGGTGGCACCTGAGCTGTGGGCCCCTAGAAGCAGGGACCGTGTCCCCCCCGCCCCCGCACCCCGGGTTCCAGGGCCTAGGTGCCAGGGCCGGGTGCCCAGGAGGCGGCGGAGGAGAGAGGGTGGGCAAGGCAAGGCGATGTTAATTTGATAAATGATGCTACACCTTTAAGAGTGTGTTTGAACCATCAAGATACACTCCAGCAAGTTGATAGGATGTTCACTGTCAACTTACATATGTCATCGGAGCGGGCTGCGAGCAGCCGTCACGTGCGGGCCGGTGTGCGCGGCCTCGCTGGGGCCCCGGGTCGAACCTCTGTCCCCGGCGGGTGCTTCTCTCCCCTGGTGTCTGGGGGCAGCAGGTAGAGGAGGACGGGGCTCAGGGCACTGTGTTTCCTGCATCTTTCCTCCCGGGGAGTTCCCGGGTCTCCCCACCAAAATAAGAGCGCCAGGTGGCCGGCTCAGAAAAACCGCTGGCGTGCTCGGAGGCTGCAAGCCCGGTGCTGGCCGGCTGGGGTCCTCTCGGGCAGCGCATGCCCAAGTCCGGCCACTCCCCAGGAACGTCCCACTTCCTCCCTGGGACTGGGGGCAGGGTGAGCTGCCCTAGCTGCTCCTACAAAGGCCCGGGAAATCCCTGCAGGCCCTCCCAACTCCCAAAGGACTACACTTCCCAGAATGCCCCTGGTCCACCCCCAGAGTCTGAGCCTGGGAATTCCCAAGCCCAGATAGAGGTCAGCCAGTGCCACTGGGAATGAGTGCTTTGGGGGGTGGGGGATGGGGGGGGATGACCCTCTCCCTCCTGGAAGAGGCCCCAGCCCCGCCTGGCTTCCTCCCTACCATACATATCTGAATAGAGGCCCCAGCAGATGGGAGCTGCCCCCCCGCCCCAAACACACACACCCTGTGTGGCAGCTGCCCTGGTTGCTGTGGCCAGGGTCCCAGGGGGTTCCCGCCAGACCCCTGACCTCAGCCCACTGCAGTGCCTGCCCTCCTTCGGCGGCGCCTCCTCAGAGGGGCTGCCACCCTGTCCCGGAGCCGGCCTGGGGGAGGCGGGGACTCTGCCTGGGTGGCAGGACCGGTGTCTGCCCAGGGAGTCCCACGAGAAAGTCCAGCTCGGCCTTGGGGTGCCCCCTGCGCAGCCTCACACCCTCGGGGGGCAGTGGCTCCCTCTTCGTGGATGCGTGGTGACCGGCAGTGCCCATCCTGGTGCCTCGGGCCCCAAAAGACCCGACACCTCAGGACAGGGCCCCTCTGTAGGCAGCCGGGCTCACCCCCTCCCGCCGCCGCCGCATCCTGCCCGTGGGGGCCGCCCGCGTGGAGGGCCCTCCTGGGAGCCTCGGTCGTGCTGCCTCCGCCGCGCTGTCACCTCAGGGCTCCTGGGTGTGGGGCGCCCCCCCCCGCCCCCCCCCGGCTCCCTGGTCTCCCCGGCCCCCGGGGCTGCTCTGCTCCCACCGGGCACCGTGTTACGAGTAAACAGCAGGCCCAGGCAGCCTCCGTGTCCGGGAGAGGCCGCAGCCGGCTGCCGGCGTGGGGCGGCTCTGGCTCCGGGCTGCCCGCTGACGGTTTTATGGGCTAATACACCATTCAGATCACACGGGCCTGTTTGTCAGCGGCCGCCCTGTTGGTTGTGATGTATAACGTTACCGCCTCCCGGCCCGAGCAGCTGCCTCTGAGGGTGGGGATGGGTGCGGCCGGGCGTGGGCTCCGGGTGGGGGTGTGGGCCCGGCCCGGCAGCGGGGTCAGCTGGGTTTGCGGCGGGTGGGCCGGTGGGGAGCCTGGCCGCGGCCTCGAAGCCGCCACTGCTGTCCGGACACGCAGGTTGCAGAGGGGACCCGCCGGGGAGCCCTGTGCTGTGCTTTGTTTTCATCCTGACTCGGGGGGCTGTGGGGGAGGAGAGGGACAAACAGGTGGGTTGGGTTCCCTGCCCCCAGGCCCCCCCCCAGTCCCCCCAACAAAGAGTCCCGTGTCTTTAGATGCAGAGACCTTGGGTGCTGGGAAGGGGCCGTGTGTGTGCGCCGGGAGCCAGAGCCCCGGGGAGGCAGCCCCTCGGGGTGTAGGTCTTGGTTTTCCGCAGGAAATTTCCGGAAATGGTGGCGAGGGGACGGCGGAGGACGGGTGTGCTGCCCCAGAGGCCTCCACACAGCAGGCTCGGGCCCCAAAGGGCGGCTTGGGGGCAGCGTCCTCATGGGGCACCCCCTTCGGGGCGCCCCCCCCCCCCACGGGGAAGAGCGCCTTCTTGGTTGCTGGAACGAAGGACTGGACCTCCCAGGGCCGTCCTCCCAGGAGGCAGGGCTCGGGGCTCCCCTGCCTGTCCTGCAGGGGCTCCCTCTCCTGGGACCTCCACGGCAGCGGGGGGCGGGGGGCACCAGAGCCCCCGCACAGGCCAGGCGGGGTGGGGGGGGGAGAAGGAAGGCTGGGGATGGCCGGGCCGGTCCGCCCTGCAGCCTCGCCTCCAGGGCCAGAGGCCGTGCACCCTCCACCCGCTCGCTCACCCCGGCCTTGGAGCCCCCCTGCAGCCACTGGCCGCCTGCTGGAGTGGAGCCCCAGGTCCCAGGGGCCCTCGGGGCACAGCCAGGGTCCCTGCTCTGTCCCTTAGGGGCTCTGGGATGGCCCTCTGGGTCTCGGCTCCCATCTCTAAAAGGGCCACGCTCAGGCCCTGCTGGAGGGGCCACGGGGACCCCGTGCAGCCTTCTGGGTGGCGCCGCCCCCACCCCCCAGGCAGCGTGTCCGGCTGCACCGGGGCCAGGCTGTGCCCGGGCCTGTGTGTGTGTGTGGGGGGGGTGTGGGCTGTGCCTCAGGGGTCACGGTCCCTCGGCCCCTCGCTGCTTTCTGTCTTGGGGTCCTAAGGTCGAGGGTGACCACAGAATTAGGAGCCGGGGCCCGGCTCCTGCCCCCTGGCCCACTGTCTCTCCCCGGCCCGTGGGGCTGGGCTTCCGGGGCCTTAGGCGTGAGGTGGGGGTCAGCAGGGGTGTCTAGGGATTCTGGGGGGTTGACACCATGGGGATGGGTGGGACCAGGGCGCCCCCCCCAGAGGGGGCTCTGCCAGCCGCCCCTTCACCTTCAGGTCACCTCCGAGTGGGAGCACCCAGCCCTGAGCCCAGTGACCGGGGTCTCCCTCCGCCCTCTGCAGGGCTCACCCCTCTCCTCAGCCCCAGTCGCCCCCGCGGCGTGCCCTACAGAACCCTCCCTGCTCCCCCTTTTCCATACCCAAACCCTGATCCCAGGCAGGCACCAGCGCCCAGGCCTGTGGTCAGTGCAGGCCAATGGGAGTGAGGATCAGAGAGGACGGGGGCAGGGGAGATCCTGGGAGAAGGCGGGGGGGGGTCACTGTGACACCCCCATGCTGGCTCTGCCCTCTGCCCTCTGCCCTCTGCCCTCTGCCACGCAGATCCCGACGGAGCGGGGGCAGCAGGGACTGCGAGGCCAGCGCTGGCCTTCCCCCCTCCCCCCCCCCCCCCGGTCTGCTGGGAGGCCTGCGTGGGGTGCGGCGGCCCAGGTGGGGGCGGCCACAGCTGTGTGTCCTCTGCGGGCGGCTCAGATTTCAGGGCCTGCCACCCGCCCGCCCCGGGGGGCCCGCACCGGCCCCGGCCTCCCAGCCGTCACTCCTCTCCCCGCACAGCTCACGCCCTGCCCTGCCCTGCCCCTCGGGGTGGGTGCCTGGCACTCAGGGTGGCACGGGCCCCATCACTCCCCATGGGGCCTGGCAGGGGGTGGACGAGGTAAAGGCAAGACCTGGGCTCCTGCTGCGTCCTGGCCTCGGCGGGAGGGTGATGCGGGCCCAGTGCCCCTGGCCTGTGGCAGGGCCCTCTGTGGCCTCCGCGGGATGGAGGAGCCGGACTCCAGGGTCCCCCGTGGGGCACCTCACCTGTCCCGTGGCCTGCCACGTGCCACGGCCACGGCCGCCCGGACCGCGGGTCACCCAGGGCAGTCTGCCTGAAGCGGCCCCTTTCGGGGACTTTCTGCCTCCCTTTGGGTCTCCTAAAAATAAGCCGTTAATTTACTTTAAATTAATGTTAAAATTAAATCCAAATTAAATGGAATGCGTCTGTACGCCGGCTCTGACAGCCCTCACGTGTGAGGATGCGGGGGAATCAGAAAGGCTCGGGAGGTGCACGTGAGGCCCTCGGCCGTGAGAGCCGGGCAGGCTCGGTGACAAACACCCGGTGGAACCCGGGGCCGCCGCTGAGTGGACAGCCCTTAGGATCCAGCCGACGGCGCGGGCAGGGCGCAGGGACCGCCCGCCCACGGGCCCCGCAGTGTCACGGGCTGAGGCGGCCCGGCGGGCAGGGGGGGCTGGTTTCGGGGCGTGGGGAGCTGGGGTGCTCTGTGTCTGTCCGGCCGCTCCAGGCGGAGGACTGCGCGCTCACGCCCGGTGTCCTGACTCGTCTGCTCTGTTCCCTGCCTTGCTGACGCCCCCATGGCCCTCCCTTTACCTTCTGGAAGGTTCCTGTCTGCTCTGGGCTCCATGTCAGTGCTGCAGACCCCTCCCCCGCCCTTTGGTGTGCACCCGGGAGCTCGTGCTGCGTGACAGATCGTCCAAGCTCAGCCGCGGGGCGGGCGGGCGGGCGTTTATTACCTCCGTTTCCCTGGGCGGGAGTCGGGGTCACGGTGTCCCTGGGGCTGCCCGCCCCTCAGGCTGGCTGCAGGGGACCCCCTCCAAGCTCCCTCTCGACCCCCGGCCTCGCTGGCCAGAGACAAAGGCTGTTCCCCTCAGAGCCTGGCCGCCCTCTGCTGGGGGGGGGGGGCCCTGAGGCAGCTGTGGGCCTGCCCCCCCCAGGACAGGGCCGCCGGTGGGCGGTCACCTCACGCCTGCGGGATGTCCACTCGGGTGTGCCCCCAGCGGCCAGGGAGTGGGCCCCCGAGCGCGAGGCCAGAGGGCCACCGAGATCCGAGGGCCACGGCCGGCGGCTCCCTCGGGCTCCGGCTGCGCCAGGCGAGGGCGGTGGCCCGCACGGCGGACGCTCAGCGCCCGTGTGTCTGGTGAGCGAGCCGGTTAGAGTTTCCGTCTCTGGACGGCGCTCAGGCTCCGCCCGCGGCTGGGGTGCCAGGGATGTCGGTGCCGTCGGCTGGCAGCGCCCTCTCCTCTGTTCCCTCGCCAGCCGCCTGTCCGGTGAGGTCAGCAGGTGCCGGCCGCACCTGGGCTTCCCTGGCGCCTGGCTCACGCCGGCCCTGCGGCCCCTGGGAGCCCTGCGGGCCCTGGTCCCCGGGGAGTGGGCCGTGGGGCGTGGCCCCCAAACCAAGGGGCCAGCGGGTCATGGCACATCTTCCCATCTCTAGGCGCCCCGAGGCCGAGTGTGGGTGCCCCCAAGTGCCCCGCACAGAGCACCCCGCCTTCAGCAGTAGGGGAGGATGCTCCCCGAGCTGGGGCGCGTGGAGGGCTGAGGCTGACTGCCCGTCCCGCCCTCAGGAGTGTCCCGCATGGGGAGGTGCGAGCGGGAAGGTGCGAGAACCGGAGCGGCGTGGGGGGCCCTACCCCCTCGGAGTGCTCCCCCACGTCTGGCCCAGGGCCTCTGAGTCACTCCCTTAGGCCTGAGCCAGCGTCCGAGGAGGCCCCCGGGAGCCGCCCGCCCGCCCCGCCGCGCAGCTAAGTTTACCCTCTTCACAAGCACCAGGCCCAGGCCCAGGCCGAGCTCCTCTTTCCTTAGTTCTGGGCTGTTGGCGGGCCGTCCCGTCATTGCCTCCCGGTTCCAGGGTCGGTGGCTCAGCAACCACAGAGTTTTCCTATTATGGCCTGAGAGGCGCTGCCCCGGGCCAGCCAGGGCTTCTGGAAAGTTCTCCGGGCTGGCCGGGAGGCGCTTCCGGTGAGACTTGCTCATGTTTCTGGGCGGACACCCCCACGCCACCCCCAGGGCTGGGCTGGCGGGCTCACCCACCACCGCCCCCACATGGAGGTTCCGACCCCCGCCTCCCCCTCCCCCTGCCCGTCCTCCCCGTGCCGGTCCCAGTCCCCGTCCCCTCCTGTCCAGCCACCCTCATGGAGCCGTGGGCAGCAGCCGGGTCATGGGTGCGTCTGTGTCAGCGAGGCTAGGGGTGCCGGACGGGCCGAATCGAGGGGCGCCCACACTGGAGGCTTCGTGGCCCCCCAGAGCCCGCCCAGCATGGCTGGAGACGGGGGAGGGCTTTGTGTACCTCAGCGTCTCCACGGCCGGGTCTGGCTGCTGTGGGGAACCTGGGCCCTGGGGGGCTGGGCGGGACGACGCCCGGGCAGCAGGGGCTCGGCGCACCCTGGAGGGCAGGTCCCCTTCCACATGGTGAGCCGGGGTGTGCCACCCTTAGGGGGCAGGCCGGCCCCGGGACAGCCCCGCCGGGCCACCAGCCAGAACCCAGGCCGGAGCCTCCCAGGGCTCAGAGCGGCCGTGCACTCGTACCTCTGAGGGCCACACTCAGACCCGCGTCCCAGACGTGTGTGCGTGTCGACCTGCGTGCGAGCCCAGGGACACCCATATCCGTGCACACACCCCGGGCACACCCGTGAGCGCACACAGCCCCTCAGTGCCTGCGCCCCCATGCGCCTGCCAGCGCACGCACACCCCGATGCCCTCGCCGCACGGGCTCCAGCCCCGGGGGCACCTCCTGGGCGGTGTCTGGGCACTGAGCCCGCAGACTCTGCTCACCCCCAGGGGCTGCGGCCGCTCTGGGTCTCCCGGTGGGGCTCTCAGAGCGGCCCCTCCCTCCAGGGCTCGGTCCCGAATCCTCCTGGGCAGGCGGACAGCTGGGTGCCCACCTGCCTCCGGGCAGGCTGGCCCGAGGCCTGTCGCCTTCATCCACGCGGGGCGTCGGCCCGGACGCCTTCTCCCTGCCTGTCGTGCAGGTGGGGACGCGGGCCAGGTCACCGCTGGGCTCAGTCCTGCCTCCTCCCCCCTCAGCTCCCTGGGGCCTGGCTCAGGGGCCACCTGCCCCTCCCGCGTCTCAGCCGCCCCTCGTGTTCTGGGGGAGACGCAGGGCTGGCTCGGGGCCGCAGGAGTCCCCAGGCCCAGGCAGGCTGTGCAGGGGCTGTGGGAGTGCGGAGCCTGAGCAGGTGTGAGCGGGAGGTGGGAGCCGGCACGCGGACGCAGCCGCCAGACACCGAGGCGGAGCGGGCCAGCAGCCCGTCCGGGGCTCCGGGAAGCAGCGGGCGGCGGAGCGCGGCTGGAAGGGGCTGCCTCTCCCGGTGGCTTCTTTACCACCCCTTCCCCAGGTTCCAGGACAGGAGGCCGCCGGGGGCTCCCTGCAGCCTGAGCACTGCTCGCTCTGCTGCCGCTCCCCGTCTGTGCGTCCCCCCCGTCTGTGCGTCCCCCCGTCAGTCCGTCCCCCCGTCTGTCCGTCCCCCCGTCTGTGCGTCCCCCCGTCTGTGCGTCCCCCCGTCTGTCCGTCCCCCCGTCTGTCCGTCCCCCATCTGTCCGTCCCCCCGTCTGTCCGTCCCCCCGTCTGTCCGTCCCCCCGTCTGTCTGTCCCTCCGTCTGTCCGTCCCCCGTCAGTCCGTCCCTCTGTCCGTCCCCCTGTCTGTCTGTCCCTCCGTCAGTCCGTCTGTCCGTCCCCCCGTCTGTCCGTCCCCTCGTCTGTCCGTCCCTCTGTCCGTCCGTCCCCCTGTCTGTCCGTCCCCCCGTCTGTCCGTCCCGCCGTCTGTCCGTCCCCCATCTGTCCGTCCCCCCGTCTGTCCGTCCCCCCGTCTGTCTGTCCCTCCGTCTGTCCGTCCCCCGTCAGTCCGTCCCTCTGTCCGTCCCCCCGTCTGTCCGTCCCCCCGTCTGTCCGTCCCCCCGTCCTGTCCGTCCCCCGTCTGTCTGTCCCTCCGTCAGTCCGTCCCCCCGTCTGTCCGTCCCCCCGTCTGTCCGTCCCTCCGTCTGTCCGTCCCCCCGTCTGTCCGTCCCCCCGTCTGTCCATCCCTCCGTCTGTCCGTCCCCCGTCTGTCCGTCCCTCCGTCTGTCCGTCCCTCCGTCTGTCTGTCCCTCCGTCTGTCTGTCCCCCCGTCTGTCCTCCCCCCCATCTGTCCGTCCCTCCGTCCACTCCTCCTCCTCCCTCTGCCCCCAGCCTGGGGCGTGGCGAAGGGGGGAGGAGGCCCACCCCACCCCACGCAGTGCGCAGCGGCCCTGTGGGCAGAGGCGGGGCTCCGTGGCCACTTGAGATTCTCGGGGCGTCAGGGCACTCCTGCCGGCTCCCCCAGCTGGGGTGGCCCGGAGGGAAGTGGCTGCCACCGCCAGGGTCTGTCTCCCAGTCTGGGTTGTCGGCTGTCCGGGCCTCGGGGCGTGGGACAGGCCGGCCTCGGGGTGGGGCCGGGCCGCCGGGGTGTCAGGCAGGCCTCCCGGCGGGCTGGCTTCCGGAGCGGTTTTCTCAGCCAGCCCGGGGCCCGGGCCAGGCCTCCGCGGTGCTGGGCAGAGCCAGGCGGTGCTGGGGCTGGGCCGGCCAGGCGGCGGCGGGGGGCCGAGGCTCAGCACAGGATGGCCGGCCTCGCGGCGGCCAGCACCTCCCACGGCGCTCAGGCCCTTTCCGAGATCACCCTGCGGGGCGCCGTGCCCCTGGGAGGAGGGCAGGTGGACAGCTGTGGGGTGCGCCACGCTGGAGCGGCCCAGGCCCGCACCGGGGCCGTGGAGCAGGCGGGCCTCGCTCAAACCCCAGCCTGGCGCTTGGGCCTGGGGGGCCCAGGCGAGCGATGCCTCGTTCCGTCAGCCGATGGCGCCCACCCCCTGGGATGATGGTGTCACAGGTTGGCACGAGGTCTGTGCACCCCCCGGTGCAGACAGAGCCAGGGTCAGCGTCCCACCAGCGAGCCCGTCCCACCCGCTGCGCAGCTCCCACCGCCCGGCTGGTGACCCGGCGCTCCGCGGGCACGGACCGTGCCAGAAGGAAGCAGCCTGCAGCCCAGTTCCCAGCCAGACTTGGCCACGCGGCCCCGGCCCTGGCCCCGGCCCAGGCCGCCTCTGCTCAGGCTGTCTGGGGCTGGCTACTGGTCGGCGGGCAGCGCTGGGGAGGTGGCAGCCAGGTCTGCCGTGGCTCTGCTGGCTGGGCACAGTGCCACCACCAGCCTCCTCCGAGAGGGAGCGACAGTGGGAACCAGCTCGCTCTGTCGGGGGTCAGGAGCCAGCAGCCCCCTCCCTGACATGCCCCCCACCCCCACCCCCCACGCAGTGCCTGCAGGGCCTTCCCCGCTCCCCAATGCCCAGCCCAGGACGCGGAAAGCAGAGACCCCTTCTGAGCAAGGGCGTGGGGCCCCTGTGCGGGCCGAGGCTGGGAGGGGCTCAGCGCGCCGGCATCCTGCCAGGCCAGCGTGGGCACCGCACGACCTCCCACGGTGTGCTTTCGCAGCGCTGCGTGAGCGTGCTGTGATGAACACGTGGACACGGAGTGCTTGCGTGACAAGGGTCTACAGCAGGGGTCCTCAAACTTTTTAAACGGGGCCAGTTCACTGTCCCGCAGACCGTCGGAAGGCCGGACTATAGTTTAAAAAAAACTATGAACAAATTCCTATGCACACTGCACGTATCTTATTTTGAAGTAAGAAAACAAAACGGCAAAAACACCCGCGTGTGGCCCGCGGGCCGTGGTGTGAGGACGCCTGGTCTAGTGTTTCCGTGTAGAGAGAGGAGCCGGGACCCCCGTGATGGCCCAGCCAGAGGCGGGACTTGGGGACCCCTGCAGGTCGCCCACATGGTCAGGAGAGCCCGGAGGCAGCAGCGGGGGCTGGGCCAGGTCAGGTGGGAGGGGGCAGGGCCTGGGAGCCCAGGACGCAGGCCAGAGGGCGGGAGGGGGGGGCCGGAACCCCGTCCTCCCCGCTCCTCCCCCACACTCGGGCAGGGGTCCCTTCCTTATGGACTCCGAGAAGCTCGCGCTAAGGAGGCACCCTAAGAGGGTCCCCTAAGAAGGGAACAGGCCTGTGTGGGGTCTCTGGGCATTGGTGTGTCCCCCATTTCACGGAGCCAGGACCGAGGCTCCCGCCCACCTGGCCCCAAAGCCCCCATGCAGCGGGGACCCCCTTCCCGGATGGTGTCCGAACAGGGTACCCCTGAGAGTCCCTGCCCACGGCCAGGATCAGTCTCCAAGTCCCCGTTTAGGGGTCCAGTCGGGTCGGGCCGCCCCCTCGGCCTCAGGCCTGCCCCCCAACTGCCCTCGCCCCTGGGGGAGGGGTGGCCCTGGGAGCTGGGAGCTGGGTCCTCGGGGCGGGCTGTGCGGGACCCTCCGCGGGAGCGGCCTCCCAGCCGCGGTTTTCCTGGATCCAGGACCGGAGGGCCTGTGGGACCAGCTGGGCCGGGCCCGCCCGCCGCCCGCCGCCCGCCCGCGGTGTGGGAGCGCCCAAGGTGTGGGGTTCTCAGGCTGAGCGGCGGGAGAAATCCTCATCCAGCCCCAGCTGCTGGACCCGGCTGCTTCCCACTGTCCCCGGAGGAGCCGAGGGTGAGGGACTTTCCTCGGAGGGTGAGGGGGCGGGAAGCCTGGGGGACCAGGGCCGGGCAGGGCTAGGCCGGAAGGGCCTGGCTCACCCCACAGGCATGGCCCCCAGCGTCCCCGGAGCCCAGTGGGCCGCCGCCCGCCCGCCCACTCCGCCCACCGCCTGCGAGGCCAGCACTTCCCTTCCCAGCCCAGCACCCCTCCCGCTGGGCGTGCCTGTGGTCTGGCCTCGGCCCAGGGAGCCGAGCCCTGCGGTCCGGGAAGTCCCTGGCTCCAGGGCCCTTCGCCCCTGGCCCCGGGGTCCCCTCAAGGATTGCCTGCGGCCTGACCCCACCACAGGGGCCAGCTCACACCCCGCCCGCTCCGGCAGCACCGACAGACCCTCCTCCGTGCGTGCCCAGGAGGGGCCCCTGACGTCCACACGGCCCGTCCACACGGCACAGAGCCGGGCACGGGGGGAGGGGAGCTGCGGGGTTCCCAGCGGGGCAGCCCCGCCCTCTCCCCGACTCTGGCCTCCCGCCTCTCTGCTGAGTCACCTCGAGTCTGGGAAGCTCCCAGGGCCGGGCCGGGCCGGATGAGGCATCACAAATCCACGGATTCCCTGCCTCCCGGGCTGGGAAACAGCTGCCCTGACTCACCTTGGCCGGGCCTGCAGCCTCCCGGCCCCGAGCCCCACACACCCCGACAGGCCCTCCCCGCAGCCCAGCGGGCCCCAGGCCCCGGCTCCCCATCCCCTGGGCTGGTCCCGAGCCGGGCTGGCCGTCCTGGGGAGGTGACAGGGACCCTGCCTCTGAGGGCCCAGCACAGCCCGGGACCACCCCCAGGCACGCGGCTGCACGGGGGGGGGTGGGGGGGTGTGGGTGTGGGGGTGCTTTCTGTGCAAGTCGCCTGTCTCCATGGAAACCAGGCAGGCTCGCTCAGCTTGGCCTGGGACACTGGCCCTGGTGCGGGGTGAGGTGGGCGTGGAGGGGCGGGGGGCGGCGGCGGCCGTCTGCTGGGGAAGCAAGTGACCAGGGCTAGTGCTGGTCTGCGGCTCCATGCCAGTCTCCTCAGGACTGGACCCTGACAAAGGGGGGGCTGTAAAGGCAAATCCGTACACCTCCACCCTTGGCCCCTCCCACCCGACTCCTCCCACCCACAGGCTCCTCCCACCCAGCTCCTCCCGCCCACAGGCTCCTCCCATCCTCTCTGTCCCCTGCCTCAGTTTCTCCTCTTGCTCACCTGGAACCAGGCACCCCAGTCTGATGAGTCAATGAACTGAAGCTGTGGAGCAGGTTGGGGGTCCCGCTGTGGGGACAGGCCGGACCCTGGTGCCCGCAGAGCAGGGTGGGGCCTCTGGGGGTGCTGCTGACCTGCCCTTTCCGGGAGTCGTGGGCAAAGCACTGGCAGGTGTGCCGGGCGAGAGGCCTGGGAGTCGGGGGCTCTGCGCCCAGACATCTGCCCGGGGCAGTCTGTCTCCCCGGGCCCCGAGCAGCGCCTGGCACCTGGCGGTGGGAGTGGGTGGGCTGGGTGACGGGTGGTGCCGTTCTGGAGGTTTCTGCAGTAACGGGGGCACCGGGGCCTCCAGACCCTGCGCCTGAGTGTCCGGGGTCCGAGGGGGCGGCTTCTCCGACCCGGCTGCTTGGCCGTTTGAAGATAAATCCCGGGAGCTGGGGGCCGGGAGCCACCGCTGAGGGCTCCTGGGAGGCCCGGTCCCTGCCAGCCTGACCCTTGCCCCTGTGTCCACAGCCAGCAGCCGCCTGATGGGCACCTCCCCGGCCTCCTCGTTCATGGGCAGCTTCCTCACCGGCAGCCTGGGCTCCGCGGCCTCCACGCACCCCAGCGGCCCCGCCCCCGCGCCCTCGGACCAGGCCTACCGCGGCTCGCACCCCGCCCCCTCCCAGATCTGGTTCTCCCACTCCCACGAAGGTAAGTCCGGCAGCCAGAGTGCCCCTCGGGGCGCCCAGGCGGGGAAGCCATCGGCGCCCTAGCTGGGCCAAGGGCTCTGGCGAGGGGCTGCCTCCACGGGAGACGTCGTCGGCGGCGGGAAATGAGGGGGGCCCACCAGGCAGGGTCCCGGCCAGCTGTGCAGCACAGATGTGCAGGGAGGGCGAGGGGTGGGGCCAGGAGGGTCCGGGAGCCGAGGCAATGTGGGCACAGCTGGCCGGCCAGCCTGGCTGCCCTCCGCCCCCCAGGCCTCGGGAGGCATGGGCCCCAGATGTGGCGGCCGGGAGGGAGGCCGGGGAAGGAGGGAGGCGGGAGCAGAGAGCTGTCTCCAGCGGAGGCTGCCCTGGCCGCCTCGAACAGAGTCCCTCCCCGGCCCAGGCTCCCGGTGGCACACAGCCCGTGCGCACAGTAGGTGCCTCATGAGCACATGTGGCTGGAGGCCATCCCGGGACTCTGGGGCACGCCCAGCTCCCGCTGTCTGCCTCGCCCCGTGGCCCTGTGCTGTGGGCGGTGGCCCTGGGCCCGCGGTGGCTGCTGTCCGCCGGCCGCTCGGTCCCGCGGCGAGGGAAGGGTTAAGCCCGGCGGCGGCTGGCACGCGGAGGGGTAATTGCAGTTGGCAGCGGGCACAGAGGGCTCTCCGCTCCTGGCACCGGCACCTCTGTAACTCAATGACGGCCGAGCGGCGGGCGCCGTGTTTGCCGAGTGCGGGCCTGCGCGCCGCAGCCGCCGTGTTCCCGGCGGGAGATTAGCGCCCAGCGCCGGAGCCAGAGAAACCGCTCTTTGTGCGACAAGAAAGGCTGTTTCGCGAGCGGGACAGGTGCCGCAGGACAGTTGTTAAAATATCCCGGCTTTGAGCCCCGCGGGCGCCCAGGCCGCCGGCGATAAGGAGCAGCACTTCCCGCCGGGGCCCCTGGCCGAGGACCCAGCGGGCAGCGGGGCCGGCCCACACCCACCCGCACTGCCCGCCCTGCCCACTGCCCGAGCCTGCACCCCCAAGGGGAGCCGGCGTCGCGGTGATTCGGGAGTTGGGTCTGGGCCCTGCTTCTTCCGCCCCCGCCCGCCCGCAGCGCATCTGGCTCCCAAGGCGTCCGCGGAGGGCGGGGCGGGGGGGTGGGGGGCCCGCTGAGTGTCGGGGCGCTGGCAGGGAGGCCTGCGGCCGCCTGGGGGCCACCTCAACGGAAATAACGGCCACTGCCCGTCCCTGGCCCAGCGCAGGCACATGGGCTGGCTGCCTCGGTTTCCCCTCCTTGCACAGTGCTCCCTGCAGGGGCCTGGGCGTGGACAGCTCCGCCCCTCCCCCCCCCCCCCGGGGACCTCGGACAAGGATGGCGGTTTGTGGGCAGCACCACCTGCCCTGGAGGCAGGTCCGGCCCTCCGTGCCGCTGGGAGGGTGGAGGCATCTGCAGGGCGCCCTCACCGCCCCCCATCACTTCCCCTGAGCAACGGCTGTGGCAGCCGAAGGCAGCCCGCCCGCCCGGCTGGGGGAGGCCGGTGTGGGGGTGCCCCCACCCCGGCCAGTGCCCTGCCCTCCCCCCTCCCCACCCCCCGGCCCAGGTCCTGGACACGCAGCTCCTTCAGGCCGGGCCGCCTGAGCAGAAAGGCCTGCAGCTGGGCCCCCAGAGCCCCCCACACCAGCCCCAGGGCGAGGGGTCATCTGTCCATCACCCGGCGCCCCTGGGTGACGCACCCACAGTCGGGGGGGGGTGTCAGGTGGGCGCAGGATAGGGAGCTGCCTCCCAGGCTCCAGAAAGGGACTTGGGGGTGAGCGTGGGTCGCCCCTGAGGTCAGCAAGTGTGTGTGTGTGTGTGTGCACGCGTGTGCACCGTCCTGGGCCACGCGACCACACGCACCTTCGGCCTGGCCTCTCCGGGTCTCCCTTCAGTAAAGCTGCCCCGCCCGGGACTCCTGCCCACGGGGGTCCCCGCCCTGCACCCCGCCGCCCGGCCCGCCTGCTGCAGCTCTGACAGGCCACGTGGTGCGGCTGCGAGCGTGGGGCGTGCAGGCCGGGCGGGCGGGCGGGGCGGCGGGTGGCAGTGCTGGCTGGCTGCCCTGGCGCCATGCCTGGCTGCTCCTTTGACGGTGCCAGCTGGATCCCCGCGTGCCGGGGCCTGTTTCTCTGCCGTGTGTGTTGGGGGGAGGGGGCACGCGACACGGCGGGAGAGTGGGGGCCCGCGGCACGGGGGCTGCCCGGGAGGCTGCCGCGTCTGGCTCACCCTCAGCCTCCTCTCCTCGCTCCAGCCCGGGGGGGGGGGGGGGGGGCGGGTAGAGGGGGCAGGTGCCCACACGGCCTGGCCAGGACGGGGCCTCTGAGGGGGTTCTTATCTCTGGGGCCAGGAGGCCAGGATGGGGCAACAAGTGAGGGCAAGTGGGGGGATGGGCCCTGTGTCCCCCACTCCAGGCCGGCCCGTTTGAGGGTGGACTCTGCCTTCCCTCAGGGTTAGGGGGCAGGGGAGCAGCTGGATGCCGGGCGCGGCCTGGAGCTGGGGGCCCTCCCCGAACATCTGGCTGAGCCTGGGTGTCCCTGGCTGCCTGCCCCCCAGGCTTCCCCACGGGACATCCTGCCTCGGGGCTCAGGGAGGGGGAGGCGGAGCTGGCCGGGGTTGGGGTGAGCCCGTGTCCGGCCAGCCTGCCCCGTGGGTTGGACCGGGGGCGGGGGGCACAGCACAGCTGGTCCTATTGTCAGGAGCCTGCCCCTCCCGCTCCTCCGCACCCCCAGCTGCCTGGCTGGGCCACCCACGGGGCTGATGAAAGGGGCTCTGCTCCTGGGGGCTCAGCTGGGGGGGGGCAGCCGCTGAGCTGCACAGCCCGGCTGCTCCGGTCTCTTGTGCCACCTGGAGGGGGAGCCGTGGGCGGCGTGGGCACGCGTGCCAGCCCTGGCCCTCGGCTGCCGGGCTCTGTGGGAGCCACGCCCTCCCCCCCCCCCCCCGCCACTCGTCCATCAGGGCTGGGCTCCGGGGGACCCTGCTGTGCCCAGCCCCCAAACTTCCCCAGCCCCCCGGCGGCCCCTCTGTCTCCCTGTCTCCTCGGAGACCTCGGGGCCGCCGGGGCTGCTGGGAGCAGGCAGGTGCAGGGCCACGTCCGTGTGAGGGGTGGACGTCGCCCGGCGGCTGCCGCCTCTGTGTGACCCTGGAGGCCCCCTGGGCGGCCCCGACCCTGGCCCAGGCCCTCCCCCAGCCCCGCCGCCCCTCCTGTGTGCTCCGTGGCCTCTGGACCTCCCCCCGCCCCCTTCCCATCGGCCCGTCCCTCCCTCCAGCGGGACGGTGCCTCACCGTTCCTGCAGCACCCCCAGCCCTGCCTGCCCGCCCCCTCCGTGCGCCAGTGGGGGCAGCGGGCGGCGTGGGGGGGAGGGAACCCCGCACGGGGACAGACCCCCAGCTCCTTTCGCCACAGCTGAGGGGGGCCATCCTGCCTGACCTCTGACCCCTCCAGCTGGTGGCCCCGACCCTGCTTCACTGCTGGGGTCCCGTCCTGACCACCTGGGCCCGGGCCCAGCAGGGGGCGCTCTGCCAGCCCCGCCAGAGGCAGGGGCCCGGGTGCGGGTCAGCAGCGGCCTCCTGCGCCCCCAGCCGGCGCCGTGCGGTCCCGTCCCTGGCCCTGGGGCGGCCCCTCCTCGCTTCCTTCCCCAGCCACGCCCTGCGACGTGGGCAGCGGGGCTCAGGACTGCCGGACCCCAGGCCCACAGCGCCCGCGCGGACGCTGGGCGAGGCCTGGCACCTCTGGGCCTCAGTTTCCCCATCTGCAAACCGCACTCCGCAGAACAGCCGTTCAGACCCTCCGTGATGCAGGCCCAGCCCGTGCCACATGGAGGCGCCTCGAACCCAGCCCGAGACCCCGCTGCCCTCGCTGTCCCTGTCCACTGTGGGCGGGGCCCTGGGCCTGGCTGGGTGGGAGAGGCCGCGTCGCTGCCACAGCTGCGGCTGCCGGGCTGTCCCCGTCCCCAAGCCCCTGGGACCCCCGGGCACCAGGACCTCATGCGGCCTGGACGCCTCGACGCGGCGTGGAGCCCCCAGGAGGGCGGGCGGGCTCCCTGGCTGTCAGGGCTGCTGTGGGGGGTGTTGGTGAAGGTTTGGGGGGCAGGGCCTCTGATGGTGCAGCAGGTCTGCTCTGTGCCCGGCGGTGCTCTCCCGCGGAGCGCGTGCCAGGAGCCCGGACGTCCGCGGCCGCCGACGGCGGGCAGGCTGCCCGGGGCTCTTGTTCCCGAGGCGCCTGTGGGAGCCTGGCCCCGCCCCCCGCTCAGCCGCTCCCCTCGCCCGCACACAGGCCAGGCCCTGCACCGGGCCGGGGTCAGGGTGTGTCCACGTGACCCCACCCCGCCGTCACAGCCGAGCCCCAGCTTCAAAAGGCCGCGCTGGGGACCGAGGGGCCGAGCTTCTCCGTCCACTCGAGCCAGAGAAGGGCCCCCCTCGGCGCCCCCACACTTTGGAAGCACAGTGGGAGGCCCGGGTCCAGCACCGAGGCTGGAATTGGGGTGTTTGGCCCCGAGCGGGGAGAACCGGGAGGGGCTGTGGCACGGCTGCGCCCTCAGACCTGAGGGCGGGATGGCGGGCGTCCTGCGCGGCCCCCCTGCGCCCTGCAGACCGCCCTGGCCGATCCCCGCACTTCCTGAGCTGTGGGTGCGCCTCAGGACCCTCCCGCCCGCGTCGGGGCGTCCCTGTCCCCCCAGGCTGTGCACCGAGGGAAAGGGGTGGCGCGTGGAGACACCTCGTCAGTGCCCAGGCCGGGGTCTCCTCGGTGTCTCCTCGGGGGTCGTGGTGGGTGGGGGAGGGGCAGGAGGCAGGGGGCCGGCCCAGCCAGCCCGGGGCAGCTGGGACCTCAGACGGGAAGGTCCGTCCTGGAGCTGTGAGCGGGGCAGCGCCGTGTGGGCAGGACAGGGGCCCGGCCGCGGCGGCCACGGCTCAGCCAGGCGTGTGTGGGAGCCGCCCTCACGACCCGGCGCTGGGGTGTGAGGCGGACAGTGGGGAGAACTTTCTAGCAATCTGAGCCTCGGTATCTGTGTGGGCGTCACCCCCAGGGAGGGGCCAGCGCTGTTTGTCCAGCCCGTGAACCTCGGGGTGCCGGTCCTCACTTCTCCGCCCCCCACCGGGCGCTGAGAGCGCCCAGACTTGTCAGTTATGCCAGGGGAGAGGGCTGGTGTCCTGGCAGCTCACGGGGGCAGGATGGGGGCCTCAGAGCCACCACGCGGCCTGGAGCCCCCTTAGAGCTTGTGGGGTCTCTGGGGGGGGACTGCAGGGCTGTAGCCTCCCCGCCCTGGGCCCCCTGCTCCCTGAGCCTCCCCAGACGTGCTCCCCCACTTTCCTCCAAAACAGCCGCTTTAAAGACCCAGCGGCCCTGACTCCTCCGGCTCCTGGTCTGCGAACAGCTGCTCTGATTCATAAAAATCACTTATTTTCTTCCGGACTCAGGGGGTGCGTCTCGTTGGGCAAAGAAAGGGCCTTTCTGTGGCCAGGCGGGTGGGGGGGCTTCTCTCCTCTCTGCCCGCCCCCACGTCCCGCCCCGCCCCGCCACACCCCCACCCACTCCCCTCTGGGGTCCCCGGGGCGGGCCCTGCAGCCGCCGCAGATGGGGGGCCCCCGGCTGTCCCCCCGCTCCTGGGGGACGTCCAGCTCGGGGTCAGGAGTGGGAGCAGAGGCAGGGCCAGCGCCCTCTCTGCCCCCTGAGATCCGGCAGGAAGGAGCCCCCCCTCCCGGGCCAGCTGAACCCCGGCTCCCCCCGAGGGCGGTGGGCGGCCGGACCTCCCGAGGGTCACGGGGGCCGCCTGGGAAAGGGAGTCGGGAAGGAGGAATTTACAGACTTCTGTTTACCAGAACGAGGCCGTAAAGCGTTTAACAGTCGCCAATTAAAGGGGCAGCTGTGCGGTCTGCCCACTCGCCGTGCAGTTCACAGGCCGGGCCCCCCCGGCCCCCGGCCCCCCCTCCCCCCAGCCCCCGCCACTCCTGTCAGGTCTTCCGGGAGCCAAGTTTGATCGAGGAAACATCTGCTCCAGATGTGTCTCCGCACACTAACCAGGCCAGGGGGCCCGGCTCTGCGGCCTCGGCCCCTGCCCGGCAGGAACGGGCTGCGAGGGGACAGGCCAGGCGGCACCGGCGCCTTCCCGGGCCTCAGACGGGCCTCGCAGCTCCGCACGGTCTCACGGGTGGTGTCCTCGCGCCGCTGGGACCCGGGACGCTTGGGGGTGGCGGGTGGGGACGGCCACACCTCGGACCCCGCGGCCTCGGGCTGAACGGCGGCCTGTCACTGCTGGGGGGCCGGCTGGGGTCCAGGTGGACGGTGGGACCCCGAGCAGCCCCGTTAGACGTCTGACCATTTCCTACTCGGAGCTCTGCCCCTGCGGCTCCCCTCCCTCCCGACCCCTGAGCCGATCCCACAGCCCCGCCCTGCCCGGGGGCCTCCGGGCTGCTGCTCACAGTGCACTCCAGGGTGCCCCCGTGCCCCCGCTGCCCCGGCATCGAGAGGGTCCAGCCACAGCAGCCCCACCCTCCCTCCAACAGACTCAGCACCCCACCCCCCAGGGCGGCCTCAGGCCACTGCGGTGCCCGGCCCTGGGGGACGTGCGGCCTGGAGGCCGGTGCCCGTGGGGAAGTGTTTCTCAGACTGAGTTCCGTGGGGGGGAGCCACGAGGTGCCACAGGGCGAAGGGCTCTGTCAGAGCTCACAGCCAGACGACAGAGCTCTGCTCGGGACTCGTCAGAGGCTGCTGAGACGCACGGAGGGCGTGCTGGCGCCCCTGCTCCCAGGCGTGAGGCTCATGGCTCCCTCTTTTCAAGGCGTGGCCCTCCCCCCCTCCCTCTCCCGTCCCCTGGGACGGCCCCCGGGGAGGTCCCGGGATTCCTACTCCCTGGTCGCAGCAGAGGCGGCCCCCGTAGCCGGGACCAGATGGGTCCTGGGACAGGCATGAGGTCCCAAGAGAAACGCTCCGGCCCGTGTTCCACGGGGAAACGCTCAGAGCATGAGCTCCAGGCAGGAGCTCTGGAGTAAGTCAGGGTCCTGCCTGCCCCAATCCAGTGGGTGAGTCGGCCACCCCCACCTTCTGGGCCGGCTGGGGAGGGCCAGCAGTGGGGGGCCGAGATCCTGGTGGCCGGGGGCTCTGGGCTCCAGCAGGTAGTCACCCCTCCCCCAGCCTGGCCGCCCAGGCCGGCGCTGGTTCTGCCTGTCCTGGTCCCGTCCGGGCGCAGGGCCTGTGTCCAGGTGGCCAGAGCCCACCAAGGCCCAAGGCCAGCGAGGGGGGCCGATCCCAGGGTGCGGCTGGCATTCCCGTGCTGGGCAGAGAGGGGCGGGCAGGCCATCGGAGGGACAGAGACGGGCCTGCTGGCTGGACTCGAAGGTGCCAGGGAGCGTCTCGGGGTGGAAGGTGTAGGCCAGGCGGCGCTCTGGCTGGGAGTGCGGCCCGGGCTGGGAGGGCCTCTGTGCAGGCCGGCATCCCCTCCTCCCAGAGCCCTTGGGCCGCACCGCCCGGGTCTGCGCTGCTGAGAGAAAGGGGAGCCCTGCGCCCCCCTCCCTCCCTCCCCTCCGTCGGCAGTTCCAGGGGAGCTGCGTGGAGGGCTCGCGTGGCGTCGGAGTTAATGTGATGTGCTGATGGTCCACTGCCCTCGGGCGGCTGCTCTCGGCCTCCACGGGGTGCTTCTCCCCTCCTGGGTCAGGGCGGGGGGGCCGCGGCCTGGAGGTGCCTCTGCAGCCGTCCCCTTGCTTCTCTAGCTCCAGGGTACCCCAGATTTTCGGGGAGCCTGGCATCCACCTTCCTACCCATGAGCCACTTGGATCACCATGGAAACAGCAACGTTCTCTACGGACAACACCGTTTCTATGGATCCCAGAAAGGCAAGTGCTGGCGCGGGGCTCCGGCGCTGCGTGGGAACTGGGGCGCAGGCCTCCTGGGGGCGGGGGCTGGCCGGCCTGGTGGGCCCGCCCCCCTGGGTCTGGAGATGGGGGTGGGCCTGAGAAGCATTTAAACTTGAGGCCCCAGGACCCAGCCAAGAGCAGGTTCTGCTGGCCTGGCAGGGCACACGGCTGTGCGGTCCGAGCCGCTCGCCTCCCTCGCTCTGAGGGGTGGCGCCCAGCGCCCTCAGCACCCAGCCTTGCCCGGCAGCCCAGCCCCGGGGCCCCAGGGGTGCCAGGGACAGCGGGGGAGGGTGTTCAGGTGGGGACGGTGGGGAAGCCTGCACGTCCTGCCTCAATGGGTGGTGCAAGGCCCTATCCCACAGCAGGGCCTGCGGTCAGACAGGCTGCAAAGGTGTGCGTGTGTGTGCGCGTGTGCACACGTGTGTGTCTGTATGTGTGCGCATGTGACCGTGTGGTGTGTGCATGTTGTGCACATGCTCGCACACGTGTGTGTGCATGTGTGTGCGTGTGTATTGGGGTGCATTGTTGCCCCAGCAGGCAGAGGAGGACTCTCTCACCCTATTGGCAGGAGGGTCTCCCGGAGGGGCCCTGGAGAGGGGATGCTGAGGGTAGGGCCCTGCTGGTAAGAAGTCGGGGCTGGGAGGGGACTCGCTCACATGTGAAAATACCTCGAGGGCCGTACCCCATCTAGGAGTCTGAAGTTGGGACGGGGTGGGGAGTGGGATGCTAGCTCATTTGCATTTTAGAAAGCTTTCCGGATGCCATGAGCTAGTTACTGCGTTTCAGGTGAGATGACAAGTGTTAGATGGACTTGAAGAGGGACACGGGGCCTCCTGGGGGGCCTGGAGGGGCCGGGGAGAGGGGCTTCTAGGTACCCCCATTCACGGCCAGCTGTCCGGGGCACGCCGCAGAGAAGCGGGTCAGAGAGGAGGGTGCGTCGGCTTCCATGCAGGGGGCGGGGCCTTCCCGGAGGCATCCTGCCACCTCCGGGCCCAGCCTGGCAGCAGAAGGCCTTGGCCTCGCCCAGCCCAGGGCCGGCCGAGCTGGTGCAGAGAGGGCCCTGCCAGCAGGCGGGGCCAGGAAGCTCCCGCCCCGCCCCCCCGCCCGCCCTGCCCCGGGGATGGACAGATGCAGACTCTTGCTGCCCAGACAACAGTCCCACCGCCGGCAGCTGGGCCCCCACACTCCCGCACCCGCCGGCAGCTGGGCCCCCACACTCCCGCACCCGCCGGCTGTGCTGCTGTGTCCACAGCGTTTGTCAGGGCCGCAGAGCAGCAGCTGGTCGCCCGGCCTGGCCCTGGGCCGTGGGCCCGCAGCCTCCGGTTGGGTGCTGGGTGCAGCCCCCCAGGGACGCTGTGGTGGTGGAATCTGCGCGCGGCGGGTCTCTCCGCGGCTGCCCTCCTCTCACGCAGCAGGAAATTGACAAGGAGTGGACACAGCTGAGGCCAGCTCGACCAGCTCCTCATGTGTCTGGTCCCCCAGCCTGCTCGCTCTCGGGGCTCCAGGCCGTCCACGCTGCCTGTCCGCCACCCCAGCTGGGCATGGAGGGGCCCGGCCCCCCAGGTCCCCCAGACAGGAGCCTGGCCCCGGCGTGGGGAGGCACTGGGTGTCCAGAGAGAGCAAGCCCGGGCAGGAAGGCTTTGCCCAGGCGGAGGGTCAGGCCATGGCCCAGCACGGGAGCCCAGGGCACACCCACCGGCCACCAGAGTGGGTGGTCCCAGTGCTGCGGGGGCCGGAAGCCAAGGGTGGGCCAGGAGGGGACCATTTTCCTGTTTCCCTTCTTTAAAAACGGCCACCCTGTCCAGCCAGCATGGCGCAGTGGCTGAGCGCCAGCGTCGACGTAAGAACCAGGAGGTCACGGTTCGATTCCCGGTCAGGGCACAGGCCCGGGTTTCGGGCTCGATCCCCAGTGTGGGGCGTGCGGGAGGCAGCTGGTCCAGGATGCTCTCATCATGGGTGTTTCTCTCTCTCCCTCTCCCTTCCTCTCTGAAATCCATAAAAATATGTGTAAAAATTTTTTAAATAATAAAAGTGGTCACCCCAGCCCCTCAGCCTGAGGTACCCCCAGTCGTGATGAAGAGGGGTGGGGGCCTCGGGGGGGTACTCAGGAGGTCGGCGAGTGGGTCTCCTGACCCTGTCTCCCCTGGGCCTCCCTTCCCCCGGGCCTTCGCCCTCACAGGGGCCACAGGACACGGTCCTGCCTCCCCGGGCCTCACCCGCCGGCTGGGCCCCTGGCTCAGGGCACTGGGCACTGGTCACACAGCACCACCTGCACGGGCACAGCCACCCACGCACCGTCAGGCGAGGCCGCCGCCTCAGCGTAGGGTTCTGACGGGCTTGTAAAGACTGGACCGGTTTACCTCCCCCCCACACCCCTCCCGCCACATCACGGGGCTCCGGGGAGATGCCTCCGGCCCCAGACCTCACCTGCTGGCCCCACCTGCTCCTGCCCCCCTTCCCCGAACCCCCTGGGCCCTGAGCCGGACAGGGGCCTGGGCATTTTCAGCGCCCGCCTCCTGGGGGGCTGGACGTACGTCAGAACCTTGGGGGGGGGGTTCATGGGGACAGAGCTTTGGTTGGGGAGGGTGAACAAGTAAGTGAATGTGCTTCATGCCACTGAGCTGCCCACGGAAACACCGTGAAGGTGATCAATACCACGTTCCCTCTGTGTTCCCATTTGAAGGCTGGGTCCCTGCCAGCCGCCACGGGGAGGCCCCTGGGGCACCCGCTGGGGGTCCCCCGCCCCGGCTCCCCGTGACCTGGGTCCTCTCTCACGCAGATAACTTCTACCTGCGCAACCTGCCCCCGCAGCCCACGCTGCTGCCCACCAACCACAACTTCCCCGCCGTGGCCCGGGCCGCCCCCACCCACCCCCTCGGTTCCTGCAGCCGCGACCGGGGCGAGGCCGCCGCCCTCCAGAAGGGCGCCAAGGAGTTCGACCGCTTCCTCCTGGGCAAGGAGCTGGGCAAGGAGAAGGCGGGCAAGGCGCTGGAGGCCAAGGAGCGGGGGGCCGAGGAGGACGGCAGCGCCGAGCGGCACCGGCTGGTGCGGCCCCTGCCGGCCGACGGCCCCTGCAGGGAGAGCGCCGCGCCCAGGGGCCCCTGTGAGGGCCGCCCCAAGCCCCTCGCCTCCTGCCTCCTCAACACCAAGGTGCTCAATGGCGAGGGGGGCAAGGCCGCGCTGGCCAGCTGTGCGGGCGGCGGGCCCGGCGGGGTGCTGGTGCAGCCCGGCCTGGCCTCCGGACGCTGCCCCAAGGAGGCGGCGGGGCCCGTGGAGCCGGGGCAGGCCTTCAGCGAGTGCCTGGAGCGGCGGCAGGCGCTGCACCACGCGGCCTACACGGTGCCCTCCGGCCTGCCCGCCGGGCCGCCCCCGCCCCTCAGCACGGCCGCCGGCTCCTTCCCCTGCCTGCAGCTGCACGCCGGCCCCGACGGGCTCTGCCCGCTGCAGGACCAAGTCCCCCGGGACCTGAAGGCCAGCGGGCCCACCTTCGTGCCTTCCGTGGGACACCCGGCCGACAAGAGCCGCGCCTTCCCTGCGGCCGAGGCCTGCGCGGTGGCGGGCGAGGGCAAAGACCGGCACCTGGACGGGGCCCTGGCGCCCGACCACGCTGCGCACTACGGGGTCTCCTATGCCCACCTGAAGGCCGAGGCCAAGGGCGAGCGGCGGCCTGCGGGCTTCGAGGCGGCCCTGAACCCCCGGCGGAAGGGCCTGGAGTACCTCCGCGGCGCGGGCCCCGAGGCCCCCTTCCCCGGGCTCCCCGCGGGGGCGCTGGACAAAGGCAGCTACTTCGAGTTGGCCGCCCCCTCCCAGGACTGCGTGCGGCCGGCTCACCAGGACCCTGTGGGTGGGAAGGTCGCCCAGGCCTGCTGCACTTTAGACAAGACCGCCGGCAAGGAGGCCCCCCCGGCACCCCCCGCGGCCCAGAAGGTGGCCCGGGTCCGGCACCAGCAGCACCTGGTGGCCCCCGAGATGGAGCTGGGGGGCAGCGGGGCCGAGGCCAAGCGCCAGTCCCTGGAGCTGGCACCTCTGGGCTACGGGGGGCCCCAGCTGTCCCCGTGGGGCGTCCAGTCGGGCCAGGGCGCCCCCATGGCCATCGGCGAGGAGCGCAAGGGCGGCGGCTACCTGGACCCCTTCGGGGGCCTCCAGCAGGCGGCCCTCCGGCCCCAGGACCTGCCCGCCCCGCCCGACGAGGTCTCGGCCATGAAGAACCTGCTCAAGTACAGCAACCAGGCACTGGTCGCCGGCCAGAAGCCGCCCTTCGTGGGCCTGGGCGGCCTCAAGGCCAGCTGCGCCCAGCAGGACGTGAAGTTCCCGGCCTCCAAGGGCCCGGGCCAGGCCCCCGGCGAGGTGGAGAGGCCCGACTGTGCCCGCAGCCGGGAGCACGAGGCCCCGCACGGCGACGGGGAGGTGCGGCAGCCCCCCGTGGGCATCGCCGTGGCCTTGGCCCGGCAGAAGGACACGGGGAGCCGGCCAGAGGCGGCCTACGGCGCCAACCCCGGGCGGCAGAGCCGGGCGGCTCCCACCCTCAAAGGTATGGCCGTCCGCGGAGGAGGTGGGGGCACGATGCTGACCTCCCTGCCCACCCTCCCCGGGCTCCGGGACCCCTCGGCCACCCCGGTGGGCCCCCCACCCTCATCCCTTCTGCCGTCTCGGCCCCTGCAGCTGGCGGCGGGCCCCGCTCCGCCCACGCGCTGGACCTGGAGGCCGAGGAGGAGCGGCGCCTGTGCGAGGACCGCCTGGGGCTGGCCGGCCGCGAGCTGCTGCTGCAGTAAGCCCCGCCCCCGGGGCCCGGCCACGCCCCGGGCTAACGTGGCCAGGGGTCCGGTCTGGTGGCCACGGGGGTGCACATTCACGTGGGGGTGCTCTGCTAACCCCCCTCCACCCATGGCAACTTCTGGGATGGAGGCCTCGGCCCTGAGCCGGGCTCCCCGAGACCCCTCCCCACTCCCTCCGACGCTGATGGCCACGGGCTGGGGTGGGGTGGGGCGGGGCGGGGCTGGGTGGGGGCGCGACCACAGCCGCACTGAGCCCTCGCCCGCCTCCTGCTGTGCAGGGACAACAAGGACCTCATGGAGTTCGGCCGGATGCACCCGCCCAGCTGCCCCCGGGACCTGGCCCCGCACCTCATGCTGGCCGGAGGCTCCTCCCTGCAGAGCAGCCAGCTGGGCGGGGACCCGGCCGCCCACCCGCACCCCGCCCACCCCCCGTGGCTGCCCCGCACCCGCAGCCCCTCCTTGTGGATGGGGGGCCATTCCTACGGTCAGTGTCCGCGGGCGGCCAGGAGGCCCGGGGTGAGGGGGGCAAGGCTGGCCTGGGCTCGTGCCCATGTCCTGGTGTGGGAGGCCGGCGGGCAGCGTGCCCGTCCCGCTCCGTCTGACCGCCGCACCCTGTCTCCCCAGGCCTGGGGCACCCAGCCCTGCACCAGAACCTGCCCCCCGGCTTCCCCGCCTCGGTGCCCGGCTCCATGCCCTCGGTCTTCCCCCTCCCCCAGGACACCCCCGCCCAGCTGGTCCTCCTGCCCTCGGAGCCCACACCCCACAGCGCCCCCCACGCGCTCGGTAAGGGCATCCTGGGCGAGGCTGCTGCGTGCGGGGTGTGGGGAGCAGGTCTGAGGAAGGGAATAGCCCCGGGGAGGGGGGAGTGGCGAGACAGGGAAGTGGGGGTGCAGTGGGGGGGTTGGGGGCGAGGAGCGGAAAGGCTACTTGGGAGCAGGGGACGCAGCCCGGCGCCCATCCCCGCGGCTGACGGCCGCCCCCGCCCCCCCGCAGCGGACGTCATGGACCAGGCCTCGCTGTGGCCCCCCATGTACGGGGGCCGGGGCCCCGCCTCCCACATGCAGCACCCGGGCCAGCTCCCCATGTACTCGCGGTCCCAGTTCCTGCGGCAACAGGAGCTCTACACCCTGCAGCACCCGCCTCAGCACCCAGCTCAGCACCAACAGCCCCCGCCGCGGGCCGCCCAGTTCCAGGTACCACCCGAGGCACCGTCGGGCTCCGGGCCCCACCCCCTCTCGCTGCAGCTGGGCCTGCCCGGGAGCCCCCCCGCCCCCCGCCCCCCGCCCTGAGCTCTCCCCTCCCCGCAGCGGAAGCCTGAGGACCACTCCCTGGAGCTGGAGGAGCCGGCCCCGGAGAAGGCCCTGAAGTCCACCCACAAGCCAGTTGCCTTAACCCCCACGGCCAAGGGCGCCCCCTCGCCCGCCACCGCAGGCTCCGCCAAGCTGCCCCCCTGCTGCCACTCTCCCACCTCGAAGCCCCCCGCCAGCTGCCCCCCGCCGCTGCCACCCCCTGGCGCCCCCTGCACTTTATCCGCCTGCCCTGGCGGCAGCCCCCGGCCCGGCTCCCGGCTGCCCGGCATGGAGGACAGGAGTGGGGAGGGCCGGCAGGCAGGAGCCAACCTCAGCACGTCGGAGCCAGGTGAGACCCCGCACTCTGCTCCGGGGCCTCTCCCCCCCCTCCCCCCCGGTGGGCAGAGATGAATGGGGCAGCTGCCTGGCGTGGCAGCCACAGAAGTGCCCTCACCGACCCAGCCCCCCGTCCCCTGCTCTCTCTCTTGCTCCCTTCCCACAATCCTCCTGCGGGGGAGGGCCCATGGAAGGAGCAGGGGGTCCCCGCCATCTCCTGGAAGCCCCAGGCAGAGGGGGCGGGACAGGGCCAGGCCTGGCCTGTGGGGATGGGGCAGCCACGGGACCTGTCCCAGCTCGGACCGGCCAGGAGCTCAGGCTCAGGCCACGAGGCCAGCGCTTGGCCTGCGAGGAGGGTTCTGGCCCAGCCGCAGCCTCGCCGCCGCCTGCCAGCGCCCACGGCTATTTCATTCTCTCTGAATTGGCTGCGAGTTTACACTGGAAACTCGTGTGGCGGACATAAAAGCGTCCCAATTCCACAATAAGGAGACGGAGCCAACAGAGGTTGTCGGTTTTTTTAGGCTTTTTTCCCTTTTTTTTTTTTTTGCAGTTAATGGGGCGTGAGGCCTCTGACAGGCCGCCGCGCTCTGGTTCAGGGGAGGCCCTGGTGCGAGCGTCCTGTCCAAACCGCCCCCCTTTCTCCGTTAGCCTCACCGCACCGTGTGGAGATGGCCCCCCGGGGCCCCCTCCCGCACCCGGGCACCCCCTGCTGACCCCCACATGACGTGGCCCCGTTTCTGCCTCACCTGTCGTGCAGGCAGAGGCTGGCTGAGGCCCCCCCTCCCTCCCAGGTGGGGTCTGAGCCCCCTGAAGACACCCCTCTTTTGCAGACCTGCCTCCTGGACACACGTGCCCTGCAGCCAGCTCGGGCTTCTCCCTGCCCCGCCGCGTGCACTCATCGGACCTCTCAGACCCCAAAACTATGCAAAGCCCTGCCCCCCGGGCCCCGCCGGAGCCCTTGATGCCTGCGCCCGGGGAGCCGTCCTGCCGGAGCCCCCAGAGCCTGGAGGAGCCTGGGCTGCCCTTGGGGGCCAGGGAGGACCCCCAGGACCTTGCTGCCGTCCCCCACCCTGCCGAGCGGGGCCCCCAGGGAAGGCAGTGGACCCCAGCCCGCTGGAGGGGCTGCAGGAACTGCGATGCATGGCCCTCCTCCAGGGAGGGGGCCCCGAAGCCACTGGCCCGGCTAATTCTACTCAGGGAGGGGCCCACGGGGAGGGGACCACAGGGGAGGGGAGCGAGGAGGGGGCGCCAGGGCCCTCACGGGGGGCTGGCCCCCCGGCTCTGGAGCGACAGGCGGGGAGCCCCCGAGCCCCGGACCAGGACGAGCGGGACGCGTGGCAGGCGCCCGGGAGGCAGGCCCAGAGGAGGCCCTGTTTGAGGAGGACAGACTGGAGGAAGGAGAGGAAGAGGGGGACTGGGGGGCGACCCCCGACCACAGCCACCTGCCCCGGGTGCTGCTGGGCCTGGACGCCCTGGTGGCAGCCACCATCGACCTCGGGGACTTGCCTGGCATAGGCCCTCAGCCCCCGCGGCCCCCAGCCCCGCGCCCCTGCCCCCCAGCTCAGGGATCCCCGGCCTCGCCCTGCTCGGCGAGCTGGCCGACCTGGACCTCCAGCCTCCGCGGAGCGAGCCCGCCCTGCCAGGTGAGCACCGCCCGCCGCCCGTCCCTCAGGGCCCCTGGGCTCCAGTCAGCGGGCCAGACGGCAGCCCAGGTGGCCACAGCTGCCCTCTGCCCACTGGACACCAGAGCGGGTGCCCCCCCCCCCGTGTCACCCCCAGCCCTGCAGCCGACTGGGCCAGGGGCGCCGGGACTGGCGTCCGAGGAAGGGCCTCGGGGCAGCACCTGTTGCTGGGGGTGGGGGGCGTGCAGGGCCGAAGTGGCTGAACGGGGGCCCCACAGCCAGGGGGCAGGAGAGCCCGGTCTCCTGCAGGCTCCCCCCAGCCTTCCCCCCCCCCCATTTGTCTCCGCCGTCCCTCCCAGGCCCAGGGAGGTGGCCCGGGACAGAGCAGAGGGTCCTAGGCCCCGGGGCTGGGGGGGGCGTGCTCCCGGCCAGACCTGCCCTGCAGGATGAGGTGCCCCTGGCTCCCGGGACCCCGGGGTGCAGGCAGGGCTGGGCCGCCCTTCAGTGGGGTGTGGAGCTGAGGACCAGGTCCCTGCTTAGTGCGAGGGGATCCCAGGTGGCCCCCTGCTGCCGGGTGCCTCACCAGGGAAAGCCCCCCCAGAGGGAGGCCCCGTGGTGCGTTATTTATAGGAAGAGCCCACCCAGGCC